>NC_090728.1:50740831-50891986 GCF_036898095.1 Palaemon carinicauda | reverse complement strand
GAGGTTCAGAGACACTGAATTTGCTGACAGAGACGGCAGGCGCGATATCCTTGGCTGATCCCCTCTTAATGAGAGAATGCCTTGATGAAGTCATTAAGCTTCAGCACGGCATTTAATTCCCGTGCTGAAACTTGGTGACGGGCAAGAGGGCTCTCGAACTTGGGGAAATTGCTCCCCCAGTTCGAATCTAAATTTCTTTCTTTTACCTTTTTCTTTTTCTCAATACTACTTCGACCTTATCCTAATTTCACAAACTTTCTTTAGTCTTGCTTTCCAAACTCTATGAGAAAAATTTCCCTCATTATATGTGTGTATATATTATGTACATATATATTTATTTATTTATTTTTTTTTCTTTTCTCCTATGGCTTGGATGTTTTCACATCCATTGTAGCCCCGGCGGGATGTTCATACATCCTTTATTGCTGCCTGCTTTGATGAGTGGGAGGAGGTATCACGGTTGGGAGGTGTTTGCATTCAAAGCTATATATGAGAGTATTGGATGATTTCAGCCATCCCGAAGATGGTTTGGACCTTTTTGGCGGAACTATTCTCAAGTGTTGGGTCTTCGGAATCCAGGGGGATCCAATGCTTGGGGTAGGACTCTCCGCTTTTGGCCGGAAGCCCGTCATTATAGATATGGGGAGGATGATTCCATAATTTCTTGGTCTCAGTCCTAACAGGCGGGTTCAGCTTACACCTGTGCCTCTATATCTGTTTTGATGCTATCCTTCGGGTAGGGTATGGAGTGGACCATCTGGGAAGTATACTCTCATTGTGCCGATAGTAGAGAGTGCAAATTTCCTTTCCGACGCGTGATGGCCTAACATTCTCGAGCAGGTACATCAAACTAACTCTTTTCCCTCTCGTTACTATAATGGATTCTTTAAGGAACGAACCCCCATCCCCTGGATACGCTGACTCTCCCCCGGCACTGTTGACGACCTCTGCTAATGTGATAAGGGATAGCTCTGTTGATGACCTCGGAACGGGAAAGGACCATTCTACTGATATTTCTAAATCGAGTAATTTGGGTAACACGAGGAAACTTCGAATCCTCCATGTTACACAAATTTCAATAGAAACAAATTATGATGATCTATGTAAAGCATTTGAATGCTATGGATGCATAAAAGAAATAAGGATGAAACTTGAAGCTGAAACTTGGGATTCATGGATATCTTATAGTAGTTATGACGAAGCATTTAGTGCAATAAGTAATTTGAATAATATTAAAATTAATAACTTGAATGTCGCGGCTGCTCTCTGCGATAAGGTACCAAAAGATTTAGATGTGTACAGGCCTGCCGATTGGTTGGAAAAAGGCGCAGATTTAGTCATGCCCTCCCAGAGAAATCCAAAACCACCGATGTGGCTTATAGCTGAATCAAAGGGGGTTACAGGGAATTATTTTAAAATATACAAATTGATTCAGAAAAAAGTAGGAACTATTGCACCAGGCGATATATCTCGTTTCGGAAAAAATAGTTTCCTTATCCATGCCAAATCCAGTACACAGTCGGTAATATTGTCCAATATGAAAATAAATAATGATGACATTAAGTTAGATGTCAAACCCCACCTAAATTTTAGCTACGGAAGGGGCGTAGTTTTTAACAGACCTATATGATTTTACAGAGGAGATACTGGCCATGTGTCCATTAAATGTTTGGAAAGTTCATAAAGTCCCAGGTACATCAATGATAATCCTTACGTTCCAGGATGCTGATGTACCTTTTCATATTATTATCGAGAACGAAAGGATTAAAGTAAGACCTTCAAGCAGAAGCCATTGCAATGCTTTAATTGTTTTAAATTTGGGCACCAGTCCAAAGTTTGCAAAAATGAGAAGATGTGTGGTATTTGCTCCAAATCTTACCATGGAGAGTGTGCACTTGGAGCCAGGTGTTTAAATTGCTGCTCGAATCACAAATCCACAGACAAGATTTGCGAGCTATATAAGTTGGAGGAAGCTGCCCTCAACAAATCAAACTTAGAACACATAAGTGTGACCCATGCCAAAAGACTATTAAATAAATCAAATACATATGCTAAGGCATTAAAATCAAACCAACCTAGCACTGCCAATAGCTCAAAAAAAAGTATACTATCTGACAAAATGTCAAATAACGAGGTAACCTTATCACCTCCTGAGGCTTTACCACGGTGTATTAACACTAGGTCATTGCCCATTGCTGTACAGCCTTCAGCCGCCATTACAAAAAGTAATACAAACCTCTCTCAGGCCATGTCCTTGCCTGATCTGATGGAGGTTCCACTTAAGACTAACTTACCTGATGCACCTGTTGTGGGAAAGGTGCAAAAACCTCGAATCCCACCATCTATTAATCGCAAAAGAGAGAGACCTCCATCTCTCTCTCCACCCTCCATTAGAAACGTTAAGGTTATGACATCAAATAAATTTGATGTTTTGTCTGTTGATGTTTCTAATGAACCAGAAGATGGACTGAATAAATCAGAAATTCAAGTTGAGGTCCACCATCCACCTCAACAAATAGATAAAAAGAATACAAAGAAAATCACCAACGTTAAACCCAACATAACAAGACCACCTCTGAAGAAACCTACTGGTAATAATGTTACATTAAAAACTGCTAATGGGAAGACCTCATCCAAGATGTCTTCCAGAAATAATCCATAGTTTTCTCCTCCATTTTGCAATGGAACTGTCAGGGTTTGAGGGCGAAATATGTTATTTTCATTAGTAAAATAAATTTTTGAATATACTTACCCGATAATCATGTAGCTGTCAACTCTGTTGCCCGACAGAATTCTACGGAAGGGATACGCCAGCGATCGCTATACAAGAGGGGGGTGTACTCACAAGCGCCACCTGTGGCCAGGTACTGCAGTACTTCTTGTTGACACCACTTCAATTTTTCCTCGGTCCACTGGTTCTATGGGGAGGAAGGGTGGGTCAATTAAATCATGATTATCGGGTAAGTATATTCAAAAATTTATTTTACTAATGAAAATAACATTTTTCAATATTAAACTTACCCGATAATCATGTAGCTGATTCACACCCAGGGAGGTGGGTGAAAACCAGTGTACATGTATATCAAGAAGCTAAGTATCCCGTATTTCATATTATCAGTTATTCAAAATAACAATGAAATTACAAGTACCTGGTAAGGAAGTCGACTTGAGCCATTACTCTGCCTTAAATAAGTTCGTCTTCCTTACTGAGCGCAGCGTTCCTCTTAGGAGGCTGAACAACTCTAAGGTGCTGAAGTATCAAGGGCTGCAACCCATACTAAAGGACCTCATCACAACCTTTAACCTCGGCGCTTCTCAAGAAAGAATTGACCACCCGCCAAATCAACAAGGATGTGGAAGGCTTCTTAGCCGACCGTACAACCCATAAAAAGTATTCAAGAGAAAGGTTAAAAGGTTATGGGATTATGGGAATGTAGTGGCTGAGCCCTCGCCTACTACTGCATTCGTTGCTACGAATGGTCCCAGGGTGTAGCAGTACTCGTAAAGAGACTGGACATCTTTGAGATAGAATGATGCGAACACTGACTTGCTTCTCCAATAGGTTGCATCCATAACACTCTGCAGAGAATGACTCTGTTTGAAGGCCACTGAAGTAGCCACAGCTCCCACTTCATGTGTCCTTACCTTCAGCAAAGCAAGGTCTTCTTCCTTCAGATGAGAATGTGCTTCCCTAATCAGAAGCCTGAATAGTAAGAAACTGAGTTCTTAGAACTTGGAAAAGAAGGTTTCTTGATAGCACACCATAAGGCTTCTGATTGTCCTCGTAAAGGTTAAGACCTTTTTAGATAGTACCTAAGAGCTCTAACTGGGCAAAGTACTCTCTCCAGTTCATTCCCCACCAAGTTGGACAGGCTTGGGATCTTGAACGACTTAGGCCAAGGACGTGAAGGAAGCTCGTTTAGTAAAAAACCGAGCTGCAAGGAACATGTAGCCGTTTCAGATGTGAAAACAATGATCCTGCTGAAGGCGTGGATCTCACTTACTCTTTTAGCTGTTGTCAAGCACACGAGGAAAAGAGTTTTTAATGTGAGGTCCTAAAAAGAGGCTGATTGGAGAGGTTCAAATCTTGATGACATAAGGAACCTTAGGACCACGTCTAGATTCCAGCCTGGAGTGGACAACCGACGTTCCTTTGAGGTCTCAAAAGACCTAGGGAGGTCCTGTAGATCTTTGTTGGTGGAAAGATCCAAGCCTCTGTGGCGGAAAACCGCTGCCAACATACTTCTGTAACCCTTGATCGTAGGAGCTGAAAGGGATCTTACTTTCCTTAGATATAACAGGAAGTCAGCAATCTGGGTTACAGTGGTACTGGTTGAGGAAACTGCATTGGTCTTGTACCAGCTACGGAAGACTTCCCCTTGAGACTGATAGATTCTGAGAGTGGATGTTCTCCTTGCTTTGGCAATCGCTCTGGCTGCCTCCTTCGAAAAGCCCCTAGCTCTTGAGAGTCTTTCGAAAGTCTGAAGGCAGTCAGACAAAGAGCGTGGAGGTTTGGGTGTACCTTCTTTACGTGAGGTAGACGTAGAAGGTTCACTCCTAGAGGAAGAGTCCTGGGAATGTCGACCAGCCATTGCAGTACCTCTAAGAACCATTCTCTCGCGGGCCAGAGCGGAGCCAACCAACGTCAGCCGTGTCCCTTTGCGAGAGGAGAACTTCTGAAGTACCCTGTTGACAATCTTGAACGGCGGGAATGCATACAGGTCGAGATGGAACCAATCCAGCAGAAAAGCATCCACGTGAACTGCTGCTGGGTCTGGAATCGGAGAACAATACAACAGGAGTCTCTAGGTTATCGAGGTAGCGAACAGATCTATGGTTGGCTGACCCCACAGGGCCCAAAGTCTGCTGCAAACATTCTTGTGAAGGGTCCACTCTGTGGGGATGACCTGACCCTTCCGGCTGAGGTGATCTGCCATGACATTCATACCGCCCTGAATGAACCTCGTTACCAGCGTGAGCTTTCGATCTTTAGACCAGATGAGGAGGTCCCTTGCGATCTAGAACAACTTCACGAAAGAGTCCCTCCCTGCTTGAAGATGTAAGCCAGGGCTGTGGTGTTGTCAGAGTCCACCTCCACCACTTTGTTAAGCTGGAGGGACTTGAAGTTTATCAAGGCCAGAAGAACCGCCAACAACTCCTTGCAATTGATGTGAAGTGTCCTTTGCTCCTGATTCCATGTTCCCGAGCATTCCTGTCCGTCCAAAGTCGCACCCCAGCCCGTGTCTGATGTGTCCGAGAGGAGAAGGCGGTCGGGTTTCTGAACAGCCAAAGGTAGACTTCCTTGAGAAGAAAGCTGTTCTTACACCACGCGAGAGAAGACCTCCTCTCTTCGGAAACAGGAACTGAGACCGTCTCTAGCGTCATGTCCTTTATCCAGTGAGCAGCTAGATGATACTGAAGGGGGGGAGGTGGAGTCTCCCTAACACGATGAACAGGGCCAGCGATGAAAGTGTCCCTGTTAGACTCATCCACTACCTGACTGAGCATCGGTTCCTTCTCAGCATGCTCTGGATGCATTCTAGGGCTTGGAAGATCCTTGGGGCCGACGGAAAAGCCCGAAAAGCTCGACTCTGAAGATCCATACCCAGGGAGACAATGGTCTGGGATGGGATGAGCTGAGACTCCTCAAAATTGACCAGGAGGCCCAGTTCCTTGGTCAGATCCATAGTCCATCTGAGAATCTCCAGACAGCGACGACTTATGGGAGCTCTTAAAAGCCAGTCGTCTGACGGAGCCGGACACAAGATCATGGTACTGCTGCACAGTCTGTGAACTGTCAACCATGGGGAAGCGAGGAAGTACAGTGACAACCCGAAGCTGTCTAGACTGTCTGGGTCGTACAGACAACTCCTTATCGGGTTGCTGAGGTTGCCGCACTGCGTCACAACAAGTCACTTCTGCTGGTTGTTGAACGTCTTCCCAGTGACACACTGACTCCGTAAACAAAAAATCCTTTAACAAGGACTAAGCTTGGACTGCATGTCTTGCAACACAGCTCAAGGTCTATGGGAGCAGGTGTGGTAACAGACGGGGTTAGTGACTGAAGTGGAACCATTACCTTCCCTGGAAGCATGTTATGCTTAAATAAAAGTCCATAGGAGGTTACGCAGCTAAAGGCTCCTCTCCAAATGACAGAGTCCTCAAGGGAATATCAGAAGGAGGGAGAAAAGCACTTTCTCATCTACAGGGACCATATCCGAGAAAAGCTAAGTTCTCTCAGTGAGGGTTTCAATGGTGCAAAAGCAGCAGACTAGAAGGCAACGTTATGAAACTGCTTGACAGTCTAGTGAGTTGGCAACAACCAAAGATGTGTGACTGAGAAGCATGCGGTAAGGTATGCAGAGCATGTTGTATGCAGAGCATGCTGTATGCAGAGCATGCTGTATGTAGAGCATGTTGTATGCAGAGCATGCTGAATGCAGAGCATGCTGTATGCAGAGCATGCTGAAAGCAGAGCATGCTGTATGCAGAGCATGTTGTATGCAGAGCATGTTGTATGCAGAGCATGCTGTATGCAGAGCATGCTGTATGTAGAGCATGTTGTATGCAGAGCATGCTGAATGCAGAGCATGCTGTATGCAGAGCATGTTGTATGCAGAGCATGCTGTATGCAGAGCATGCTGTATGCAGAGCATGCTGTATGTAGAGCATGCTGTAAGGTAAGCAGAGCGTGTTGCAAGGCGTGTAACATTTCTTAGAAATTCCATGACCAGTGCTAGAGTGAGTAATATCGCATTACCATCCATTGAAAGTGCACGTGCCGAGGGAATTGATTTAGACTGTTTTGTTGATGAATTTGATAGCCGCCATGATAATCGTAGAATTAAGCTACACTAAATGTACTATAATCTACTTCACCTCAGGAAAGGGAAACTCGCCCTGTTGGCAACACTGCATTACTTCATGCATGCTTGCATGGGGTTTTAATATCAACATAATATTTACCTTACATTCATAACTCATGATTCATTTTTGTTTTGAAGATATTTTTGCCATATTTTGCGATATTGTTAAAAATATATTGCAAGGAATACATATATATTTTTATATAAGTAATACAAATAACCTCCATTATCATAATGTTTGTGTAGGCATACATGTATATGATTACAAATGCAAGTTATGAAAGTAATGAGGTGTTATTATTGTCATTTGTTATTTCCAAGTTGAATGGGAAGAGGCTCAAGTTGAGGAGAAAGTGGCAGATGCATGCGTTGAGGTGGCTGACTCATAGCATGAGGTTGCTGCCTCAAGAGTTGCGCTTGCTGTAAGGGTTGCGTATGCGCAGTAGCAGGTTCCTGAGGAACGAGTTAAGGTTCCTGAGGTGTGAGCTGCGAGAGTTGAGGTAGCGGCTGCGCAGAACGCAGTTCTTGTCTCGCGAGTTGAGGTTCCTGAGGTGCTAGCCTAAGCTGCAGCGAGTGCTGAGGTGGCTGCCTCATTGATGGAAGAGGTTGTCGTACCTCAAGAGATTGTTGCCTTGCTGGTGGAACCGCAAGCGGAAGCGGAGGAAGTAAGGCATAAGATTCCTGCTCCCATTGCTGAGGTTGCCTTAAGGAAGGCGGAGGTTGCTGCACACCGCTGGTAACTGGCAACTCAGTACGCGGTAAGGTATCCTGAGGAACCTCAACATCGTACGCCTGGCAGACTGGACTGCGGTGAGGCGGAGCGATCGCAGGAGGAGGTGTAACCTTCTCAGCCTGACACTCACGCATTAAGACCGCAAGCTGTGACTGCATGGACTGCAGCAAAGTCATCTTGGGGTCGGCAGACGCTAAGGTCTGCTGAGGCAAAGCCTTAACAGAAGATGAGGTCTGTTGCGGCATCACCTTACCTCTCTTAGGAGGTGTGCAGTCACCTGATGACTGCGGAGAGTCAGAGCTAACCCAATGACTGCATCCGGGTTGTTGAACTCTAGAGGTCTGGACTTTACGTTTAAGAGGTCTTGAGACCTGAGTCCAGCGTTATCTCCCCGAAATTTCTTCTGCAGACGAGTAAAATAAGGGCTCAATCGTCTGCGGGTGGGAGTGACGGTCTCTGTAAGACACGCCCGCAACCACCGAGGATACTTCTGTGCGCCGATCAAGGCCTGCCGAACCCTTTTGCCCTTCGACATTGCTTCTCCCCTGGGCTTGGGAGCTTGCAAGAGGTCCCGGACTGGGAGGACGACTGGCACGCAAGAAGTACCCTCACGCACAACACTGACACACTTTGCGCTAATCACTTATCACTTTTGAATTTCTGTTTGCACTTATTTCACTGAACTCGAAACTTTAAGTGGTTTGTACCTGAAACACGCAATTCTATCCTTCTTTAAAAGTTAGTAATTGCGAAAACAGAATTACAATGTAACAGAAAAATCTAATGAAAGATAAATAATTCAGTGGCTGGAAAGAGACTAAACACTAGATCAAATAAACTACGTTTAAAATCTCTCACCGCATAAAGCTTGAGAACAAGAATAAACTCTAGAAACGTTTACCTTCTTCCCCTAAAGAGACTAGGGAGAAGAGCAAAAACGATAACAACGTTACTCGCTTGAACGAAACGTTTATCCAGCTCTCTCTCCCTCCGTCTCTATCTCTCTCTCTCTCTCTCTCTAGACTTAGAACCTGAGAGAAGAGCCCAATCATATATACTCGTTAAAACATATTATTGTTAAAGGAAAAAAAAAAAACTGAAAGATTTCCCAAATAAAAAGTTCCTTTATTAGAATTAAAACCATTAAGCTAAGAAAGAATGAACAAAACGTTATAAACGGTTTACTCTTACTGCAACGTGACACCGTGAAAATTCTCTCTCTATCGTAACGATAGAGCGCAAGTTGAACGTTCTGAACGTCAACAACTGCAGAGACAAAACAAAACGTTAGTTCAACTTTGAAACAGTACGAGACTATCAAAGAAATTCTTTCAAAAACATTAAAATAGCATAATATGTTAACAGGTAAAACCGAAATGACGGGCTCAATGTTAATTAACTTCGGTACAAGAAAAGACCGCCTACTATTAGGAAAGGTCGAATATAAACAAATATCTATAACTTTTGTTAAGCAAAATTAAGAAAGAGAGTCTATACTCTCTTAGACACCAACACTTCCGTCTAAGGGAAGGGTCGGCCATTTAAAGGTGAAAGAGAGTTCATACTCTCTTCGTCACCATAATTAATCAAATTAATTCCAAAAGCTAGCTAAGCTAATAATAGAACTTCCTGAATAGCGAAAGCTGAAATCTTAGAGCAATACTTCACCAAAAACCGTGAACAAGACTCCAAAATTATAAGCGTATCCATGAACGTCTTGCCGGAAGCACGACAGAGGAAAAATTGAAGTGGTGTCAACAAGAAGTACTGCAGTACCTGGCCACAGGTGGCGCTTGTGAGTACACCCCCCTCTTGTATAGCGATCGCTGGCGTATCCCTTCCGTAGAATTCTGTCGGGCAACAGAGTTGACAGCTACATGATTATCGGGTAAGTTTAATATTGAAAAATGAAGAACTTAAGCTCCTAATTCATGAGCATTCCCCCATAATTGTATGTCTACAGGAAAGTATGCTTGATTCTAACACTCCTAGTCCTCGAGAGTATGTTAGCTATAGAACACCATATAATCAACAAGCAGGGAGCCATGGCGGAAGTCTCATGTACATTCGTCGAGATGTTCCCCAAATACCCATGTCTATACGTACAACCCTGCAGGCAGTTGTTGTACAAATTGATATAGGGAGAAAATATACAATATGCTCTCTGTACTTACCTCCAAATGATAATATTTTATATGATGATTTAGCAGAGGTCATTCAACAACTCCCTCAACCTTTTCTCTTACTGGGAGATATGAATGGTAGACATCCTTTATGGGGTGATGTTTTGGCCAACACAAGGGGCAATATTATCTCATCAATTGTGGAGAATGAGGATGTGGGACTCCTTAATACAGGAGAGCCCACACACTTCCATGTTCAGACAGGTACTTTGTCATGCATTGACCTTTCAATTGCAAGCTCTAACTGCCTTCTTGATTTTGATTGGAGGACATTAGATGATTGGCATACTAGTGATCATGCACCAATCATTATAAACACCAACAAGGGTCCGCCTTTGCAAAGATCGCCACGTTGGAATCTAGACAAGACAGACTGGGTTAAATTTTGTGAGCTAAGTGAAATCGAAGGGAGAGCAGAACAGTTTGAAAGTGTTGATGATGCCATAGACCTACTGAATGGAACTCTTCATACAGCAGGAGTCAATTCAATTCCCAAAACAACAGGGTTATTCAAACGACGACCAGTCCCGTGGTGGTCTTCAGAACTAACTGCACTCCACAGAGCCACAAGAAGATCTCTAACACGATTGCGTAGACGCAGAACTGATGAGAATTTAATAATGTACAAGAAATGTAGAGCACAGTTCCGTCGTGCCATGAAAGAAGCAAGGCGCCAGTCATGGATGTCTTTTGTTTCCTCTATTAACAGTAGAACACCACCATCTTCTGTGTGGAGGAAAGTAAAAAAGATAGCTGGCAAATTCACCCCCAACCCACCACCAGTGTTGAAGGTGAATGGCCAGTATGTAACTGAAGCAAATGAAGTTAGCAATGCCCTGGCTAATCATTTTTCAAATGTATCCAGCAAGTGTGAAGGAGCCCCTGGTCACCAGTATAGGAGCACTGAAGAAAAGAAAATTTTAAATTTTGCAACAAGAAGGGAAGAGTCGTATAATTCTCCTTTCACTGAAAGAGAATTTGATTCCGCACTTGCTCATTGCAACGATACAGCCCCTGGACCCGATGGAATTCCATATGCAATGATTAAACATGTACATTTTAATACAAAGCTATTTATTTTAAGCATTATTAATAGAATATGGCATGATCATAGCTACCCAAGTGTTTGGGAACTAGCCATTATTTTAGCCTTTTTAAAACCCGGTAAAGACAAGTTTTTAGCAGCAAACTATCGTCCTATTGCATTGACATCTTGTTTATGTAAAATCATGGAGAAGATGGTCAATGCAAGGCTGATATGGTACCTTGAAAAGAAAGGTATTTTATCACAGATTCAATGTGGATTCCGAAAAATGCACTCAACGACTGATGTGTTGATACGACTTGAGTCATCTATTTGTGAAGCCTTTGCTTCCAAACAGCACCATGTTACAGTATTTTTTGACCTTGAAAAGGCATATGATACCACATGGAGATATGGTATTCTTAAAACCATTCATGAATTGGGATTGAGAGGAGAGCTGCCACTATTTATTCAGGCATTTCTTTCACGTAGAGTTTTTCAAGTGAGAGTGGGGGAAACTATCAGAGAGTAAGTGCCAGGAAGATGGAGTTCCTCAGGGTAGTGTGCTGAGTGTAACCCTTTTTGCACTAGCAATTAATGGGATATCCTCAGCCATTCCCCAGGATGTTCTCTCAACATTATTTGTGGATGATCTCTCAATATCATTTGCTGGCACTAGAATGGCAATGGTTGAGAGAAAAATCCAACTCTCTATTGATAAAATTATCCAGTGGGCTGACATGAATGGATTTAAGTTCTCGACAAGTAAAACTACCATTGTCCATTTTTGTCGTATCCGGGGAGTACATCCAGACCCGGATATATACATTAAAGGTCAACGGATACCATGTGTATCGGAAACCAAATTTTTAGGTTTGATATTTGACTGTAGACTTACATGGGTTTCTCACCTAAAAGCGCTAAAAGCTAAATGTGTTGAAGCTCTGAATATCTTAAAAGTATTGTCCCATACATCATGGGGGGCAGACCGCAATACTATTTTAAAATTATACAAGGCCTTGATTTTTTCCAAAATTAGTTATGGTTGTGAGGTATATTCTTCAGCCACCCCAAGCCGGTTAAAAATATTAGACTCGATACATCATGCAGGTATTAGATTATCTACTGGAGCTTTTAAAACCTCGCCTATCCCAAGTCTCCTTGTTGATGCTGGAGAGTTACCTCTAGACCTTTACCGAATGTCTTCCATTATTCGGTATTGGTTTAGATTGCAAAGACTCCCTAGCTCTCTAGCCTTTCAGACTGCAAGCCTTGTAAGACACGCATCATACTTTGAGTTGCACCCAAAATCTCCTCAACCTTATGGCCTTCGGGTGAAACGATTTTTAAATAGTCTGGATATAATTAGAAATAAGGTACTTCCATTCAAGGTATCATCAACGCCTCCATGGAAATTACCTGACATATCTTTTTGTAAATACTTTATTGGAGTTAAGAAGAATATGACTGACTTAGAATCCAGGTCTCTTTTTATGGAACATGTCGAAGAACATAGGGGATCGACTTTTATATATACTGATGGCTCCAAATCTGATGCTGGCGTTGGATTTGGAGTACATAGTAATGATTTTAATTGTAGAGGTGCACTTCCTCTAACAGCTTCCATATTTACTGCCGAACTGTATGGCATATTAACCGCTATTGAGAAAATAGCTTTGGAAAAGGAGGGTAATTTTACAATTTTTAGTGATGCAAGGAGTGTTCTTCAAGCTTTAGAAGTTTTTAATTCTAGTAACCCTCTAGTTTTAAAGATTTTAGAATGGCTTTTTATTATTGGACGGAAAGGTATAACTGTTCGATTTTGTTGGGTTCCAGCACATGTAGGTGTGTCTGGGAAAGAGAAGGCAGATTTACTGGCGAAGAATGCGGCATCCGAGTTGCTACCAAGGAGGTATCCCATTCCATGTAACGATCTCCTACCTTACATCAAGAAATTGGTTTGTGATAAATGGCAACAGCACTGGGACAGTCAAGACGGCAATAAAATGAGGGAAGTAACAAATATCATATCACCTTGGAGGTATAACATGATTCCCCGAAAATGGGAGACGACTCTTTGTCGTCTCCGTATTGGTCACACACGGTTGACACACGAGTTTCTGCTGAAGGGCCAACACCAACCGTATTGCGAGGACTGCTTAGTACCTTTAACAGTGAGGCATTTGTTGACCGAATGCTCTAATTTTACTAACTTAAGAAATAGATATCTGTTTGAGGCTCGAGGTGAGGATGGCAGGTTTATCCTTGCCAAGATTCTTGGACATGATGTGTCTTACTATGCGAGCGGAATTTTTAGATTTATTTCAGAAGCAGGTCTTCTGAAAACTATTTACCTATTTTAATGACTTCTTAATTTTTATGGTTTTAATCGAATTCTCTTTTAATTTTCATATACAGTAAATGGTATCGGCGTCAATGACCTTAGATGTCAGGATGCCAGAAAACTTTCAATCAATCAATCAATCCTTGGCTGATCACAGAGATTGTGCGGGAATGGGCATCGGGAAGCTGTCATCCGGATGAGTAACCTTAAGCATCCTCCCAGCGAGGAACCTGCAATCCTAGAGTTCGTGAACTCTGCCGCTCCTTTTAGGACTATGCCCCCCCGGGGGAGCCTCCCGTGCCATCTGTTCCTGAAAGGAGGAAACTGCAATTGGACAACTTGTCCCAGTTGTCGTAGCCGATAACTTAGGCCGACGTGGTTGAAAGAAAAGGGCGCTGGAGCCCTGCAGAGTCTGGAAGAAAGCGCCTTGGAGGAGTGAAAACGGAAGTCAATTTCCTCCGCACAGCCGCTGTCTAAGTCTCTGTCCTTGGGCACAAACAAACTCTTCTCAAGGATGGAAGGGTGTCTGAGGTCGTCGACCTCCACAGATGAGACACCCGAAGGAAGCCCTCAGTCAGCGCGTCCAGACGGTACAACATCGAGCTTGTTCGCAAGTTAGATACTTAACAACGAAAGGCCAAG
Source organism: Palaemon carinicauda (assembly GCF_036898095.1). NCBI lineage: Eukaryota > Metazoa > Arthropoda > Malacostraca > Decapoda > Palaemonidae > Palaemon > Palaemon carinicauda. Next base: position 50,878,194 of record NC_090728.1, on the reverse strand, counting down.
GTGCCTGAGCTCGAGAGGAGGAAAGTACCCATGATCTTCCTGTAGCTTCCTTGAACCAAACCTCGGGCCGTAACCGAGGAGGGAAAGGACCTGGTAAGCCCCCAGAGGAAGGGGTAAGCAGTCACCCCTTGGCCGATGGAGAAATCTCGAACGGAAAGCTCCCCCCGCCAAAAATCCTTCCAGGGAATGACGGGGAAGGGCTAACCCAGGTTCTGGAAAGAGGAGTGTTGCTCAGACCTCCCTGAAGTTTCTTCCTATTCTTGCAAGTGCCATGCTCTGCGTTTACGGGGTGAGGCCGTGTTCTGGAAATACGCTCCAGAAGAACTCTCCAGGCTGGCCATGCTGCGAAAACCCCAATGGGAATCGTGGTCGCAATCGCCCTGGAGCTCGCGCGATGGTAATTCAAAGATTTGCGCGTGGGCGAACGTGGAAGCGCCCATGCGCGGTCACGCAGGAACGCAAACGAAGGTGAGCGAAGGAGCGCAGAAGGACGGCGAGCGTGGTAGGAAGGGCGAGAGCTGGTGGTCGGCGAGCGATAACCCATAGACGAACAATGGATACTGCAAGAATTAAGCCGACGTTTGTGCGAAGAAACACCGTCGGTTCGAGCGGCGGAACACCGTCGGTTTGCGTGACGGAACACCGTCGGTTCGCGCGACGGAACACTGTCCGTCCGCGCGATGGAATACCGTTGGTTCGCGCGCGGGCGAACATTGGAGAGCATGTGTGCGGACGCGCATGAGCGTAGACGTGCAGGTACGTGGGCGTGTGGGCGCGCAGGCGAATTATCGCGCGGGTGCGCAGGCGAACGGTTGCGCAGGCGCGCAGGCGAACGGTTGCGCGGGCTCGCAGGCGAGCGATCACGAGGGTGGGCAGGTGAATGAGCGCGAGTCCAAGGCGGCGAACGCAAGCCTTAGCGCGATGGCGAGGAAACTCGCTGCCGCGTGGGCGAGGAAGACCGCTGGCGATATGGATCAACAGGCGATCGGTGGTGAGCTGGTGAGCGTTAACGCGCAGGTTGGCGATGGCGCGTTGTGGCATGTCGACGCGATGGCGAGCAGCATGCGCAGGTGGGCGATCGCGCGATGGCGAGCAGCATGCGCAGGGGGGCGATCGCGCGATGGCGAGCAGCATGCGCAGGGGGGCGATCGCGCGATGGCGAGCAGCATGCGCAGGGGGGGCGATCGCGCGATGGCGAGCAGCATGCGCAGGGGGGGGCGATCGCGCGATGGCGAGCAGCATCCGCAGGGGGGCGATCGCGCGATGGCGAGTAGCATGCGCAGGTGGGCGATGGCGAGCTAGTAGCTGGCGAACCATGTTCCTTCAGAAGTGTTGGAGAACGTTGGCGTGCCGGCTGTAACACACGCGGGCGATCTTCCGGATCGCCGAGAGACAGGTGATCGCTGACGTGTAGAACGCTGTTGAATAGGCGATACTAAAATCGCCTGTGCGCGCTGGCGAGCAGGTGATCGCTGGCGAGCTGATGATCGCTGACGAGCAGAAGGCAACGCGTGGAAGCCTGCGCATAGAAGAAGAGTCCTTGACCCAGACCTGAACCGAAGTTCTAGATCGCGAGGGCGAACGTGGGCGCACAGGGCGCGTAACAGGAACCAACAGGAACAGCAGGGATGATCATCATGAGAGCGCTGGCGAAAGGAGAGCGCTAGCGATCAGGAAGCGCTGATGAGCAGGAGAGCGCCTGTGCGATAACACTGAGCAGGAGCAGGAGAGAACACAGCAGAAGGGCGCGCAGGGGAACCCTGACACGCAAGGGAAGAACCCCCGTGGGAGGCAACCCTTTGCCCTGAAGGGAACGTTGTCCGTCGGGAGATAGATGTCCATCGGAAGACCGTAGCCTGTCCGCCGGGAGACTGATGTCCGTTGGAAGACCGTTGTCCGTCGGGAAGACCGTTGCCCGTCGGAAGACGAGATCAGACTGCTGTCCATCTGCACCAAGGCGGAAGATCAAGAAAAAGGAGTTGTAGGCTGCAAACGAAGATTCAAAAAGGCGCCTCTTAGCACCCTTATAGGGAGATGAGAAGCCCTTACGACGAGGCGGACGGTGGGCCTTACGGCGAGGGAGGCCAACAGCAACAGGAGCAGAAGAGTCCTCCGAAGAGGAGTCTCTATGAGTGTACTCTCTCGCGAACGAAAGAGAAACACTTCGTAGAAGAGACTGGTCAGACAGTGACCTAAAAGGAGCAATCCTCCGAAGAGGAGCTCCTGCAGTTGCCCAGCCCCTTGAGCAAAACTGCAGGTGCGACCGTTCAGCACCAAGATCATAGTCGCACGAAAAAAAAAGGGCAAGAGAATAACCCCCAAAAGGGGAAAAACTCAAGCATGGACAGGAAAAACTTCCCTCGGAAGGAAAGTTACCCACCCAAGAAGGCGAGCCTCCTGAGTGTTCTAAAATGAACTGGAGAGCTGTCAATCGTCACGGGAGTACTTCCACAAGAAGGAGACACGCCCCTGACGAAGATCTATAGGAGAGGCAGCAACAGCCGAATCCCCAGGCCTCAACAAGACAGCTCACACCGTTGCCATATTACAGAAACGAACTAGATCGGTAACTGTAAAAAAATAAAACAAAAATCATTTGTACACATTCATTCCCCTGGGAAGGCTCCGAAGAGGAATCCCGAGGGAAAGGAAACAAGAATTACAAAACAGGCACGTGCCCTAACAACCACTTACACTCACGGAAGGAGAGCTGTAACCAAAACAGAATTATAACAATTATAATTATGAAACTATGTAATTATGTAATTTAAAAATGAATGAACACTAAAGAAAGAACGAAAACCCCTTAAGGAATCGTTCTACAAGCTGAAAAAAAAAAACAACTACAATTAGATTCATAAACTAATTGAGACAAACGTACGGCGTAGAAACCCCCCCACACGGAAAGGAAGCTACAAGGGCGTAGTAACACGTAGTAAAAGGGTGAACGACCTCAAGAGAGAGAGAGAGAGAGAGAGAGAGAGAAAGACCCAAGTCAAACTCGTTCGCCACCCATAAAATTACGCCGTGGCGGCCTAACTGCCGAGGACACCACGTAGATATCGTACACTACACACACAAATCTGAAAAGGAAACTTACTGATTTCTATACTCAAATATATACACAAACATGAAAACATGTTTACATATATATTGAGTAAAAGAAAAGTAAGCGATTAGACAAAACAAACAATGGCTGCCAAGAGAGGACCAAGACAGAGACGTCTGTCACAGTCCGAGCCAAAAGTGAAAGTGAGCATTCATCTGTGTGTGAGGGGGGGAGGGGTAGCTAGCTACCACTCCCCTACCCCCACGCTAACTAGCGCGGGGGTAATACACCCTCGTTAAATTCTAATGGCTCGCCATTTCAGCTGCGCTAAAAGGTAAACCCAATGTAAATAGCGTGGTTTGTATTTCGGTTACGGAACAAATCAATGTTGATAACTTAGCTATCAATGAATCTCCAAAAAATGCACAAATTCTAACCACATTGCCACCCCTGCTACCTTCTACTCTTCCCCCTTTTGTGAACCAGGTGTCTGTTCGCCTTGAGAACAGTTGTTAATGAGCGCCTGAGGTGTTAACAGCTTGAGCACTCTGGGCTAAAAGGAAATTGGAAATTCAAGAGAGCCTTTATTCTTCAGAAATTTGTTGGTTCTTGTGTAACACCAGTAACTTTATTGGTGTTAGTTTTTTGTGATATCCTTGTGTGTATTTTCATTGTGTAGTTTTATGTGCAAGCAGACTGATCAAATTTTCCACACCATGAAACAATTCTACTATCCCCATTTGAATCCAGTCAGGAACTGCCCTTTCTTTTGCAGGATAAGTTGCAAGGAGTGTCCTGGATAGTTGTACTAATTACAAAGGTAAGGAGTTTGTTTTGCTCCCTGTGATACTTGTGTCAAGGTTGCTATTATAGCAAATAAGTACTCTTGTTAAACACCTTAGTCCTTACATCGAAAGGGCTCTTAAGGAAAGTGTCTGCTTAGTCTTTAATTTTTCTCCATTTTGGGTTCCAGCTCTTTGGCTTCAGTCCCTGGAGTTTGCAAAGCTAACGGACATTCCGCGTTGTAATCAACACTTGTTCTTGGTTATTAAGTGCTGCCACTTGTTCCAACTTTTCACTTATCTTTTATCTCTATCAATGATTTGGTATTTTTATCCTTCGCAGTTGTCGTTCCATTTTGGCTACTTGCCTCCCCTTCAGTTTTTACACTGGTAAGTCTAGTTTATTTCTCTTGATGTTAGTAATTTGGACAGTCATTTCTATTAAAGTTTCCAAACTGACTCAAAATTTTGAATTTGCCTTTACTAGGATGTCTGATAATATTGATTTTCTTACAGCTCCTCGTCAGGTACCTGTAAACTGTACCTAGGGTAAGGGTACAGCAGAGATCTCGACTTGTGAACCCCCAACATAGCGTAAGCCTAGGGTTGATCCGATCCAGATGGGTGCCCGATACCCTTCAAGTCCTCTTTATGATCCTGGGTCTGGGATAGGTGCTCAATTTCCATAACTTCCATATTACCTAAAGATTTTGAACGTCTTGGCAAAAGGTCTAAATAGTATGTTGAAGGTAATCACCTGTTCTCTATTTTGCAATTTGGCTTTCGCAAAGGCCCTGAGCATGTGATGCCCTTCTTATAATCTCCAATGCGGTACACAAAACCCTTGATTGTGGTCGTAAAGTACGTATGGTTGGCCTCGATTTTAGTGCTGCCTTTGACTGTGTTACTTCTGAGGCCCTTGTTTTCAAACTCCAAACATCTGAGAGTAGGTGGGTCTTTTCTTAGCATCATTATGAATTTTTAAGTAAAAGATTGCAAAGAGTTGTCAATGGGCACCATAGTGAGTATAGGAATGTGATATCTGGTGTTCATAGCCAATTACTTTACATTATATGCATATGATATGTGGTTTGAACTCTAAAACAAGGACTGCATATGCAGCCGATGTCGATCATTTTGCCTCGATTCCATTTCTTGAATGTAGATCTGAGGTTTTTGAATTCCTGGTTTAGCTAAAATTAGTGCATATTGTAAATTATGGGACATGAGGTTGAACCCTAACAAAATATGTATGATTGTAAATAGATTGAGGACAGAGGCTCCTCAACATCCAAATCTCTGCAATGATAAAATTAATTTAATTCTAAGACGTAAAATTTTAGGTGTGACTCTTGATTGCCATTTTTTTTTAAACTCATTCGGTCTCAGTTGCACAAAAGAATTGGCTTATTTTCAGTGTCATTCTATTCTGAATAAATTTACTGATTCTTTCATTCATCCTTGTTTCAAGTATTGTTTTCTCTGGTCTTCATCTGCTGAATGACATTTTAATTAGTTAAAAAAAGAACATAGCAGAATCACATCTTAATTTGTAAGACAAAAATTTGTTGTCTATTAAATTTCTTAATCCTGCTCTAGATAATAATCTCTGGCAATGCCCTTCAGTTATTTCTTTGTGCATGTTGCATAAGATTTTTCATAATTCTGACCATCCTTTGCATTCTGAACTTCCCGGACTGTACTGAGTATTAGGCATGCAGTTAGTTCTAATAGTCTTGCCTTCTCCATTATAAGGCTTAATATTAACTATACAGTATTCTAGAAGTTTTATTCCAGCTGTGACCAGAATGTGGAATGATCTTCAAAATCAGGCACTTGTGTCATTGGAATTTCATAATTTCAAAGTTGCAGAGAATCTTTTTATGTTGACAGGGTGACGTAAGTCTCTCTTCATAGTTTACATATGAAAGATCTGTTTTAACATTGTTACCAATCTCAAAATGTTTTATATTCATTACAGTATTCATTACTTCTTAAGTAGTTTATTAATTTTTTTATTTCCTTAACTCATTGGGCTATTTTTCCTTGTTGGAGACCTAGGGCTTATAGCATCTTACTTTTCCACCTAGGGTTATAGCTCAGCTGGTAATAATAATGATGATGATAATAATAATAATAATAATAATAATAATAATAAACAAATGCATCTCCCAAATTCACTTGTTTTTGTCATCTCATCTAACCAGGATTTAATCAACTGCATTTGGCTTTCCATTCCTCCACTTTCTTAAGTTATCAGGTACTCATCCAACTTTTGAAACAGGTGGCCATACATGCCAATTCAAAACTTCGAGCCATTTCTAATATATACTCCACATCTCCATTTCTAATATATACTCCACATCTCCATTTCTAATTCCAAACTTATGGCCTCCATGTACCTCCTCATAGACATCCCATCTCTTGCCCGCTCTGCCATTCATTTCAGCTTCTATGATTAGCTTTTGTTCCTATGCAAATACAATCCTTCATCCTTTAGTAGGAGTAAGATTCTGGCGGAAGCTTGAAACGGTCAATAAAGTATGATCAAGATTCTGGCACCAACACTGGGGGTACGAGTCTGACAGCTCTCAGAGCCTTCATTCTAACTCTGGCCTTCAAGCTGTACAGATGTGTTCTCGATGCACTCTAACTGGCTTAAAAGATTTTTTTAATTTTTCTCATTTTAATGTGTGAAGGAGCTTAGCAGAATGCAGACATTGCCGGGGCCACCAGGTTGATCCTCACCCTTGGCCTGCACTGTAATTGTTCAGTGGCTACTTTCCTCTTGGTAAGGGTAGAAGAGACTCTTTAGCTATAGTAAGCAGCTCTTATAGGAGAAGGACACTCCAAAATCAAATCACTGTTTTCTAGTCTTGGGTAATGCCATAGCCTCTGTACCATGGTCTTCCACTTTCTTGGGGTAGAGTTCTCTTGCTTGAGGGTACACTCTGGCCCACTGTTTGATTTTATTATCAATTACTTCCCTTGTAATATGACAAATTCGAAGATAATTTGTATTCTTCCTAACCATACAAACCTTAGCTATTCCTGCGCGGTCACGCAGGAACGCAAACAAAGGTGAGCGAAGGAGCGCAGAAGGAGGGCGAGCGTGGTAGGAAGGGCGAGAGCTGGTGGTCGGCGAGCGATAACCCATAGACGAGCAATGGATACTGCAAGAATTAAGCCGACGTTTGTGCGAAGAAACACTGTAGGTTCGAGCAATGGAACACCGTCGGTGCGCGCGACGGAACACCGTCGGTGCGCGCGACGGAACACCGTCGGTGCGCGCGACGGAACACCGTCGGTGCGCGCGACGGAACACCGTCGGTGCGCGCGACGGAACACCGTCGGTGGGTGCGACGGAACACCGTCGGTGCGCGCGACGGAACACCGTCGGTGCTCGCGACGGAACACCGTCGGTGCGCGCGACGGAACACCGTCGGTGCGCGCGACGGAACACCGTCCGTCCGCGCGATGGAATACCGTTGGTTCGCGCGCGGGCGAACATTGGAGAGCATGGGCGCGGACGCCCATGAGCGTAGACGTGCAGGCACGTGGGCGTGTGGGCGCGCAGGCGAATGATCGCACGGGCGCACAGGCAAGCGGTCGCGCGGTCGCACAGGCAAGCGGTCGCGCGGTCGCACAGGCAAGCGGTCGCACAGGCAAGCGGTCGCACAGGCAAGCGGTCGCACAGGCAAGCGGTCGCACAGGCGAACGGTCGCGCGGGCGCGCAGGCGAGCGGTCGCGCGGGCGCGCAGGCGAGCAGTCGCGCGGGCGCGCAGGCGAGCGGTCGCGCGGGCGCGCAGGCGAGCAGTCGCGCGGGCGAGCGGTCGCGAGGGTGGGCAGGTGAATGAGCGCGAGTCCGAGGCGGCGAACGCAAGCGTTAGCGTGATGGCGAGGAAACGCGCTGCCGCGTGGGCGAGGAAGACCGCTGGCGATATGGATCAACAGGCGATCGGTGGTGAGCTGGTGAGCGCTAACGCGCAGGTTGGCGATGGCGCGTTGTGGCATGTCGACGCGTTGGCGAGCGATGGCGAGCAGCATGCGCAGGTGAGCGGTCGCGCGATGGCGAGCAGCATGCGCAGGTGGGCGGTCGCGCGATGGCGAGCAGCATGCGCAGGTGGGCGGTCGCGCGATGGCGAGCAGCATGCGCAGGTGGGCGGTCGCGCGATGGCGAGCAGCATGCGCAGGTGGGCGGTCGCGCGATGGCGAGCAGCATGCGCAGGTGGGCGGTCGCGCGATGGCGAGCAGCATGCGCAGGTGGGCGGTCGCGCGATGGCGAGCAGCATCCGCAGGTGGGCGGTCGCGCGATGGCGATCAGCATCCGCAGGTGGGCGGTCGCGCGATGGCGATCAGCATCCGCAGGTGGGCGGTCGCGCGATGGCGAGCAGCATCCGCAGGTGGGCGGTCGCGCGATGGCGAGCAGCATCCGCAGGTGGGCGGTCGCGCGATGGCGAGCAGCATCCGCAGGTGGGCGGTCGCGCGATGGCGAGCAGCATCCGCAGGTGGGCGGTCGCGCGATGGCGAGCAGCATCCGCAGGTGGGCGGTCGCGCGATGGCGAGCAGCATCCGCAGGTGGGCGGTCGCGCGATGGCGAGCAGCATCCGCAGGTGGGCGGTCGCGCGATGGCGAGCAGCATCCGCAGGTGGGCGGTCGCGCGATGGCGAGCAGCATCCGCAGGTGGGCGGTCGCGCGATGGCGAGCAGCATGCGCAGGTGAGCTAATAGCTGGCAAACCATGTTCCTTCAGAAGTGTTGGAGAACGTTGGCGTGCCGGCTGTAACACACGCGGGCGATCCGGAGATTGCCGAGAGACAGGTGATCGCTGACGAGCAGAAGGCAACGCGTGGAAGCCTGCGCATAGAAGAAGAGTCCTTGACCCAGACCTGAACCGAAGTTCTAGATCGCGAGGGCGAACGTGGGCGCACAGGGCGCGTAACAGGAACCAACAGGAACAGCAGGGATGATCATCATGAGAGCGCTGACGACCAGGAGAGCGCTGATGAGCAGGAGAGCGCCTGTGCGCTAACACTGAGCAGGAGCAGGAGAGAACACAGCAGAAGGGCGTGCAGGGGAACCCTGACACGCAAGGGAAGAACCCCCGTGGGAGGCAACCCTTTGCCCCAAAGGAATCGTTGTCCGTCGAGAGACTGATGTCCGTCGGAAGACCGTTGTCTGTCCGCCGGGAGACTGATGTCCGTCGGAAGACCGTTGTCCGTCGGGAAGACCGTTGCCCGTCGGAAGACGAGATCAGACTGCTGTCCATCTGCACCAAGGCGGAAGATCGAGAAAAAGGAGTTGTAGGCTGCAAACGGAGATTCAAAAAGGCGCCTCTTAGCACCCTTATAGGGAGATGAGAGGCCCTTACGACGAGGCGGACGGTGGGCCTTACGGCGAGGAAGGCCAACAGCAACAGCAGCAGAAGAATCCTCCGAAGAGGAGTCTCTATGAGTGTACTCTCTCGTGAACGAAAGAGAAACACTTCATAGAAGAGACTGGTTAGCCAGTGACCTAAAAGGAGCAATACTTCGAAGAGGAGCTCCTGCAGTTGCCCAGCCCCTTGAGCGAAACTGCAGGTGTGACCGCTCAGCACCAAGAGCATAGTCGCACGAAAAAAAGGCATGAGAAGAACCCCCCAAAAGGGGAAAAACTCAAGCCTGGACAGGAAAAACTTCCCTCGGAAGGAAAGTTACCCGCCCAAGGAGGCAAGCCTCCTGAGAGTTCTAAAATGAACTGGAGAGCTGTCCGTCGTCACGGGAGTACTTCCAGTAGAAGGAGAGACGCCCCTGACGAAAATACAAGGGGGGAGGCAGCAACAGCCGAATCCCCAGGCCTCAACAAGACAGCTCACACCGTTGCCATATTACAGAAACGAACTAGATCGGTAACTGTAAAAAAATAAAAAAAAAAATATTAGTACACATTCATTCGCCCGGGAAGGCTCCGAAGAGGAATCCCGAGGGAAAGGAAACAAGAATTACACAACAGGCACGTGCCCTCACGACCACTTACACTCACGGAAGGAGAGCTGTAACCAAAACAGAATTATAACAATTATAATTATGTAACTATGTAATTATGTAATTTAAAAATGAATGAACACTAAAGAAAGAACGAAAACCCCGAAAGGAATCGTTCTACAAGCTGAAAAAAAAAAACAACTACAATTAGATTCATAAACTAATTGAGACAAACGTACGGCGTAGCAACCCCCCCACACGGAAAGGAAGCTACAAGGGCGTAGTAACACGTAGTAAAAGGGTGAAAGACCTCAAGAGAGAGAGAGAGAGAAAGACCGAAGTCAAACTCGATCGCCACCCATAAAATACGCCGAGGACACCACGTAGATATCGTACACTACACACACAAAGCTGAAAAGGAAACTTACTGATTTCTATACTCAAATATATATACAAACATGAAAACATGTTTACATATATATTGAGTAAAAGAAAAGTAAGCGATTAAGTAAAGACAAAACAAATAATGGCTGCCAAGAGAGGACCAAGACAGAGACGTCTGTCACAGTCCGAGCCAAAAGTGAAAGTGAGCATTCATCTGTGTGTGAGGGGGGGAGGGGTAGCTAGCTACCACTCCCCCCCCCCCCCCCCCCCCGCTAACTAGCGCGGGGGTAATACACCCTCTTAAATTCTAATGGCTCGCCATTTCAGCTGCGCTAAAAGGTAAACTCAATGTAAATAGCGTGGTTTGTATTTCGGTTACGGAACAACTATATATTTACTTATTTCCTTTCATCACTGGGCTATTTTTCCTGGGAGCCCTTGGGCGGGATGTCATGTTCAATTATTTGATGCTGAACGACACGCAACTGCTTGGCGTTAGGAGTCATGATTAACTGCTTGACACTCGACGTCAAGTTCAACTGCGTGAAGCTTGATGCCATGCAAGCTCTTGATGCTCGGCGCCAAGTGACTTTCAGAACAATAACGCTTGCGATTAAAAACCGCTCGGAATTATGCCGATCGCGTCTAGAACGGTAGGTCATCGAACAAGAGGAACCAAGAAGTTGCACTAAGTTACAAACATTGTGTCAAACTCTTACAGCAGCGTTAGTAGCTAGCCTTGCTGAACGCTTGATGACCAACGCTCTGTTGTTGTCACGCTTACCTTGGCGCGAGGCGTCACGCTCAGCCACCTGGCGAGCGCCACCATGCTCAGCTGCTTGGCATGCACCATCAAGCTCAGCCGCCTGGTGCGCGCCATCACGTTCAGCTGCCTGGCGCTTGTCGCGCGCCTGAAAGGCAGACGCTCGCGCTTGGCCGCTTAATGTTAGAAAACATGTTAGAGGGCCAGCATTCTGGGAATCGTAAACAGAAAACGCTCGAGGGGACTTCTGCTCGGGTCTTACAAGACGGTAGGCGCCAGGCTACGCCTCTCGCTTCCCTTCGCCGCTCGACATTACTTCTCCCATGGGTCCGGGAGCTTGAGAGAGGTCTAAGGCTAGGATAACGACAGGTCCGAACAGAAGCACCCTCCATTGTATTGAATAAATTCACTGCACTAATTTAGCACTAAAAATTTGCATTTTTTAACTCTTTGGTATAAAACCAAAAGTAGATACGCCCGTAGAGGGAGATCTTACTATTCTGTCAAGGGCTTGAATGAGAATGCAATAGTCACTGAATCCTATATAAAATGTAACAAAATATTCTATATAAAATATTAAAATATTAAATGAATAGATATAGGAATAAAGAATATATCTATATATTTAAACCAATCCTTATTACTTAAGGGGTTCCAATAAAACACGAAATCACATTTAACAATTGGAACATTTATAAATATTATACGAAAAAATTTAGTATTCCAAAAACGAACAAGTAAACAACGATACAAAGAATCGTGACGCTATATCGATTGTCATAAATACTACGTCGTATAAAAATTAACTGAACGCTACTTTTGTTTAATCTTTGTAAACATAATAGCTAAAGAAAAATACTAAAAGGACCAATATAATTGGAAAATAACATACTGTATTCCTTTTATCTAATACAACTTAAAACTTTAAAGAAAAATTTACTTTTCATAAATATCGATACAAAGAGTAATACTGTAACGATAGACTGAGGACTGCGTAGCATAAATAAACTGAACGCTAGATAATCTTTAAAACAGAACGAAGATTATCCAAAGAAAGCATACCAAAAGGACAAAATTTTTTTTTAAATAACAAATACTTTTATTTTATATAACTAAATACTTTGTACATACATACATATACCAAGGCATTTCCCCCAATTTTGGGGGGTAGCCGACACCAACAAAGAAACAAAACAAAAAGGGGACCTCTACTCTCTATGTTCCTTCAGCCTAATCAGGGACTCAACCGAGTTCAGCTGGTACTGCTAGGGTGCCACAGCCCAACCTCCCACATTTCCACCACAGATGAAGCTTCATAATGCTGACTCCCCTACTGCTGCTACCTCCGCGGTCATCTAAGGCACCGGAGGAAGCAGCAGGGCCTACTGGAACTGCGTCACAATCGCTCGCCATTCATTCCTATTTCTAGCACGCTCTCTTGCCTCTCTCACATCTATCCTCCTATCACCCAGAGCTTTCTTCACACCATCCATCCACCCAAACCTTGGCCTTCCTCTTGTACTTCTCCCATCAACTCTTGCATTCATTACCTTCTTTAGCAGACAACCATTTTCCATTCTCTCAACATGGCCAAACCACCTCAACACATTCGTATCCACTCTAGCCGCTAACTCATTTCTTACACCCGTTCTCTCCCTCACCACTTCGTTCCTAACCCTATCTACTCGAGATACACCAGCCATACTCCTTAGACACTTCATCTCAAACACATTCAATTTCTGTCTCTCCATCACTTTCATTCCCCACGACTCCGATCCATACATCACAGTTGGTACAATCACTTTCTCATATAGAACTCTCTTTACATTCATGCCCAACCCTCTATTTTTTACTACTCCCTTAACTGCCCCCAACACTTTGCAACCTTCATTCACTCTCTGACGTACATCTGCTTCCACTCCACCATTTGCTGCAACAATAGACCCCAAGTACTTAAACTGATCCACCTCCTCAAGTAACTCTCCATTCAACATGACATTCAACCTTGCACCACCTTCCCTTCTCGTACATCTCATAACCTTACTCTTACCCACATTAACTCTCAACTTCCTTCTCTCACACACCCTTCCAAATTCTGTCACTAGTCGGTCAAGCTTCTCTTCTGTGTCTGCTACCAGTACAGTATCATCCGCAAACAACAACTGATTTACCTCCCATTCATGGTCATTCTCGCCTACCAGTTTTAATCCTCGTCCAAGCACTCGAGCATTCACCTCTCTCACCACTCCATCAACATACAAGTTAAACAACCACGGCGACATCACACATCCCTGTCTCAGCCCCACTCTCACCGGAAACCAATCACTCACTTCATTTCCTATTCTAACACATGCTTTACTACCTTTGTATAAACTTTTCACTGCTTGCAACAACCTTCCACCAACTCCATATAATCTCATCACATTCCACATTGCTTCCCTATCAACTCTATCATATGCTTTCTCCAGATCCATAAACGCAACATACACCTCCTTACCTTTTGCTAAATATTTCTCGCATATCTGCCTAACTGTAAAAATCTGATTCATACAACCCCTACCTCTTCTAAAACCACCCTGTACTTCCAAGATTGCATTCTCTGTTTTATCCTTAATCCTATTAATCAATACTCTACCATACACTTTTCCAACTACACTCAACAAACTAATACCTCTTGAATTACAACACTCATGCACATCTCCCTTACCCTTATATAGTGGTACAATACATGCACAAACCCAATCTACTGGTACCATTGACAACACAAAACACATATTAAACAATCTCACCAACCATTCAAGTACAGTCACACCCCCTTCCTTCAACATCTCAGCTTTCACACCGTCCATACCAGATGCTTTTCCTACTCTCGTTTCATCTAGTGCTCTCCTCACTTCATCTATTGTTATCTCTCTCTCATTCTCATCTCCCATCACTGGCACCTCAACACCTGGAACAGCAATTATATCTGCCTCCCTATTATCCTCAACATTCAGCAAACTTTCAAAATATTCCGCCCACCTTTTCCTTGCCTCCTCTCCTTTTAACAACCTTCCATTTCCATCTTTCACTGTCTCTTCAATTCTTGCGCCAGCCTTCCTTACTCTCTTCACTTCTTTCCAAAACTTCTTTGGAAATACTTTGTAAGATAGCATTAACTTATCATTCTTTGTAGAAAAAGAAAGAAAATGCAAGTCATACTCAAGCTTACGTCATATGACTGTGACGTCATCGATGAGGCGAGATGTTTACCTGTTGCCATAATTCTTTTGTTAGTTAAAAATAGGTTAAAAAAATTTTCAATCCTACCTTTTAAGCTATAACATAGCGACAAAATATCAAACAAAACCAAATAAGCAAATGCTAAAACCCATATATAAGAGTACATCACCAATATACTGCTAAAATCCAGGTTAATCTCGAGTGAATTCCTTCTATGTTGCCAGTATGGCAGCAGAAGAAAATCTGGTGCTGGGAGGAATAGTTCGGCCTAGCTACCGTGGTGGCGCTAGTGTACACCTGGCATATCTATGCGATTGCTGTGAGTTTTTCAATTTCTGCCGGACAGAAGAATAAAGCTATTGTTATATGACCAGCTGGTAAGTTTAAATGTTTAAAATTTGTCACTCTGGCCCTTCGGTTAACTCTTTGGAAGGTAAACCAAAGAAGACGAAATGACCGTATGATTGTGGGGCAAACTCCAAAGGCAGTGTATCTCTCTCCTCCCGCCTAGAGAAATGGGCATTAACATTTATGACAGTTTCCGGATTTTGTGCATACACCTCTGGGGAGTGATGGAAGCAGTTTTTTGGGCTACAGCCCAGTCCAGTGTACTGGTTTCGCTTATAAACCAGAGAAAATTGCTCTAAGTGTCCATGTATCTCTTCAGACTTTTGTGCCAATAGATTTAGTTATGAGTTTCCCAGAGGCATGCAAGGCAATAAGAGCATCAATCGCATCATCCATTACAGTGACCTCAGTCCGTGTGGGTGCACCACCATAGAGGAACTAAACCTAAGTCTAGTCAGGTCCCCACTTATGAGTGAGACAGTTGTAGATAAGTGCCACCAAACACCACGCCACAAAAAGGCGCATGCCAGTTAGTAGTATACAATCACGAAGCACTTCATTCATTGAACATATTTTCCCTTCCCCCACAACAACACACTTCCACAAGCAATAGAATGAGCTGAGAAAAGAAGGCATCTGAAAGACATGCCTCTCAAAGTTCTCTATGGGAGAAAGGCTCAAAAGTAAACTGCTCCATCAGGAGGTCGGCCCAATCCTTTTCCCCTTTTCCAAGGGTTGTAACTGATCATAGTAGAGATTGCCAACTTAAACAACAATCAGCATTGCTTGTTGTTCTTATGAATGTAAAGAAAGAAATGTGCGTCCTATGGACCCTAATCGAAGACTTAAGCAACATTCAGACTTGCCTGTTGTTTCTTTGTGTGTAAGGAAACGAGTTCCATGCCCTACGGATCCTAGGTTAGTACTACTAAAGTTTATGGGCGAATTTTGACTCCTGTTGAGGTCATTTAACAGAGAGGGTTCAAACCTACATGAAAGACATCACACTCACATTTGGACCCAGAGTCACCCAATGAGATGGAAATCACTCTCTCTAGATATCATGATTCCCCTTTTCTCTTCCTTCTACAGAAGATGGAAAGTCAGGGAAAAGAACAACACAACAACAGGCAATTTTCTTGGCCTCTGAGGCTTCCTCTTGGTTGGATCACTGGTCTGGTGCACTCTCATATTTTGCTGTATCTCCAAACCTGATGAATTCTAAGATACAGAAGCAATATGAGGAGCTCGTATTTTCAGATGGAAAGTCGATTGAGTTTTTAGTACACCAGTTTGCATACTAGAGGAGCAACTGGGTGCTAAATCGAAGAGACGCTGTGATCAAATTCGTTAGAGATATGGCCTCAAAAGCCTGTCTTTACAGAAATCACCACTGACACAAAGTGCCTCCCTCTTTCCCCCAGACAAAGTGGATGCAGTTGTGGCAAAGTGGGAAAAGGCGAGTCAAGCTCATATTTTAGGCGAGCTGCCACCTTCAAAATAGCCTCCAACAGTGATTGGCAAACGAAAGAACTCTCCTCCAAGACAGCGATCTTTGAGAGGGAAGCAAACTGACTTTCTGTTATATAAGAGATCGAGTAAGCGGGGCCAGACCTTTCGCTTTAGTCATCAAGCCAGGTGAGGGTAATGTAAGAGAGGATCTTATTTGTGGAGGCAATCCCCCATGTCAGTGATGAGAGATGCCTGTCGAGTTGATGGATGAGGTACAGTAGTGATTCCACAGGGCAGGGGCAGAACCTTAGATGGTAGAGGTTTTTTGCATCTAATATCACTTCCCCTTCACCAACTCTCTCCCACCTCTCACTCCAGCACCAATGAACTGCTCATTGTATTCGAGAGGCTCCATCAAAGACCTACTCCTTTGGGAGGAGGCCAAACATGTTACACCAGAAAGTGGTTGAAGAGATTGACGACTTGTCTCTAGGTTCTTACATTAACCTGTTCCTTGTACAGATGTCAAGAGGTTGGAGACCAATCATTGACCTGTCCCATCTGAAGAACGTCTTGCAAAGATGGACACTCTCAACACGGTCCTCCAAGCCATAAGACATTTCATCTTATTGCTGTCCATAGACATGAATGATGCCTCTTCCAGATTCTAGTTTACTGGAACTCCAGGAAATAGCTTTAATTTATCCAAGGAATGAGAAAGTTTGTTTTGGATTCTCTGTTTCGGACTTTTCACAGCCCTACAAGTGTTCACACTGGTTTCAACCCGGGTTCACGTGACGGGAATAAGACTTCTTTAATTCCTCGGTGATTAGCTGTTGTTGGCGGTGTGAGAGCCCCAGATTCTACTCCACAGGGACCTCCTCTAGTTTTGTCGGGATCTCGGGATCTGGATAAATCTTGAAAAGTTTGTTCTCACCCCAAGTCAGAACCTTGTGTACTTGGGGAAGAACATAGACACAGTCCAAGCAAAAGTATTCCCCTAACAGGACAGGCTACAAAGGTGGAAACAGTTAGCAACACCTTTCTTGGCAACAGAATCCCTCACAGCAAAGACTAGGCAGAGGCTACTGGGGCATCTGTCCTCCCTGTACCATCTAGTCTCCCTAGAAGATTACACCTGTGTTCCTTTTAGTGGACTCTGAAGTATAGTTGGAAACAGATCCAATCCTCCAAATGTATAGGTCAGGGTGACACACAAAATTCCGAGAAGACAAGTTCTTTCCCCAGAACTTATCCTTTTCTTAGATGGGTCCAGAGAAGGGTGGGGAGTGCAGATTCTAATTCACTCCACTTCAGATCTAAGGCCAGAGGAAGTAGACAAAAAGTCTCATATAAACTTCTTGGAACTGAAGGCAGCATCCAGTATCTGGCTCTGATTATTTCAAGGACATCGTAAATGGTCACTCAGTAGTATTGATGAGCGACAACAACTGTAGGAGGAATCAGTTTCTTGGACCCTCTGACAGTTGGTGGTAACCATGCACTCATGGGTAGTAAACAACTTAGTAACCCTGTTATCATGTTTCATTCCAAGAAAACTGGACATAAATGCAGACCATCTGAGTCGTCGCAATCAGATTGTGGGCTCAGATTGGTCTTTGAATTCTCTAGGGGCAAGGAAACTCCTGACTTTAAGAGATTCCCCAATAATAGACATGTTTGCCATTCACCTAAACAACAATCTGTCACTTTATTGCTCACCAGTGCTAGACCAAGCAGCATCACTGGAGGACGCATTTCAACATATGTGGCACGGCCTCGACATATATGCCTCCCCACCATTTTGTCTCTTAAGGAGAGTGATCACCAGAGCCATCATCACACCCTATCCATAAATGACTATGGTAGCACTGACATGGCCACATGCAGAGTGATACCGGATCTTTTAAGCCTCCTGCTGCCAATGAAGAGATACCACAGTGCAGTGATCTGTCTGTCACTGTACTGTGGATACCTCTGAAAGTCTTCAACAGCAGTCTACCGAGCAAAATGGGCACTTCTCTGATTGGTATTGTAGGAGGAACACTTCTCCACTCAATACCTCTATTCTGTTAGTTGCAGATTTTCTTGTGTACCTGAGGGATGAGAAACTTCTCTCAGTCTGGGTGGTTACAGGCTATCCATCAGCCTTGAGCCAAGTATTTGGACATGAGTAGACCTCTCTTCCTTGTGGGAATTATAAGCTTTGACTTGGAGTTTTGAACAATCTTATCCCCATTGTGAAATCAGGAGGAATGACCCAAAACCCATCAATCAGTGACTCTAGGTTTGACTCCTTTTCAGTTGACCGATAATCCCGAAGACTTGCTACTGTCTCCTGTCAGGGCAGTTAGGCTCTACATAAAGCATATGAGATCATGTAGACCTCACTTACAGAACCTCTGCTTTAGTACAGGGAGGACAACGAAGAAAATTACCAGAAATACCATTTTCTTCTTGCTTCGTGAAGTCATCATTGGAGACTACATGGAGCAAAGGGGTTGCACCCTCAGCAGCAGCCACTCCTAGAGCTCATGAAGTCAAGAGGGATTGGTAGCACTTTGAAGTTGAGAGGGATAGGTACCACTGAAGTAGAGAGGGATTGGTACCACTTTAACCTTCAGAAAGAACAATTCAGTTACTCATATCTTGAAGGGAAGTATTTGGAAGAAAGACCACCTTCACGGGACACCATCTTCGGAATTGTGTCCGCAGGTCCTCGAATACATTCTCCATATAACCTGTGGTAGCTGCCCAGCAAGTGCTATAGTGAGCCTCAATCCTGTCAGGGCATAAATGAAATGCCAGAAATGATGGATGAAAATAAATGTGGTATCTTAATACTGCTCAATCTCAGTGCTGCTTTTGGTACAGTTGTGCATGAACTGCTACTAAATGATCTACTGTCCATCAGCGTTGAAGATCAAGCCTTCGAATACCTAAAAGACTACTTAGTTGGTAGAAATTACTGTGTACAAAATGGAAACTCTTATTCATCATATGAACCTTTAAACAGAGGGATACCCCAGGGAAGTGTACTTGGCCCAATATTATTCTACATCTATACTATTGGTCTATCGAAAATGCTACAAAGGCATGGTGTGAAGTTCAAACTATTTGCAGATGACACACAATTTTACTTCTCCATAAATGATATATACATGACACTACTGAAACTAAACCAAATCCTTGATAGTGTTAGAGAATGGATGACATTTAAACAACTAAAATTAAATGAGAACAAAAGTGAATTCATGGTGGTGGGCAAGAGAAACAGCGTGAGAAACTTATTGATATTCAAAGGAACATGAATAATGACTCTGTGCCGATATCTAGTAAAATTCAAGATGTAAGTGTATTTCTTGACTGTAACCTGTCTCTAAATACCCAAATAAATAATGTAATAAAAACTGCTGGTTATCATCTAAGAAATATTGCATTTATAAAAAAGTACCTGGACGAAAATTCTGTAAAGAAACTTGTGATAAACTGTGTTATTACCAGGATTGACTACTGCAACTCTATCTATTACAATTCACCAAAAGTGCAACTTAAGAAATTACAAAACATAATAAATAGAGGAGCAAGACTGATAAAAGGTGTCCCACCTAGATAAAGGATCACCCCTATACTAATCTATTTACACTGTCTGCTGATTAAAGCGAGAATTGAATTTAAAATATGTACAATAACCCACCAAGTTATCAGAGCCGGGCGTCCAAAATACTTAAGAGAATTGCTACATATTGCGAAGCCAACAAATCGTCTCGACACGAGAATAGTTGCAGATGGCTTCAAACTGTTGGAACCTAGGTTTATGTCTAGTTTAGGCTCCAGAGCCTTTAAACATGCGGCCCCGAGACTATATAATAAGCTCCCACAAAACATTCGAATGATTGAAGACATTAAGGCTTTCAAGAGGAAACTGAAGACTTTCTTATTTCAACAGTGACGATTTAACAGTAAATGAACAATACGCGATATGAAACATTAAATACTCTGAACGAACAAGCTAAAACGACAGTGGAGGTCCTGTAGAGAGTGGGGTTCCCCTGCTGTATGGGACTGGAAAAGCAGCCGTCAAAGTAAGTAAGTAATAGCATCATGTCTAAGATCGTTTACATCATCAGTTTGAGAATGAGAATGTCTCGTTTTCTTTCCATTTTTCCTTCCTTCTCTCTCTGGGGATCAGCTGTGAATAGCAAAACAAAGCCTATATCTACCTGCAAACGGAGCACCTTGAAACCTCCTCCAGTTTAAGCCAACCCGGTCACACAGAAGGGAACCTCAACATTGAGGTGATCAAGATGAACTGGAGCTAGAGGGGGCACAGGCTAAGGGTGGCCCTGCACTCTTTTGCATTGAACACACTGGTTGGAAATCCATTTTACTTGAGGATGCATTCAGGGGACCCAAAATTCATTGCATAAATGAACAAGAAGGGTGGAGGTGTTACAGTGCAGTACTGTACTGTAAGAAGTTGTGACAATGTTCAACAATAAGTTTCCAAAGCGTGAAGTGGTGCTTTAGTAGAATGAGATCCATGTAATCTGATTCCATATAAGCATTGCTAAGATGCTAACGTCTTCTCGGAATGTCGTTAGGTTGGGGTCAATGTAAAGATTTCTTCGACCGATACATGCGTGTTCATCGGAGTTCGACATGGTGGGCTTGCCTTGCAATTGTTTAAGAGTATTGGGATAACTACAATCCTGTGAAGTCCAGAAGCAGTAAGGGGTTCTGTGGAAATTTGGTGGGCAAATGGTGCAATCTGTTTTTTGTCCACTTACATGTTAGGCATGGAAGTATTCCATAGCTCCTAATTGCCTTCTCAAGAGAACCGTAATGAGCGAACCTATGGGTTTGAAGAGGCAAAAGTCTGAAGGGACATGCCCGTATTTCCAAGTTGGTTGGAAACTTTCTTTGGTCTGGGTGAGCTGAGGGGTCGACAAGCCAGGGAGGACCATGAAGCCATTTTAACAATGAGTTTGGCAGCTACTCCCTGTGACACGAGGTTGGCGGGATTGCAGGATGTGGGAATATTTTTCAGGAGTAACTTTTCCTTGACCCTGTTGAGAACGTATGGGGACGAGCTTGTTGATTGTATATCCATTACAAGGCCGTGGAGACATAGGACTGCATGGTAGTACAGGCATAAGTTTTAGAATGCAACTCTATTAAATAACTGGGCAATTGGCACCCGAACAAAAGTGTGGTTAATTCAAGATTGGGAATGAACTAGCTTTCATCCAATTTTAACATGCATTTAAAAGTTATGCGAGCACAGGCCGTAAGGAGATGGCAATGTCCTTCAGCAGTAACTACATACGCGGCCACTCCAAAGGCATGCTTGGAGGCATCGGCAAGTACTGTGATGTTCTAGCAACCCTTGTATTTCTTAAGAGTCATTGAGCTCGTGAATCATCCAAAGCTTCTGCATAAAAAGTTTGCCTAGAACTATGACTTTGTAAAATTAAGCCAATAGGATTGTAGATTGAAGAAAACAGGGAAACAACCTTCCTGTTGGTGTCACTGTGCAAATAATGCTCAGACATCAATTCCAAGGGTAATTTAACGGCTAAAGTGTCTTCGACTTGGTTCCAGTCAAGACAGGTAATCATGGGGGTCCTTCTAGAGAAAGGAGCATTAGTAGTCCAATTGGCCAGGGGCATGTTTGTTTTCCTCATGAGTTTTTCGATGGAGGGCCTTTAGCTGAGGATGTCCGCACAAGAGTCGTGACAACATTGGAAGTGATCAACGTAGAAACTAGATTGGAGTTTCAAGCTAGACCACTAGACTGATTATCCAATTGTTGTTGAATAGTTTGATTAAATAAATATGCACTCAGAGTAGCCCCAAACAAGACTACCTCAAAGTGATAAGTAACAATCTTTGTCTTATTGGTGTCTTAAAAAAAAAAGGAACCAACAAATATCGTGGTGTTCCGGTATTCTCTATCCAAAGAAAAGCCTTGGATATATACACCGTCAGGACAAATGACATCTCTCTGAACATTAGAATCATGGACTAGCCCTTGGAGGTGAGGTTGTATCTTGTATGCAAAGAATCGTTCAGAGAATGTTGTCGAGACGATTATAATTGAGGTGATCTTTGGCGAGGAGAATGCCGTCTTGGAGAGTGTTGGCGAGATCGCTGTCGAGGTGAACGCTGATGAAGCAAACGCTGGTGAGGCGAACGTTGTCGGGGAGACCTCTGTTGCATTGAACACTGGCATGGTGAACGCTAGTGAGGTGAACGCTGGCGAGGTGAACAAAAGGCATGGTGAATGCTAGCGAGGTAAAAACTGACAAAACAACGCTAGCGAGGTAAGTGCTGGCGTGGTTAAAGCTAGTGAGGTTAACGCTGGTGTGGTGAACGCTAGCAAGGTGAACGATTGCAAGGTGAACGCTGGTGTAATGGACGCTAGGGAGGTGAACGCTGGCGAGGTGAATGCTAGCATGGTGAACGCTGGTGAGGAGAGTGCTGGCAAAGTGAACACTGGCGAGGTAAGTGCTGACGAGGTGAACGACAATAACCAGGCAAGTATAACTCCCTGTTACACGACAATATCCAGGCAAGTATAACTCTCTGTTACCTGTCTGAGAGTACTCAGGTAAGTTGTTATGTGACCTCATTGATTGTGTGCAGCGTACCTGGGAAGCCGTCAAAGCCAAATGTTTGCGAGGTTGCGAGAATGATTTAGTTAACCCGCTACTCTAGAACAGCAAGGAGATAGCAGATGAGTTAAAACTCTTGCCAATCAGAGGAGTTCGCCCAACACCCTCGCTAAGAGCGGGTTGATGGCGTTTTCTCCAGGGAGGTAAAATTTTGTGTCAGTTTGCTCGTAGCAAGACAAACCCCATGTTAACTGATGGGGCTCATGCTGCCATGAATGCAGAGAAGGTTTAACTCTTGTCAGTAAAAACGACACATTCATAGATAATTTGTATTGTTCCCTAACTAATACAAACCTGGAGTTATTTATAGATGGATATTCTTTCGGAAGATGGAAGGTAGCCAACTAGACTTTTTGGTGCGAGGTGGCAACCCTACCCAGAGACTAGGTAAAAGGTGGCTAGGGGTGCCAGCCACCTGAATATATTCTCACGGGGGACAGGTGATGGCGGGACAATTTGTGTAAATAACTCCAGATTTGTATTAGTAGGGAAAAATATAAATTATCTTGGCAGTGAGAGAACTGGGACCCTCGGGATCCAAGGGTGAGACGAAGTTCTGACGCTAAAGACCTTTCGCAACAAGAATGCTATTGTATCTAGAGAAGACATCACTTCTCAGAACGGGTAATTATTTACCCGGAGATATTAGGTTCTGTCATCCAAAATGACAAATTCGTAGATAATTTGTATTTTTTCGTAACTATACAAACCTTAACTATTTATTAGGGGTTATACTTTCGGCGGAGCTGAAATGACGAGCCATTAGGGATAGCTTGCTACCACTCCCGTTCACACCTGTAATTTAGTCACTTTGCTTGGAGGTTAGAACTTCAAGGGGGATAGGGATGGCGGGCAAGTTTGTATAGTTAGGAAAAATACAAATTATCTACGAATTTGTCACTTGTTCCGTAACTGGAATACAAACCACGCTATTTATTAAGGATGACTCACCCATTAGGAGGGGTGGACGTCCCTGCCAATCTGGCTTTTGGCTTTGCTTGGGGACTCCTTATCTGAGTATGTTAGTACTCAAAAATAAGGAGTCCCTGCCCTTGCTAAAACCTTGCTACACAAGGTCCGCGGCCTACGCAAGCTGTGTGTTGAGACGTGCAGAAGTGTGACTGTCTAGGTAAAGTTATTCAGAGTCTATGTAGGAAAAACCTGACGTAACCAAGACTTCCCAATACCACCTCGCCAGGATATGGGGACGCAACAGTATTAGCTTAATACTAGGTACACAAGGGAGCATGGTTTACCTGCAGTGGTTTGAGGTCAGCTTATGCAGAGAACCCAGGATGCTGCTTTCCCCACAAGAGGGTAGGATGAAGAAAAGAATAAGAGCCAGTCAAATCTTTTCATTCACGCAGACTAAAACCGGGTAACAGTGCCCTCAACCTTCTGCTACTTGTCCAATAAGGAGCTTGAGGTATACAACCAGCTGTTGTGCAGCCACCACCGGACCGATAGAGATTGTATCGAGTTCCTGTGGGTCACGTCTTGCAGGAGAAAGGTTGTGAAAGTCACCTGGAGCATTCACATCCTTTCTTGTAAAACCTGCATCACAAAGTAATCTGCTAAGAAGGACCAGGGGCATAGATATGTCCCTGACACTGTGAGTCGTCATGTCGAGATGATGTTTCGGTGATCCTCCTCTAGTCTCTCCCAGTGCTGACAAGAGGAGGGACCCGGGCAGGCTATTGCCGTTTTCTTTAGGTAAAGTCTCATACCTTACCCTGGGTACAGTAACGGATGATCTGGATTGTGCGTTACCTAGTTGAGACTTGTGTAGGATCCGTCACCTCTGGAGACTGTGTCTGGCGACATACAGTACTCAGGGACAAAACTGAACATTTGTCTTTCGCCCTTCTCAATAATGGGCGATATCGAAAGAGAGACCATGAAGTTCTTTGACTCGTATGGTTGCTGTCCGAGTGTGTAGGAACATTGTGTTCTTAAATCAGGAGAAAATTTGTTGCCTGGTGAAGTGGAACATAAGGAGGTCCCTTTAGGGATTGGAGATTTGAACCATGTTCTGAGAGGAAGGTCTCAAATCCGACTGGGGAAAGGCAAGTTGTAAGTCCATATGAGTTAGGAAAAGCCTATCGATGAGAGGGTGTCCCTTTCTTTCAGTTTGAAGGTGAAGGATCAAGGTTGAGTGATCATCTTTACCTGTCGGAAATGAATAGGGGGTCTTTTCGTCTTGTATATACTCGAGGATTCCGCTATTGCTGGAATCGAGGTATTGGGTGGAGAGACACTTTCCCATGACACCAACCACACAAGACGTGATACTGCCTGGTAGACTGATGCTGAGGAATTCCTCAGACATCTAGACAACCTTTTTGCAAAGAGGTATTGGGTAGTCTTCAGGCATACAATCATAGCAAAGCTATAGCTTGTGGTAGGTGTTGAAGTGGGTTGTCTGTTATGTGGAGAGGGTTCTCTTGGAGAGACTATCAGGAGCTGCAAAAGGTTTGGAGACCGTTCTGCATAATGCCATAGCAGAGCTAGGAGAGTCCTTGAGAGGTTGACCGATGTTCTAGCCTTGTTGAGTGCTCTTCTCCAGATAAAACAGGGACGAGATGTAAACGTCATTGTTGTACCCACCGTTGTTGCCAGAGCGCCTTGGGGTCTAGGGCTGGTGAGCAACGGTAGCCTGAGATTCAGGAGTGTTGCGAACAGACCCCCTAATTGGAGGACCTCGTAAAGTCGGGACTTTGTTGGCTACATGGCGATCCAAAGTCCATTCGGTATACCTTATCCGAGATGCTGTGCACAGATTGTCGGCAAGCACGTTCTTCCAGTCTTGAATGAAGCGGGCTGATAGTGGTACCGAACGGACTTTGGCCCATCTTAGTGTTTATACTATTAGATAGGAAGAGGCTACAAGCAAGTTCCTTCTTGCTTGTCGATGTGAGTCTCTATGTTGTGTGTGGTGTGTCGTCCATCACATCACTGAGTGGTCTGTTAGGAACTGATGAGGCTGCTGAAGGACCAGAAAGTTGCCCTTCATCTCTTAAAAGATTTAAGTGAAGGTACCTTCGGGCTCTGTCTAGAGGGCTGAGGTCGTGTGGTGCAGCACTATGGTCCCTCCTTTCTTCTTTTTTCCGACTCAAGTCTCTTGGAATGGAAGTCGTTCTCGTTTCGAGAAGGTTTTGTGGAGATTGGTGTCTAGAATCATTCCCAGATACACCAGTTTCCTGGGAGGGAAGTAGGGAAGACTTCCGTAGGTTTACCCTGATCACTGGATCTTGGTAAAAAGACTTCAGAAGTTCCAGTGTTAGTCTGCTAAGGTCAGTCAGTCGTCCCGAGAGAGAGGAGACAGAAGCCAATCCTGTGAGACCAGGATGGGTGTAGTGGAAAGACCGAAGCACAGTGCCTTGAACTGGTGTTTCTTGTTTGTCTAGACTGAATCTTCCAACCTTCCCGAATGGATGGTTTGGACCTGGGAGTAAGTGTCCTTTAGGTCCAGTGTGCAAATGAAGTCCTGAGGTCTTAAACCTTGTTCGAACTCCAACATGGTGTGGACATCAACCCAAAGGGACAGCTCCTTGCTGATCCTTTTGCAGGGAAGATTGTCGACGCTGGAGTCTTGACTCGTGTCGTAAAGGATCAGGCGCGATTCCCAGTGTAAGAATTCTTCTCTGAGAGAGAATTTCTTTAACTAACAGAAGGAAGGCAAAGCTTAGCCTTACCATGAGCCCTGATGGGATTAATGCTATTCCTTAGAATAGAATCAATCTGGCGAATGTTAACCAATGGTTAACCGTTGGGTATCGTGGTTACTGTGCAGTTGGAGAGTGTTCGCAAGTAGTTCCCTGTCGGCAAGCTGTTGATGAGGGTTGTCGAACGTTTGCCGATCACTTTAGTGTGATGGCAAATGGCCAGTAGCGAGAAGTATGTTGTATACCTTCTGATCTAGGAACTACAGGAAGCGGTTGACTAGTAAGTTCGAGTCACGAACTGCTGGAAAATTGCCGATGACCGATGAATCGGTGGTCTGTGAGCCGATGGTGAGTTTGAGATCAGAAAGCTGATTATGGTCCCCCCCTGGTTGGTCAGAGATGAGCAAGCTGAAGATGGGCTGGTCAGAGATCAGTGAGCTGAGTTCAATGATCGAAGAAAGATGAGCTGCCCATCGGTGATCTAGTGATCAGCAAGCTGATGACTGGTTATTGACTAGCAATCGGTGATTGGAAACGCTAGCAATTGGAGATCGTGTCATTGGAAGGACTAAAGAAAGACAGGGACCAAGGATTCCCAGTTTTGATTCCCCTTGTAGGATGGAATCTTCGGGATCTTGAATCCTTCTGTGAAGCCTTATTCCTCTTTTCCCAATGGCAATGTTTATGTTTGCAGGGAAGAGAGACCTGTCCAAAAAGTTTTATTTCTTTTTACTGACAATTGCACGAGTGTGTAGGAGAGTACTGGAGCGATGGCACACAGGATGATGCTGGTGCTTAATATCTGCCTGGAGAGCAGGCAAGCGCTGGTTCTTAGGCAAGAGCTGGTGCATTGGATCTGCGAGCCTCGACTTTTTGGAAAGAGCTGGCGCATTGGATCCGGGACCGTAACTGTGCAGGAGGGCGCAGGAAAGTGAGGAAGAGCGCTGGCGTGCAGTAAGGCACTGTGTAGTTTTGTGCATTCTCCCTAGGATACGGCAAAGCATGTGACTGGTTGCGCAATGGTGGGTGCATTGGTGCATGCGTGAGAGTACTACGTGGAGACTGTTGGCGCGTGCTTGCGGAAGACCATCGTCGTCCGCACGCAGAAAGCTGCGTGTGCGCACGTGCGAAGGCCGTCGGCGCGCGTGCAGAAGACCAGCGGCGCCCGCGGGCAGAAGAAAGTCGGCCCACGTGTGCGTGCAAGACTATTGGCGCGCAAGAGCATTGGTGCTTGCGCGCTTGGAAAATCATCGGGGCGCGTGCGGGAGACCATCTGCGCCCGTGCGTGGAAAATCGTTGGCGCGAGCGGGAGACCGTCGGCGCCCGCGAGCAGAAAACTGTTGGTGCACACACAATACTATTGGCGCGCGCCCAAGAACATTAGCGCTCGCATGCACGGAAAATGCAAAACTATTGGCGCGCATGCTGAAAATCATCGGGGTGCGCGCGGAAGACTATTGGCGTGTGCGCGGGAGACCATCGGCACCCGCGCGCGGAAGATCGTCGGCGCTAGCGCGCGGAAGACTGTCGGAGAGCACGCGCACGTGCGCGGAAGACTAGCGCGCGAAGGTAGCGCTAGTAAGTTGGCAGGTCAGCTGGTAGGATGACCAGTGGCAGGGCGATCAGGAACTAGGATGTGCCCTTTAACAAGGGCGAGCATCTGCCGATGGGGACCGTAAGCAGGTCTGCGTTAAAGTCGTAAGCAGGTCTGCGTTAAAGTCCGGGACCGAAGTCCAAAGGACTTCGTTGCACTGGTAGATCGGTAGGTCAGCTGGCAGGATGATCAGGAACTGGGATGTGCCCTTTGGAAGGGCGAGCATCCACCGATGGGGACCGTAAAAAATGTATGTGTTAGAGTCCAGGACCGAAGTCCAAAGGACTACGTTGCAGCACAAGGTTGCGCTGGTAGATCGGTAGGTCAGCTGGCAGGATGATCAGGAACTGAGATGTGCCCTTTGTAAGGGCGAGCATCCACCGATGAGGTCCTGGTAGGTCTGCTGCGCTGGTAGGTCTGCTTGATCCTCCGAAAAGGTGTGTCTATGAGTGGCCTCTCTCGCGAACGAGAGGTGAACACTTCGTAGAAGAGACTTGAAGACACCCGTGATGACGCCCATGAGGGCCGGTGGATCAGCAAGCTGACCTTTAACAGTAGTGATCCTCCAAAGAGAAGTCTCTAAGAGTGGCCTCTCTCGCAAACGAAAGAGGTGAACACTTCGTGGAAGAGACTAGAAGACGCCCATGATGATGCCCCTTGAGGGCCGGTAGATCAGCAAGCCGACCTTAACAGTAGCTATCCTCCGAAGTAGTCTCTCTATGAGTGGCCTCTCTCGCGAATGAGAGAGATGAACACTTCGTAGAAGAGACTTGCCAACACCGTGCTCCGCCCCTGAAGGAAGAGAAACTCAGCAAGGGGGGAGAGAAGTCTGGGCGAAGACAGCAACAGCAGTCAGAGACGATGAATTTATAAAGATGTGGGAAGTTCTCCCTCTGAAGGGAGAAACAACCTCACACCTGGGGAGGAAACTTCCCTCGGAAGGGAAGTTGTCCAACCCCTGGAGGCGAACCTCCTTTAGCGTTCTAATATAATCTGAAGTGCTGGTCATATTGTCACGGAAGTACTTCTAAGAGAAGAGATGACGCCCATGACGACGTCCTCTGAGGGACGGCAGTGACAGCAGATTCCCCACGCATGAACAGAACAGCTCTGTTTCGTTGGCACTCTTAGTTGAACGAAGAAAAACTGCATAGTTAACTGGGAAAAAATAAAATCAAATAATCAAAATTAAATAATTAACAGAAATTCCCTAGAGAGGAACTCCTAAGAAGAACCCCGAGGGAACAACATAAAATAAGAATTGCGCCGACAAAAAATTAATTTTCTGGGCTCAATACCTGTGCCGCCCAGTGAAATGCTCCTAAAGCACCATTTCAAAGGAATATAACTGCTAATATTACCAGAGAAAAAATGTATAGGAATGCTAGGTTGAACTAGCTCGCTCACCTAATGGTGTCGGTATAGACTGGGGCGAAATACCAGAGGTCTCGTACCATTTAGACTTCTCCTCTTCGAAATCCCTCAATAGTGAGGTGCAGTTCAACCTCCCCTGCCTCGCAGACCAGTACTACTAACTCTACACACGCTTGCCCATCACTCCTTTCTAGCACCTAATACGTATAAGTCCAACGTGTTTTTTCTCGTGTTTACCATTGGATTTATCATCAACTTTCTCTCGATGGCCGATTCCCAAGATACCCCATCGAAGTTAAGTACTTTATCCATGAGTTTTAGCGAGATTGGGCAGTGTAACCTTTGTTTTTATTAATTGAGAAGTGTTTATATATGAGCGGCGTCCCCGTTCTTACTTTCGTCTCTGCCCTTTTTCTCGTTAGTTCGTCCGTCATTCATATTCGTTCGAACTTTTAGGAGTTTTTTTTCCTTATATTTATATAGTACACCGACTTTATGCTTTCATATAGCATTTATTTTATCATAGGATAATCAGTGTTAGCGTTTCATCAGGAGTAGGTTATGTTGGTATGCCTGCATTCGTGCATGTTGGTGGATAGCGTCACCATTGAGATTGTTTCGCTAGTTCTAGGAGCGTTATAGACGACCATCTCACTGATTATTATTAAACCTTTTAGTTTTATTACGCTCCACCTAGTTTTACATTTGGTTCGAGTGGGACTCTCGCGTATTTTGTTGTTTTTACTGTTCGATCTACCGCTTCAGTAACTAGGTTGGTACCCCTGCTTTCCATCTGCTGATGGCATCATGCTTCCTCCCTTGCCACTCGCCCGAGTCCCTCTCTCGCCATATTATTTCTGCATGCCTAACCTTACTTACGTGATTTCGCTTTTAATTCATTAATTATTTTTATGTATTTGTGCATTGATATTATATTTATTGCTTTACTCCGTTATGATCATATTTTTGGGATTTTCATGTCATGTTGAGGGGATCTCCAGTTGGTAGCCCTGTCTACCACTACGCACTGGTGATTCCCCGGTACCATAACCCCCCCCCCCCCCACAGGTTGGGGAGGCTATTCCATCCCCCCCCTCCTCCAGTGTACACCCTTCCTCTCACTCGATGGTTGTTGGTTATGACATACGGGTCAAGTATGCTTGTTCCTCAGTCTTCCCTCAACGTTCCGACATATTGAGGACTGAGTGTACCCACGGGGTGTGACTTAGTCTCATTCATTCATATCGGGCGGTTTCGTCTCCCCCCCTCCCGTCGCCCCGATTGGCCATCGGTCGGGGGAGGGGGAGGGCCGGGACCACCGGGGACTATCACACGTGATTAGTCGGTATAACTGCACCTTGGTGTAACCTTGCCTTTAGCTATGGTTGTAAGAATGAGCACTTATATTAGGAGTGTCCCCACCTATGGTACCTCCTGCTATTATCGTCCGCATAGGACTTATTAATATCCCATATCATTATATTATATTCTACATGAATCATTACCTTCGTCCCGGTACCTCCGGTAGGGTAGTGGGGGTTCCATTGGCTCCCCCCGCGCTCTCCCGTTGTACCCTCCCGTCATCAGACATCGGAGCCTCCGGGCTCTTAACTACAAGATCTGTTGACACTGACACAGTTTTGATTAATATCCTCCCTCCGGGAGCCCTGTTCATTACAGACATTAGTTTTAGATCATAATTGGAGTTCTCTATTTATGTATTTTAAGGATGTATCTTAAGTTACTTTAAGTTTACTTTAAGTTACTTTAAGTTTACTTTAAGTTTACTTTACCAACCCTGTTCCCCGGCCCTGGGGGCCCCGGAACTAGTTATGATTATAATTATTCATCACTGTTTTTTGCATCCTTTTTCATCCCCGGCTCTGCCGGATTGCTCTTGGAATAGTCTCAGTTCTCTGCATGTTTAGTCTAAGGCTATACATTCATTTTATTAACTGGCAGGTCCCGGACCCTCCGGGACCCCTTATAGAGAAACTAGTAGATGCTCATGGACTATTCCTTTTACAGGTGGTCCGTTGCCGGATGACAGCCTGCGCGGCCGTCCTTCAACAGCCTTGCGGACATGCGGTCTGTCGGTCCCATGCTGACTGTGGGATCCAGATGGACGATATTGTTGTATGGCACCCTGACAACTGCCTTATCTGTTATGACCTTATCTCCACCCTCGCTTCAGATTCGGTGAGCCTCTTTCAGTCATTTTTGTATTTACATTCCTTTGCCTTCTGTTATGAATCTTCGGGTTCATTCATCATTTTGTCCCTCGGGTTTGCTAACCTTATCCCCGTCCTTTCAGAGTTCCCAGGTGGCTAAAACTTCAGCAAGAGCCACTTTGAAATTGTGGGTAGGTGGCTTCGCCCGTAACGTAAAGGCCAAGAAGCCCTACGTCCTCTCAGAAGAATATTGTAATCTTATCTACCCGAACGCAAAATCTTCGGCAGCAGTGCCTAGGGAAGTGGCGGCCCCTATAATTGCCGACATTGCGGAAACCGTAGAACTCAATCTCGTTCAGGATACAGACATCGCTGACGACCCGGACCCCATTGAAGACAATGTTGCGGCTCTGAACTTAGACATAGAGCCCATGGTTTTAGACGAATCAGAAACAGGTAAGGTGGTAAGTGAGGCAGGTGGGTCTGGCGCTAAGACCTCTCTTCTTAGCCCCTCTTTTTATTCAACTTCTAATAATTCTTCCTTTCTAGGTTTTGAAGGGAACCGCGAATCCTCTCCGAGATCGCACTCGGTTCCTCCCAAGGTCAAATCTCAGAAGAGACCTTTAGTGAGGACTCGTAAGAATCCGACACTACCTAGATCATCGAAGCCCAAGAAGGCTCCCCTCCCCGGAGCTCCTAGTGGCTCGACTAGCACTGCCCCTATGTCTCAGGACCCGGGAGTGCAGTCATCCTCCTTAATTACCATGACCAACTTCGACCCGGTGGCCCTCACCAATATGATGACGAGGGTCGTTACAGAGCAGATTAGCTCTATGCTTTCTGCCGTCACCAGGAGACTAGATACCCTGGAAGGAGGACTGCCTCAACAACAGCAGTTCCTCATCCCGGACGCCTCAAAACTTCCACCTTTCACGAAGAACAACCCGTGGAAAATGGTGCTCCACTGTCCTTTCACGGACGGAATGTTGACCATCGAGGGTTTTGGGACCCGGCCCATTGAAGATTTTGAGTTCTTCCCTCCCGGCCTTCAATTTCCTTTCCCCGGCTTCGCCCGGCTTACGGAAGAGGCTCTTGTCCGGCTAGATAAGGTCCCTAAAGAGACCGTTATCTTTCCGAAGGAACAGGCTCAGTCTGTTTGGGTAAGAACCTTAAACGAGTGGGGTTGTACAAACACCATGCTGACCCCCCACAAGAGTACTTACACCATGTTTCTTGTGGACGAACAGAACCCCACTCCTTGCGTCACCAAAATGGTTGAATTAGCCCTTCAGGCAGTGGCCGAAGATAAACCTTTGCCACAACTCCGGGAGACAGATCCTACATCTCTGCTGCTCCCATCAGATAATGAATGTTGGCTTAACATTCAATCGACATTCACTTCTGGTAAGCTATCCGCTGACTGTGCATCGACGCAATTCAGTGAACGCCTCCCAAGACTACCTGAAACCTTAATCCGACTCGAGTTCGAGTCCCGGTCTAGGTTTAGCCGGAGCCTCAACGTCTCGACTATGGCGGAGATGTTTTCTCTTACCTATGACGAGGAACACTCCTTTAAGGTTATGACTAAAGCCACCCTGCAATCTTTGTTAGCAGATTGCTACGACTTCTTGGTGGCCAAAAGACGTTGCCGTAGGCATGTCTTATCTGAAGCTACTATCCGTCATGAGCCAAATAAGCTCATTAAAGCCTCTGCTTGGGGTCCGGACCTATTCCCGGAGGACATGGTCAACTCGGTATTGAGCGAAGCTGCCAGAGTGAACCAGAGCCTCAAAGTCCGTTGGGGTCTCACTCCCAAACGGAAGTTCGAACAATCGAGCATTCACTCCCGGGGCAGAAAGAGGCTACGCTCTTATAGCTCTACTCAATTCCACCAACCTCTTCAAGTAGTCCAGTCGGTCCCGGTCTCTCAGGGCATCCAGCCCTCTACCTCCAAGTCTCAGCCCCAAGAGAAGTATGTCCTCGTCCCTGAAAGCCAAGTGGCCTCGAACTCGTTTACCTCTCCTGTTTATAACCCGGTCTATGAGTCCCGGGTTTCCTCCCAAGGATACCAACGAGGCAAGGGCCCCGGTTCGAGAGGTTCTTTTCAGAACAGAGGCAAAGGGAGATATTTCTCCCATGGAAAAGGGTCACGTGGTGGCCGAGGCGGTAAAACCTCCAACTACTGAAGATCTTCAGGTAGGAGGAAGACTTTATGTGTTCCGGAGTCGCTGGAGGTTCAGTCCTTGGGCCTTCAGCATAATCTCCAAGGGCCTGGGGTGGAGTTGGATAGAAGGGCCTCCTCCACCGAACAAATTCCATCAACCCTCGACACCGGACCTACTTCTGTTTACCCAAGATCTTCTTCGCAAGAACGCGATCAAGGAAACGAAATATCTGAAGTTTCAAGGTCGCTTATTCAGCGTTCCGAAGAAAGACTCCGACAGCCGGAGGGTCATCCTCGATCTGTCCCGACTAAACTTGTTCATTCAATGCGACAGGTTTCACATGCTTACCGTCTCGCAGGTGCGAACCTTGCTTCCCCGTGGGGCCGTCACCACCTCCATCGATCTTACCGATGCTTACTATCACGTTCCAATAGCGAGACACTTCCGCCCATTCCTAGGATTCAGACTGGACGACAAGGCTTACACGTTCAAAGTGATGCCTTTCGGGCTCAACATCGCGCCCAGAATCTTCACGAAACTGGCGGAATCGGTCATTCAGGAACTCCGATCCCACAGAATCCAAGTCGTCGCATACCTGGACGATTGGCTAATCTGGTCAGACAACGTCGAGGATTGTCTCAAGGCAACAAACAAGGTGATCCAGTATCTTCAGTTTCTGGGATTCCAAATAAACTTCGGAAAGTCTCGTCTGACACCAGAGACCAGATTTCAGTGGCTGGGATTACGGTGGGACCTACGTTCTCACACTCTATGTCTCCCCAGGTCCAAGAGGATAGAGATTGCGAAAAATACCAAACGCTTTCTCGGGGAAAAGATAACTTCCAGAAGGAACCAGGAGAAGATTCTAGGGTCCCTACAATTCGCTTCAGTGACAGACCTCCTTCTGAAAGCGAAACTGAAAGACATCAACCGAGTTTGGCGCTCCAGAGCGAACAACAAACGTCGAGACAAGAAGAAACGCCTTCCTCCCATTCTTCGGAAGAGGCTTCTCCCATGGACAACCGCCAAGAGCCTATCAAAGTCGGTTCCGTTGCAGTACCCCCCTCCAAGGATAGTCATCCACACGGATGCCTCCCTATCAGGTTGGGGAGGCTACTCCCAACACAGGAAGGTTCAGGGCCTTTGGTCCACAATGTTCCAACAATTTCACATAAACGTCCTGGAGGCCATGGCTGTCTTACTAACCTTGAAACGTCTTTCCCCGGCCAAGAAACAACATCTGAGGATAGTCCTCGACAACGAAGTCATAGTCCGTTGTCTAAACAGAGGGGGCTCCAAGTCAGGTCCCATCAATCACGTGATGGTGGCAATCTTCTCCCTGGCGGCCTCAAACCAATGGCACCTATCCGCCGTCCATCTGGGTGGAGTTCGGAACGTTGTGGCAGACGCACTCTCCAGGACGGTACCGTTGGAGTCAGAATGGTCACTAGATCGCAAATCCTTTCAATGGATCCTCTCCCAAGTGCCGGATCTCCAGGTAGACCTCTTCGCGACGGAATCCAACCACAAGCTGAAATGTTATGTGGCCCCCAACCTGGACCCTCGGGCTTACGCCACGGATGCCATGTCTCTCGACTGGAACACCTGGGAAAGGATTTACCTTTTCCCACCGGTGAACCTACTGATGAAAGTGCTGGACAAACTTCGAACCTTCAAAGGTCAAGTAGCCCTGGTGGCCCCCAATTGGCCCAAGAGCAATTGGTTTCCTCTTTTACTGGAGCTGAATATCCACCCTCACCAGATTCCCAACCCGACTTTGACCCAGATAGTACAAACGTGCACTGTGTTCGCTTCCTCAAACATTCAGAACACCCTAACTTTATGGACTTCATGAAGTTTGCGGCACACAAAGGGGCTAACATAGACCCCCAGAATACTTTATTCTTAGAATCTGACAAGAGAGACTCCACTCTTCGTCAATATGACTCAGCGGTCAAAAAACTAGCAAAGTTTTTGAAGGATTCTAATACTGACTTTATGACACTAAACCTAACGGTAACCTTTTTTAGAACCTTGTTTGAGTCGGGCTTAGCAGCTAACACTATTACTACCATCAAGTCTGCCTTGAAGAAAATTTTTCTAATCGGCTTTAATATAGATCTAACAGATTCATTGCTAGCTTCGATCCCAAGAGCCTGTGCCAGACTGAGACCATCTTCTCGTCCTAGCTCGATTTCCTGGTTTCTCAATGATGTTCTTAAACTAGCGTCAGAAACCGTCAACGATTCATGTGAGTATATCCCTCTACTCAGAAAAACTCTCTTTCTCGTGAGTTTAGCATCTGGCGCCAGGATTTCGGAATTAGCTGCCTTATCAAGGGACCCAGGCCACATAGAGTTCCTTCCGTCAGGAGAGGTCCTCCTCTCCCCAGACAAGGTCTTCTTGGCCAAAAATGAAGACCCTCAGAATAGATGGTCCTCCTGGAAAATTATCCCTCTCCCTCAGGATCCTTCCCTATGCCCGGTTACCACTCTAAAGTCCTTTCTATCAAGGACTTCCTATAAGACCTCGGGACCCTTTGAAAGGGATCAGACAACAGATCTTGTATTTCATTAAACAGGCCAATCCAGAGTCTTTTCCTCACGTCCACGACATTCGGGCGGTAGCGACCTCAATAAATTTTTTCCATCATATGAACTTTACAGATCTCTCTAAATATACCGGATGGAAATCCCCCTCAGTGTTCAAGCGGCACTATCTTAAACATTTAGAGGCCCTTCAACTCGGTACCGTAGCCGCAGGGAGCGTGGTATCCCCCGGACAAATTCCTTCTAACTAATTCCTGAATCCGATGTCTTCCACCTTCTTCCTCTTACCTGCCTCACTTACAGTTCCTACCTGAGTTCGGTTTGTTATATCACACCCATGGGTGTTCCCATTTCGTAACATTGCTTATTTTATTATCATTAATCAATTTACTTTTACCATACGAACTGTATTTCTTTAGTATCCAAGTTTATATAGTTTGTTCCAGTGTTTGACCTTAATTGGTTTTGTTTCAAGTTTAATGTTCATTTCTGGGTCGAACCTGTGGCGCCGGGCGAAAAGTCCTTCTTGTATACCTTTTCTGATAAAAACCTTCCAATTATACCAGAGAAAGATAAAAGCATGGAATGCTGAGGTTACAACCCTCGCGCGAGCACCTTTTGGGTGTCGTGTATAAAGCAAAGGCGCGTGAAATCCACTATTCACAGGTTGTCTTCCATTTAGTTAATTCCTTCGCCAAAGGGATGGGCCGATACAGAGGCCCTAGACACATCCCCATCGCCGCACCACCCACGCCACGACGCGAGCGCCATCTGAACAGCACCCTTCTTTTTGGAATTCAAGGTGTTGAATGTTTTCGTTGTGCTCTCGGTCTTTTTTATCTATCGTGGATTTATTTTGTCATGTCCGAAGCTCCATCTTCACACATTCCAATGTTAAGTACCATAGTTTGTTTTGACAGTATTTTATTGTACCGGGCTTGTGTTTTATATCCAGTATAGTCTGTTTTATTATTCCCGTCTGGCCTGTCATGGCGGCCATTGTTTGTTCACTTGTTTGGGAATTCATCTTTATCTGCCCGTTTAGTACTCTGTCACTTAGGTTCTTGGTTAAGTCCCTGGCCTTATGCCTTTAGAACCGTTATTATTTTTATTTTTATTTTTTTTTTTGTGTATTTATGCTCATGGTACTTTTTGCAAGTAAGTCCAGCCTACGATCGAGATAGCGATTTAGCTTTGTTTTTGTTTAGTAACCGCCCGAGGCGTTCGTCACTCGACTCGGTTAAAGGAACAGTGCTATTTATTTTAAGTTTTAACGGATGCTATTCTTCGATCGTAGTATTATATGGATGTACATTTTTATTTTATACGTTTATAATAGTGTTTTGTGATTTTTAGTCCTGTTTTTGTGTCCAAGAGAGCGGGAGATTGGGGTCCCCGTTTTCTGTTCGCAGTCACGAGTTACCCCTTTCTCTCGTTTTCTTTCTTAGCTCCGGTGGGGGAGTGGATTTCCCGTTTTCCGTTTTGTGCGTTCAGCGGGTTCTCCCTCCCTCACCTCTCCCCCTCTGGGTGGATGATAACTTACGAGTTATTTATTTTTCGTGTCTTTTCAATTGTTAGCGTTATTTTGGTCCGTGTTTCGTCCTCTCCCCGTTACGGCTCGGGAGTAGTTATGAACGTTATCCACTCCGCCTTGAGTTATACTCCGCCACGAGGGATTCTCAATAACTTTCGTTCTATTGTTATATTTATATTGTTTACTACATGGGACGGGCTTCATATTGTTTAGATAAGACCCTCCGGTGGCCCTTACTTCGGTCTCAGGCCACGGCCATATCCACAATAGCCTTTGTTATTACAACTGTGTTGTTATTCACAATAATTATTCAGGACCTTTCTTCTCCCTCCGGCCTCACCGGAGATCGTAAATACGCTTTACTATAATCTAAGCTTTAGTCTTTAGCTACGACTTAGCTTTTTATCTTTCACAATTGAATTATTAGCCACAATTGAATTATTCAGGGCATCTCATTATCCTCCGGCGTCACCGGAGGTCGCCCAAACACTTAACACTTAAAGTTGCCTTAGCTAATTAGCTAAGGCTCCTTTATTCAGGACATTTCATTACGATCCGGCCTCACCGGAGCTCCGGCTTCACCGGAGGTCGCCCATACACTTCACACTTATATTTGCCTTGCCTTTAGCTAAGGCTGGTGTTTGTATTTATTTTAAGGGCATGTCACTGCTTCCCCGACCCTTGGAGGTCGGCGGATTACTTTAAGCTTATTATCCTTATGTCATTAACAGACATTGGGTGCATTACAAATATACAGACAATTGAATTTTAAAGTGCCAACAATGGTATGGGGCAGTATCAACTTAAAGTTAATAGTTAGTTGTTTGGTCAATGCAATATGGGTGCTTAGGTAATTCAGTGAGTGCCAGAACTCTAAAATAATAGGTTTTTATCCCTTATCAGAGTTTCAAGCATCACCAGACTCATGTCTCCTTTCTTTTACAGAAGGCCCGTTGTACTGCTGAAGGATGCTCTGCCTCGTTCAGCGACCCCGTTGGGCATGACCTCTGCCGGTCTCATGCTCACTGCTCCATTCCCTTTATCCAGGAACCGGGACAGGCCCAATACCCAGTGTGGTTCCCGGATTTGTGCTCGTTCTGTTACGAGTTGTCGTCAGTTCTGCTGAATGATGATGTAAGTGGGTTTTCCCTTTGTTCCTTATTTCTCGTTGGCAGACACTAATATAGACATGAATATGATATACACAGTATATTTAGGAGGGCAAACCCCCTCCTCCATCACTAATCACTGCAAATCTTACAGGCCGATGATGTCTCTCTTCGGTCAGCAAGGGCTACTCTTCGGCCGTGGGTGTCGGGCTTTGGCAGGAATGCCCCGTCTGGCGCTCCCTATCTCCTCGATGGGGATATGGCCTCCCGTCTCTTCCCAGGCTCGACTACTGCTGCAGTCTCTCCTGACCTTGCTGCCCCTTTAATTGAAGAAGTCAGGGCTACCATTTCCGTGGAGGACGAAACCCTCGTACCGATGGACATGGCTGGTCTGGATATAGACGTAGAACCCAGGGACGAGCAGGTAAGTGGTGCCGAGTTGGTGGAAACCCTTTTCTCTCCTACTCCCTCTTCTACCTCTTCCTTTCTAGGTTTTGATAACTCTAAGGCTTCTCCTCGGGATCCCTCTGCCTCCGTACGACCCAAGGTGAAGCCACTTCGAACTTATAAGACTTCAGCTTTGCCAGTATCAACGTCACCGGTCCCCGGACCCTCGACAGCTCCTGATATTCATATTGCTCCTCGTAAAACCACTACTCCTAAGAAGTCTAAGTCTACCAAATCCAAGAAAAAACCAACGGGTGACTTTCAGGTACCCTGGGCTGATCTCCTCCCCATCCAACTGATCAAAGGATTGGTCAGGGATCAAGTTCAACATCACTCTGGTGCAATAACAGAGATTAAGGATATGATGGCTACTCTGATCCGCGCCGGAACTCAGTTCCCTCCCCCTTCTGCCCCAGACGCATCGAAGCTGCCGCCCTTCGATAAAAACAATCCTTGGCGGTTTGCTTTGCATGCTCCATTCGTAGATGGCTCCCTAACTCTGGAGGGCATGGGCACCCGCCCTCTAGAGGACCTGGAGTTCTATCCCCCGGACCTAGCATTCCCGTTCAATGGTTTTGTACGGTTAAAGGAACATGCATTGGTCCGTATGGACAAGGTACCGAAGGAAACGGTCATATTTCCAAAAGAGCAGGCCCAGGCTATCTGGGCCAGAACACTATCAGAGTGGGGGTGTATTAACTCCAAGCTCACCCCTCACAAGGGTTCCTACACTATTTTTACGACAGCGGCCTCCATCTCTTTGCCGCTCATAGACAAAGTCACAGAGCTGACTATACAGGCCATCAAAGAAGGCTCTTCCATGCCGGCTCTCAAGGAGACGGACCCCACCTCTTTGCTTATTCCGGGTTCCTCGGCAGCCTGGGATGCTGCGGCCTCTACCTTCACGGTGGGGAAACTAGACCCGGACTGTGCCTCTACTCTTTTCTCTGAGAAGCTTCCCAGATTAATAGAGAGTCTTCTCAAAACTGAGTTCGAGACCCGTACTAGACTTGCTAGGTCCCTCCAATCCATCACCTCCATGGAGTCCCTTGCATCTCTTTACCCAGAGGAAACGCTGTTCAGAGTCGCCACAAAGAACCAGCTGCTATCCTACCAAATAGATCTCCATGACTTCTGGTCAGCACGGGTTAGTTGCAGGAAGTTCGTTCTGTCGGAGGCCACCATCAGGCATGAGCCGAACAGACTGATAGCTTCCTCCTGCTGGGGTAAGACCCTCTTCCCTCAGACCGAGGTGGATAAGGTTCTTCAGGACGCAGCGAGGGCAAACCAGAATTTGCAGGTAAGGTGGGGTCTCTCAGCCAAAAAGAGGTTCGAACCCCAGAGACACACATTCTTCAAGAAGAAGCTGAGGTTTAGTCCTTACAAAGCGGCCCGGGGTACCTCGTCCCCACAGCCTTCCGCGGCCTCGACTTCTCGACAACAGGCTCCTCCTCAGCAGGTAGTCTACCTCGCTGCTCCCCCTGGTACACAGCCCAACCCCTCTTGGATGCCCTCACCTGCATACAACCCTGCCTACGAACCCTCCGGTTCCTTTCGTGGATACCAAAGAGGGAGTTCCAGAGGTAGAGGACAGTTCCGCCAACGCGGCGGGCCCAGAGCAAGGGGTTCCCGTGGAGGGAGGGGCCCTAAGTTCACTCCCTCCCAATGATGTGATGCCGGTAGGAGGGAGACTTTATCACTTCCGGGATCATTGGACCTTCAGTCCATGGGCTCACAGCATAATATCAAGGGGCTTGGGTTGGAAATGGTCACAGGGATCCCCTCCTCCACCGGTGACCTTCTTCCAGAGACCCACTCCCATCCTGGAAGAGTACACTGCGGAGTTACTCAAGAAGAGAGCAATCAAGCGGGTTCGATCCCTGAAGTTCCAAGGCCGCCTGTTTACAGTCCCGAAGAAAGACTCGTCGGCGTTGAGGGTAGTTCTGGACTTGTCGAAGCTCAACTCTTACATCCTTTGCGACAAGTTCCGTATGCTGACTATCTCTCAGGTACGGACCTTACTTCCCCGTGGGGCCGTCACCACCTCTATCGATCTTACCGACGCCTATTATCATGTCCCAGTAGCTCGAAACTTCTCTCCTTATCTAGGCTTCCGTCTCGGCAAGAGAGCCTTCGCATTCAAAGTCATGCCCTTCGGTCTCAGCATTGCCCCCAGGGTATTCACGAAACTGGGGGAGACGGTGCTCGAGCAACTCAGACACCAAGGGATACAAATCGTCGCCTATCTGGACGATTGGCTCATTTGGGCCCAGTCGCACCAGGAATGCAAAAGAGCTACGTCGAAGGTACTCCATTTTCTCGCCAAACTGGGCTTCCAAGTCAACCTCCGGAAGTCCCGCCTACAACCATCAAGCCTCTTCGAATGGTTAGGCATCCGTTGGGACCTCTCAAAGCACAAGCTCTCCCTTCCTCCCAAGAAGGTGAGGGAGATAGCTTCCAAGGTCAGGAACTTTCTCAAACACAAACAGGTGTCCAGAAGAGCTTTAGAACGGGTCCTCGGCCTACTCCAGTTTGCCTCACTGACCGATCTCCTATTAAAAGCCAAACTCAAAGACATCAATCGAGTTTGGAGAAAGAGGGCGACAATACCTTTAAGAGACAAGACCTCGAAGATCCCCTCTGTCTTGAAAATGAGACTACAACCATGGTCCGATCGGAGGAACCTCTCCAAGTCGGTTCCTCTACAGTTCCCCTCTCCACAAGTGACAATTCATACCGACGCGTCTCTGAGTGGTTGGGGGGGTTACTCCCAACATCAGATGTGTCAGGGCTCTTGGTCACCCGCCATGAGACAGTTCCATATCAATGTTCTCGAAGCCATGGCGGTGTTCTTGACCCTGAAGAGAATCTCCCTTCCGAGGTCGACCCACATCAGAGTAGTCTCAGACAGCACGGCCGTAGTACACTGCCTCAACAGGGGGGGGTCCAAATCACCCAACCTGAATCAGATCCTGGTCACTATCTTCACCTTGGCAGCCGACAAAGACTGGTTCCTGTCAGCAACTCACCTAGCAGGAGTCCAGAATGTGATAGCAGATGCATTATCCAGGACGAGCCCACTGGAATCGGAGTGGTCCCTGGACATGCACTCCTTCCGGTGGATACTCAGGCTGGTTCCAGGTCTCCAGGTAGATCTATTCGCGACCCGACTCAATCACAAACTCCCGTGTTATGTGACACCGAACCTGGACCCTCAGGCTTATGCCATGGACGCATTAACCCTGGATTGGAACCATTGGCAGAAGATCTTCTTATTCCCTCCAGTGAATCTTCTACTGAAAGTCTTGCACAAACTCCGCTCCTTCAACGGGGTAGTAGCTTTAGTGGCACCTCACTGGCCAAAGAGCAGTTGGTTTCCTCTCCTCCTCGAGTTGAAACTCCGTCCCTTCCGGATCCCATTCCCCAAACTGACCCAGGTGGTCCAAACACGGACTGTGTCAGA
This sequence comes from Palaemon carinicauda, assembly GCF_036898095.1. Taxonomy (NCBI): domain Eukaryota; kingdom Metazoa; phylum Arthropoda; class Malacostraca; order Decapoda; family Palaemonidae; genus Palaemon; species Palaemon carinicauda. Next base: position 50,835,484 of record NC_090728.1, on the reverse strand, counting down.
TTCCTCAAGGATAGCCAAAACCCTAACTTTGTGGATTTCATGAAGTTTGCGGCACGTAGGGACGCAAACATCGACCCAGATAATGTCCTCTTTATAGAATCAGACAAAAGGGACTCAACGATTCGCCAATATGATTCGGCGGTTAAGAAACTAGCGGATTTCTTAAGGACTTCAGACCATTCGGTTATGACTCCTAATTTAGCCATCTCCTTCTTTAGGTCCATTTTTGACAAAGGCCTAGCAGCTAGCACTATAACCACCATTAAGTCAGCTCTGAGGAAAGTCTTCCTGGTTGGGTTTAACATTAACCTGGCGGAGTCTTATTTCTCATCTATTCCAAAAGCATGTGCTAGGCTTCGACCTTCGGTCCGTCCTCAAAAGGTCTCTTGGTCTCTAAATGATGTCCTCAAACTGGCCTCCGACACGGACAACGAATCCTGCTCTTATATCACTCTTCTTAGGAAGACTTTATTTCTAACAGCTTTGGCCTCGGGTTCCAGAATCTCAGAACTAGCAGCTCTCTCACGAAACTCAGAGAACATGGATTTCCTCCCTTCAGGTGAGGTACTTCTTTCACCAGACAGGGCGTTCCTAGCTAAGAACGAGGACCCCCAAAATAGGTGGTCCCCTTGGAAGATTATTCCTCTTCTCCAAGATACTTCTCTATGTCCGGTCACCACTCTCAGGGCCTTTTTAGCCAGGACTGCTACCCGATCGTCTGGCCCCCTGTTTATCAGAGAACAAGGAGGTACCATTTCCATACGTGGCATTAGGCAACAGATCCTATACTTCATTAAACAAGCCAATCCGGGATCATTTCCCCATGCTCATGATATCCGATCGATAGCTACCTCCATCAACTATTTCCAGAATATGGACTTTGATAACCTTAAGAAGTACACGGGTTGGAAATCTCCTATGGTCTTCAAACGCCACTATCTAAAGAACTTACAGGCTCTTAAATATCCAACGGTTGCAGCTGGGAGCCTTATCTCTCCCCATTGATCTTTTGTTCTTCCTTTCATCCATCTCTTCTCTTCTCCCTCCTACCCGCCACTCGCACCACGACGCCGCTTCCTTGGTGGTTCGTTAGCCCTAAGTGTATTACATATTAGGTTAATATGATTGTAACTATTATTGTTTTCCCTTGTTATTAAGTTGGGATATTCTTAGCCATGTCAGTTTTGTTGCATGTTTTCCTCTGATACTCAGAGGTTTCCTTGTTATCATGTTTGTTTATCCTTACTCTCACTATGCCCTGTGGCTAGTTTATATTTTATGCCTACTTACCTGAATTATATATGATTTTCTTTACATGGTGTTGTTTCTCTCCCCTTATTAAATTAGTAGTTATTGTTGGGCTTGGAAGGCATTCTCTGGTACATTTTCGCCCGGCGCCACAGGTTCGACCCAGAAAAGGGATTTTGACGAAGGAAAAATCTATTTCTGGGGAGAGACCTGTGGCGCCCGGCGAAACCCTTCCCCTTATTTTACACGATCCCACCCTTTCCTTTCCAAGCCATCATGGTCAATACAGAAGGATGTTGTTCAGATGGCGTTCGCGTCGTGGCGTGGGTGGTGCGGCGATGGGGATGTGTCTAGGGCCTCTGTATCGGCCCATCCCTTTGGCGAAGGAATTAACTAAATGGAAGACAACCTGTGAATAGTGGATTTCACGCGCCTTTGCTTTATACAGGACACCCAAAAGGTGCTCGCGCGAGGGTTGTAACCTCAGCATTCCATGCTTTTATCTTTCTCTGGTATAATTGGAAGGTTTTTATCAGAAAAGGTATACAAGAAGGACTTTTCGCCGGGCGCCACAGGTCTCTCCCCAGAAATAGATTTTTCCTTCGTCAAAATCCCTTTTGTCTTCCCTTCCTGGGATATTATACCTTATCATGCTGATGTTATTAAAGACGACCGTCTTCTACGTTAACTTTTGATTAAACCACTGTTTGTTATGTTGATTTTAATTCGTTCCCTTATAGTTAATGAAGTTTGGGTTCGTTTTCTCTGGTACTATTTCACTGGGCGGCACAGGGATTGAGCCCAGAAAAGGGATTTTGACGAAGGAAAAATCTATTTCTAGTTGCTCCCCCCCTGATCAGACCCCAAACTTAAGGGTGCTGTAAGGAGTGATGGGCAAGCGTGGGTAGAGTTAGTAGTACTGGTCTGCGAGGCAGGGGAGGTTGAACTGCACCTCACTATTGAGGGATTTCGAAGAGGAGAAGTCTAAATGGTACGAGACCTCTGGTATTTCGCCCCAGTCTATACAGACACCATTAGGTGAGCGAGCTAGTTCAACCTAGCATTCCTATACATTTTTTCTCTGGTAATATTAGCAGTTATATTCCTTTGAAATGGTGCTTTAGGAGCATTTCACTGGGCGGCACAGGTCTCTCGCCCAGAAATAGATTTTTCCTTCGTCAAAATCCCTTATTTAACAAATTCCCCAGGAGGAACTCCGAAGAGGGGAAAGCATAAAATTAAGTATTGCGCCCTTCCTTCCCCAGTCGACATCCACGGGAGAAGGGGGGAGCGGAGTAACTGTAATAAAAACAGAATTAAAATAATTTAAATCAGCTAAGAATATTCACTAATATGTAGTGAGAACCACTGACCCTCCAAAGGGAAGTGTTCCCCACAGAGAAAGCTGAAAATGACAAATTCGTAGATAATTTGTATTTTTCCTAACCATACAAACCTTAGCTATTTAATATGGGTATTACTTTCGGCATAGCTGAAATGACGAGCCATTAGATTTTTAACGAGGGTTTACTACCCCCTCGCTAGTTAGCGCGGGGGTAGGGAGGGGTACCTAGCTACCCCTCCCCCCCTCTCACACCTGTGACTAGCTCTTTTTCTTAGAGGTAGGACTTTCCGGGGGACAGGGCTGAAGGGCAAGTTTGATTAAATACCTAAGGTTTGTATGGTTAGGAAAAATACAAATTATCTACGAATTTGTTATTTGTTCTGTAACCGAAATACAAACCACGCTATTTAATATGGGTGACTTAACCCTTAGGTAAGGTGGTAAGTCCCAGCCGTTTCTGGCTTTTGGCTTTGCCCGGGGACTCAGTATCTGAGTGTGTCAGTGCTCAAGATAAGGAGTCCCTGCACCACGCAAGTGCCTTGCTCTGCAAGGACCGCGGCCTACGTAAGCTGGTGTGTAAAGGAATGAAGTGTGACTCGTCCTAGGAAGTTGACCTGAAGTCCTTTAGATGGAATTCTAGGATAGGACGTTCCCAATACCACCTTGTAATGGTATAGGGACGTGACAGTAATATCTTAATACTAGGAACACAAGGGAACATGGTTTACCTGCAGTGGTTTGAGGTCAGCTGTGTAGAGAACCCAGGATACTGCTTTCCCCAAGAGAGGGGAGGATGAAGAAAAGAATAAGGGCCAGGCAGACCTTTTCATTCATGCAGACTAAAACTGGGTAACAATGCCCTCAACCATCTGCTACTTGTCCATTAAGGAGCCTGAGGTTTAAACCAGCTGTTGTGCAGCTACCACAGGGCCGATAGAGAACGTATCGAGCCTCCTGTGGGTCACGTCTTGCAGGTAGTGGGCTGTGAAGGTCGTCTGACGCTTCCAAACCCCTGCTTGTAAAACCTGCGTCACTGAGTAGTTTCTCTTGAAGGCCAGGGACGTAGCAATGCCCCTGACATCGTGCACTCTGGGGTGACGTGAAAAGGAGGGTCAGGATTCAGGGAATGATGGATAACCCTGCGAATCTATGCTGAGATAGTGTTCTTAGTAACCCTCCTCTTCGTCCTTCCGGTGCTAACAAACAATGCCTGCACCCGCGGACGAACTGCAGCTGTTCTCTTAAGATAGAGTCTCAGACTCCTCACTGGGTACAGTAGGAGATGGTCAGGGTCATCTGTTACAGAACGCAGACTAGAAATCCGGAAAGAGTCGAACTGAGGGTCCGGCACTCCTGGATTTTGAGTCTTAGCTACAAACTCAGGGACGAATCTGAACGTTACCTCCCCCCATCCCCTTGAATGGGCGATGTCATACGAGAGCCCATGAAGTTCACTAACTCGTTTGGTCGAGGCCAAAGCGAGTAGGAACACCGTCTTCCAAGTCAGGTGGCGATCAGAAGCCTGGTGTAATGGTTCGAAGGGAGGTCTCTTAAAAGGCCTGAGAACTCGAACCACATTCCATGGAGAAGGTCTCACTTCCGACTGAGGGCAGGTAAGTTCATAACTTCGTATGAGTAGAGAAAGTTCCAGCGAAGAAGAAATGTCCATTCCTTTGAGCCTGAAGGCAAGACTTAAGGCTGAGCGATAGCCTTTCACTGCCAAGACTGAAAGGCGCATTTCCTCCCGCAAATACACAAGAAACTCCGCTATTGCTGGAATAGTGGCATCGAGTGGAGAGATACCCCTTCCATGACACCAACCACAGAAAAGTCTCCACTTCGCCTGGTAGACCCCTGCGGATGACTTTCGCAGGTGTCCAGACATCCTTTCCGCAAAAAGCCTCTCTCTGTGAGATGTTGGCGTGTGGTTGTTTGAGTAGCTCGTGTCGTGGAGGAAGTTCTCTCGGGAGTTCCGTCAGGAGCTGCAGAAGGTCCCGAAACCACTTTGCGTGATGCCATAGCGGAGCTATTAAGGTCATAGACAGGTTGACCGATATTCTGGTCTTGTTGAGCACCCTCCTCATCAGACAGAACGGGGGAAAGGCATACACGTCGATGTTGTCCCACCGTTGTTGGAAGGCATCTTGCCAGAGTGCCTTGGGGTCCGGGACTGGGGAGCAGTACAGCGGAAGCTTGAAATTCAAGGCTGTTGCGAACAGATCCACCGTCGGGGAACCCCACAAAGTCAGGACTTTGTTGGCTACTAGACGATCCAAAGACCACTCGGTACTCACTATCTGTGATGCCCTGCTCAGACTGTCGGCGAGCACATTCCTCTTGCCTGGAATGAAGCGAGCTGATAGTGGAATCGAGTGGACTTCGGTCCATCTCAGTATCTCTACTGCAAGATGGGATAGCTGCTCTGAAAAGGTACCTCCCTGCTTGTTGATGTAAGCCACTACCATGGTGTTGTCGCTCATCACCACCACGGAGTGACCCGCCAGGTACTGTTGGACTGCTGAAGTGCCAGGAATACGGCCTTCATTTCTAGCAGATTTATGTGGAGGCACTTTTCTGATTCTGACCACAGGCCTGAGGTCCTGTGGTTCAGACCATGGGCCCCCCACCCTTTCTTTGAGGCGTCCCAAAACAGCATCAAATCTGGGGGGAGGACGAGAAGATCCACTCCCTTTCGTAGGTTCTCGTCTGTCACCCACCACTGAAGGTCCGTCAGTTCCGCTGGACCCATAGGGACCAAGACGTCCGGGGAATCGTGTCCTTGATTCCACCGGGACTTGAGTCACCATTGCAGGGATCTCATCCTGAGGCAACCGTATGGAACTAGACGGGCCAGGGAAGAAAGGTGACCGAGGAGACGTAACCACAATTGGGCTGGGAGTTCTTCCCGTCTGAGGAAAGGGTCTGCGACCCTCCTCAGCCTTGCTATCCTGTCGTCTGATGGGAAGGCTTTGTGGAGATTGGTGTCCAAGATCATACCTAGATATACCAGTCGTTGAGTTGGAAGCAGAGAAGACTTCTCGAGATTTACCATGATTCCTAGATCTTGGCAAATTCCTAGAAGCTTGTCTCGGTGTCGAAGAAGGGTCGACTCCGAGTCTGCCAGGATTAGCCAGTCGTCCAGATAACGGAGGAGACGGATGCCGATCCTGTGTGCCCATGAAGAAATCAGGGTGAACACTCTGGTAAATACCTGAGGTGCTGTGGAGAGACCGAAACACAGCACCTTGAACTGGTAGATCTTGTTGTCTAGGCGGAATCTTGAGTACTTCCTTGAAGACGGATGGACTGGGATCTGGAAGTACGCGTCCTTTAGGTCCAGTGTACACATGAAGTCTTGTGGTCTCACTGCAAGTCTGACCGTGTCTGCTGTCTCCATGCTGAACGGAGTTTGTTTGACAAACCTGTTCAAAGCTGAGAGGTCGATGACTGGTCTCCAGCCTCCAGACGCCTTTTATACAAGAAAGAGTCAACTGAAGAAGCCTGGGGAACCGTCGACGACCTCCTGGAGAGCATCCTTCTTTAACATGGTCTTGACTTCTGCCCGTAGGGCTTGCCCCTTTGCCGATCCCATGGCATAAGAGCTCAACGACACTGGATCCACTGTCAGGGGAGGTAGAGATGTTGTGAACCGGACGCGATATCCCTGACTGATTACGGAAATCGTCCAGGAATCGGCCCCGAGTTGCTGCCACCTGATCGCGCAACTTTGTAGGCATCCCCCCACTGGTGGACATGCAGGGGGACTGGCAATCCTAGCGTTTGCGGCCTCTGCCACTCCCTCTAGGATTTTTTCCTCCCCTGGAGGACTTTTTTCCTTTATTGTCTTTGACAGGAAAGGGCTGCTGTTTGGACACCGTTGTCTTCGCTGCCACTGCCGATTTCGTCGTCTTGGACAGGCGAGGTTATTGAGGTGCTGCAGGTTTGTAGGGCTTCGATGTGAGAGCCCTCTGGAGGAGAGAGTCCTGATTGGATTTCCTCCACCTCTCAGCTGCCTGTTCCACATCTTTAGGCTCAAACAGATTCTTTCCCAAAAGGGAAGAATGTCTGAGCCTGCTGACTTCGACGGCTGGGACCTTCGAATGGAACCTTTCTGTCACCGCATCACGTCGTTTTTAGGTGGAATTGGCCCACAAGTTTGAGACTTGGTGGGCCAGAAACTCAATGGTGCGGCTGCCCGAAAGGAGGAAGGTCTCCAGGGCTTTCCTGGTGCTCTCCTTAGACAGATCCTCGGATCCCAACAGGATACCAAGAGATCCCAGCCAGACGTCCAGCCACGAAGTAGCCTGCATGGCACACTTCGCAACCTTCTCCTGACTTAGGATCTCTGTCGCCGAGAAAGTCACTTGCCGGCTAGAGAGCCTCTCTAGAGGAACTCCCTTGGTAAGCTCTTCCACAGAGTGGTGCAGGGAAAGAGCTAAGCAAGACTCCTCCATGATCTCAAGTACCTCCTCTGGTGGATACGAGGAGGAGGGAGGAGCTTGTTGCCAGCAGTGGAACGGCTAGAGGAGGCGAGTTCGGAGAGCTGGCCCTCAACCTTATCCCTGGCACTCTTCACCCCTTGGGACCAGGGCAAAGCCGCACTGGCCTTGGCGGGTTTCTGGGTGCCAAAGACTCGGTCCAGGACCGTGTCCTTGCCCTCACGAGGAGGAATCTCAGGGTCCGGGAACCCGTTGAGATGCCTCATCAGGGTCAGGACCTGCCAGAAGGCATGCTCCGACTCCTGTTGCTCTCCTCCTGCAGAACTGGCAGCGAAGTCTCCCGTCCCCAAAGGCTCTACTTGGGGGGACACGTGGACGTTCTCCGATGGTTTCGCTGGCTCTGCTCGAATCCTAGAGGAAGACTTAGGGATGGTCTTAGAGTCCTTATGTTCCCTCCTAGGAGGGATACAGGACTCCAATAATGAAGTCTGAGGGCTCTTCTCTGCCCAACTCGAGACGATACTCCTGCTCGTGGTGGGGTTTCTCCCATTGGTGCGATGGGGGAAAGTCTCACCTCGGTAGACTCCCCTGACGGAAAAACTTCGTCCACAGGAGATGGAGAGAAAGTCTGAGGGGGGAGGGAGCCTTACTCAAGGATTTCCAAGGAGCTAGCTTGACCCTGGGAGAAGTCACCACGACTTCTACTCCTCTCTTCCTCTTCAGTGGGGTCGGAGCTGCCCTTGGTTTGAGGCCCAACTCAGAGAAGGCAGGCTTGACAGCCTGAACGACAGCTCTGATAAGGGACCCAAACCATGGCTGCTTACTGACAGATGCTGTGTCAGAGACTCCCTCAGGAGGAAAGGGGATCGGGCAATCCTTCGGAGTAGACACTACAACTAGGCCTACCTGAAAAGAAAGGGAAGAAGATTGGTTCCTGGACCTATCCGAAGACTTCCCCTCCTCCTGCGAGCGCGCTGGTCTGCGCTTGCGGGGGGGGGGGGGGGGGGGGGGGGAACGTGAAGAAGACGACCTGGATGCTCTCGTTCCTGAAGCCTTGAGCGGGGGCTCGCGCTGTGAATCCCGATGGGAATCATGCCGGGGATCGCGCTGGCGCTCGCGCGATGGAATATTCCCTGGTTCGCGCGATGGAATATTCCCTGGTTCGCGCGATGGAATATTCCCTGGTTCGCGCGATGGAATATTCCCTGGTTCGCGCGATGGAATATTCCCTGGTTCGCGCGATGGAATATTCCCTGGTTCGCGCGATGGAATATTCCCTGGTTCGCGCGATGGAATATTCCCTGGTTCGCGCGATGGAATATTCCCTGGTTCGCGCGATGGAATATTCCCTGGTTCGCGCGATGGAATATTCCATGGTTCGCGCGTGGGTGCGCAGGCGAGGGAGTGCATGGGCGCGAGGGCGAGCGCTGACGAGCGGGAGAGTGATGGCGCGCAGGTGAGCGATGGCGCACAGGCGAGTGATGGCGAGCAGGGCGCGCAGGTGAGCGACTGCGTACTGGCGAGGGGGCGCGTAGGCAATCTATGGCGAGCAGGTGATGGTGCGCGCAGGTGATCGGTGGCGCGCAGGTGCGTGATCTGGCGAAGGCAGAGGGAGCGCAGTAGGAACCACCAGTGTAGTTGCGCGTGAAGGTGACTGCTCGTGGGCGCGTGGATGCACAGGATCTCGGAGACCTCTTGAAGGGCGCACAGCATGGGCTGGGAAATGTGCGCGCGATGGCGCGCAGGCGAGGGCTGACGAGTGGGCGAGGTCCGATGGCGGCAGGAGATCGCTAACGAGACGGTGAAAGCAGCGTCTTCCCTCCAGTGCCCAGATCTGGAGATCGTGGGCGCGCGGGCGAACGATGGCGAACTGGAGATCGTGGGCACGCGGGCGAACGATGGCGAACTGGAGATCGTGGGCACGCGGGCGAACGATGGCGAACTGGAGATCGTGGGCGCGCGGGCGAACGATGGCGAACTGGAGATCGTGGGCACGCGGGCGAACGATGGCGAACTGGAGATCGTGGGCGCGCGGGCGAACGATGGCGAACTGGAGATCGTGGGCGGGCAGGAGATCTTGGGCGCGCGTGGCGCGTATCAGGATCAGGGCGTGCAGATGTGCGCTGGCAAGGAGAAGATCGCTGGCGCGCAGGTGAGCGTGGGCACGCAGGAGATCGACGGCGAGCAGGAGTGCGCTGGCGCGTAGACTCTGCAGCAGGAAATCGCTGGCGCGTTGTCCCTGGCACAGGATGTTTCTGGAGAGTAGTCTCAGGAACAGCAGGCAAGCAGGAGAACATGGGCGCACAGGGGATACCTGGCACTTAAGGGACTTACTCACAATGTGAGAAAGCCCCTTTTGCCCCGAAGGGACTGGTGCCCGTTGGATAACGGGATGCGTGGGCGCCCACAGTGCGTCAGCAGCTAGGAACGGAAAAAGAAGATCAGCAGGTCTGACAGGCGAAGGAGATCGCGAACGATCAGCAGGGATGCAGCTGCAACGGTCACTGCAAGGCGAGGAGGATCCTCTGCGGGGGACTGCGAAGGCGAAGAACCAAAGAGGCGCCTCCTAACTCCCTTATGGGGAGAAGGAAGGCCTCTACAGCGAAGAGGAAGACGAGCTTTACGTCTGATACGTCCTCTGGGGGGAGCAGGCAGACCATCATCAGTCCTCCGAAGAGGAGTCTCTGTTAGTGAACTCCCCCGAGGGGGAGAATCACCTGCAGGAGAGACCGTTGGACTTAGCTCCTCCCTCGAAGGACGTTCGGAGGGGGGAACTAAGCCTTCAGCAACATCAGCACCCAAGGCAGAGGTTTGACCTAACTCGTCGGAAGCCTCTGCCACAACAACGTCGACGATAGACAGAGAGTCAACCTCTGCTATCGCCGGCGACTGTTTGACAGCAGCCCCCAACCTGATTATGTCAAACAGGGCTTCCTTGGAGGGTGAACCCTGAAGCCCCAAGGAAGCCCAAAGCTGCAATAAATCATCATGAGATACATTAGCAGAAATAACCTCGCACGGGGGAGGAGGAGGAGCTGCCTCGCTATGGGAGGCAACGCCCTCTCCCGCACCCCGAGGTTGGCAAACACAAGTACGGCCTACGCTACCACTTGACGGCCTCTCGGAAGAGACTGATCAAGTGGGAGCTTCGGAGGAGGTTTGGGCTACGGAAGAAGAGTCCTTGGTATTTTCTCTCTTCAAGGAAACCCTTGAAGGAGAAATATCCCGTTTAGACTTCTTCCGGCGCCGTGAAAACCTCTCCCACTGGGAGGTAGACCACTCCCTACACTCACCGCATACTTTATTTCTTTCACACCGTTGGCCCCTGCAATAAGGACATAAGGTGTGAGGGTCTGAGTCCACCGCCGACTAGACGTTCCGCAAGGGCGGTCAGGTAAGCCGAGATACTTCCGCATAGTAGAGGCCAACTTCCAAGCACACTGAAAAGAAAAAGCAAAACAAGATCAAAGGCTGTAAATAAGCGAGAGTGGGAGCAGACACATCTGTTCATCACCGGAGCCAAAAGCAAAGTGAGCTAGTCACAGGTGTGTGAGGGGGGGAGGGGTAGCTAGCTATCCCTCCCTACCCCCGCCCTAACTAGCGAGGGGGTAGTAAACCCTCGTTAAAAATCTAATGGCTCGTCATTTCAGCTACGCCGAAAGTAATACCCATATTAAATAGCGTGGTTTGTATTTCGGTTACGGAACAAAGTTAAAATACAATTATATTTTCACTAAAAATAATTGAGACAAACAATCGGAAGAGCAACTTAACCCGTGCACGGGAAAGGAGCTTCCCCAATAGTACGCTGTTGTTGTAAAGGTGAATGACCTCGAGAAGAGAGAGACCGTAGTCAATATTTGAAAGACCACATTCCCTTCACTCAGAATCCATGTTTCCCGTAGGAAAAAAGGAAAAGGCGAAGACAATAGTTGAATGAAGAGGGTCCAGGCGATGACGATTCCCCTGCGTCAGCCGAGTTAACGGTTATCTGCCGACGGGAAGACCGATGGACCAGAGAGGGAGAGGTCGTTCGCCACAAAGTGGAACTGTGCTGGCCTTGCTACTACGCAAGTGTCATTGTCGTATATGTATCACACACACAGCACAAACACTGAAAAGGAAACTTACCACATTTCTATACACATATATATATACATAAACATTAAGAATGTTTTCATATGTATACAAGTATAAGACAAAGTAAGTTAAAAGACAAAAATTAATGGCAGTCCAGAATAGGCGAGGAGGGAGAGAGGAAACAACCGCTCTCGATCCGAGCCAAAAGTAAAGAGACTAAATCACAGGTGTGTGAACGGGAGTGGTAGCAAGCTACCCCCCCTACCCCCCGCTAACTAGCAGTGTGGGTAGTTAACCCTTGCTAAAATTTTAATGGCTCGTCATTTCAGCTCCGCCGAAAGTATTACCCCTAATAAATAGCGTGGTTTGTATTCCAGTTACGGAACAAATATGGTTTAAAGGATGATCATTCTTTCTTAAAATGACAAATTCATAGATAATTTGTATTTTTCCTAACTATACAAACCTTAGCTATTTAATAGGGGTATTACTTTCGGCGTAGCTGAAATGATGAGCCATTAATTTTTAACGAGGGTGTACTACCCACACCGCTAGTTAGCGGGGGTAGGGGAGGGTAGCAAGCTTGGTTAAGGAGCTAAGGTTTGTATAGTTAGGAAAAATACAAATTATCAACGAATTTGTCATTTATTCTGTAACTGGAATACAAACCACGCTATTTAATAGGGGTGACTCACCCATTAGGAAGGGTGGACGTCCCAGCCAGTCTGGCTTTTTGGCTTTGCCTGGGGGTTTCTTATCAGAGTGTGTTAGCACTCAAGAAATAAGGAGCCCCTGCACCTTGCTAAAACATTGCTACGCAAGGTCTGCGGCCAACGCAAGCTGTGTGTGAAGGTATGAAGAAGTGACTCGTCCTAGAAAGTTCTTTAGATGGAAACTTGTAGACTAGGACTTTCCCAATACCACCTCATCAGGGTATGGGGACGTAACAGTATTAATATCAATACTAGGAACACAAGGGAGTATGGTTTACCTGCAGTGGTTTGAGGTCAGCTATGCAGAGAACCCAGGATGCTGCTTTCCCCAAGGGAGGGGATGAAGAAGAAAAGAATACAGGCCAGTCAAACCTTTTCATTCATGCAGAAAACTGGGTAACAATGACCTTAAACTTCTGCTACTTGTCCAATAAGGAGCTTGAGGTTTTAAACCAGCTGTTGTGCAGCCACCACAGGACCGATAGAGAAAGTATAGTCTCCTGTGGGTTACGTCTTGCAGGTAGTGGGATGTGAACGTGGTCTGCCATTTCCACACCCCAGCTTGAAGAACCTGTGTCACTGAAAAATTTCTTTTGAAGGCCAGGGACGTAGCTATGCCCGATATCATGTGCTCTGGGGCGACGTGACGGAAGGGGGTCTGGATTCAGTGCCAGGTTAATGACCCTGCGAATCCATGCAGAGATAGTGTCCTTCCTGTGCTGACGAATAGTGCTGTTACACGAGGACGGGCTGCGGCTGTTCTCTTGAGGTACAGCCTCAAGCTCCTTACAGGGCATAGTAAGAGATGGTCTGGGTCATCTGTTACAGTACGGAGACTAGAAATCCAGAAGGAGTTGAATCGAGGATCCACTACTCCCGGGTTCTGAGTCTTAGCAATAAACTCAGGGACGAAGCTGAACGTTACCTCCCCCATCCCCTTGAATGGGCGATGTCATACGAGAGACCATGAAGTTTGCTAACTCACTTGGCCGAGGCCAAAGCTAGCAGGAACACAGTCTTCCAAGTTAGGTGGCGATCTGATGCCTGGCGTAATGGTTCATAGGGAGGTCTCTTAAGAGACCTGAGAACTCGAACCACGTTCCATGGGGGAGGTCTCACTTCCGACTGAGGGCAGGTAAGTTCATAACTCCGTATGAGTAGAGAAAGTTCTAGCGATGAAGAAATGTCTTTCCTTTCAGTCTGAAGGCGAGGCTTAAGGCTGAGCGATAGCCTTTCACTGCCGAGACTGATAGGCGCATTTCTTCACGCAAATACATGAGGAACTCCGCTATTGCTGAAATAGTGGCATCGAGCGGAGAGATACCCCTTCCACGACACCAACCACAGAAGACTTTCCACTTTGCTTAGTAGACTGCTGCTGATGATTTCCACAGGTGTCCAGACATCCTGATTGCAACTTGTTGCAAAAATACTCTCTCAGAGAGGAGATGCTGGATAGTCTCCAAGCGTGAAGTCGTAGTGAAGCTACGGCTTTGTGGAAGGTGTTGGCGTGTGGTTGTTTTAGTAGATTGTGTCGTGGAGGGAGTTCTCTTGGCTGCTCCGTTAGGAGTTGCAGAAGGTCCGGGAACCATTCTGCGTGATGCCATAGCGGAGCTATGAGGGTCATTGAAAGATTGACCGATGTTCTGGTCTTGTTGAGTAACCTCCTCATCAGACAGTACGGGGGAAAGGCATAAACGTCGATGTTGTCCCACCGTTGTTGGAAAGCATCTTGCCAGAGAGCCTTGGGGTCTGGGACTGGGGAACAGTACAGCGGGAGTCTGAAGTTCAGGGCCGTTGCGAAGAGGTCCACAGTCGGAGAACCCCACAAAGTCAGGACTTTGTTGGCTACTAGATGATCCAAAGACCAATCGGTACTCACTATCTCAGATGCTCTACTCAGGTTGTCGGCGAGCACATTCCTTTTGCCCAGAATGAAGCGTGCCGATAGTGGTATAGAGTGGATTTCGGCCCATCTCAGTATCTCTACTGCTAGATGGGATAGTTGCTGTGAAAAAGTACCTCCTTGTTTGTTGATGTAGGCCACTACTGTGGTGTTGTCGCTCATCACCACCACAGAGTGACTTGCCAGGTACTGTTGGAACTGTTGAGGGGCTAGAAAGATGGCCTTCATCTCTATGAGATTTATGTGGAGGTACTTTTCTGACTCTGACCAGAGGCCCGAGGTCGGGTGGTGCAGCACGTGGGCCCCCCACCCTTTTTTTTTTTGAAGCGTCTGAAAACAGCATCAAATCTGGGGGGAAGACGAGAAGATCCACTCCCTTTCGTAGGTTCTCGTCTGCCACCCACCACTGGAGGTCCGACAGTTACGCAGGTCCCATGGGGATCTGGATGTCCAGGGAGTCGTAAGCGTGATTCCACCGGGGCTTGAGTAGCCATTGGAGGGATCTCATCCTGAGGCGACCATTGGGAACTAGACGGGACAGCGATGAAAGGTGACCGAGGAGACGTAACCACGATTGAGCTGGAAGTTCTTCTAGTCTGAGAAAAGGTCTTGCGACCTTCCTCAGCCTTGCTATCCTGTCGTCTGATGGGAAGGCTTTGTGGAGAGTGGTGTCTATAATCATGCCTAAGTATACCAGTCTTTGAGTGGGAAGCAGGGAGGACTTCTCGAGATTTACCATGATCACCAGATCTTGGCAAAGTCTCAGAAGTTTGTCTCGGTGTTGAAGAAGCGTTGACACCGAGTCTGCTAGGATTAACCAGTCGTCCAGATAACGGAGGAGACGGACCGATGCCAATCCTGTGTGCCCAAGATGATACTAGGGTGAACACTCTGGTGAAGACTTGTGGTGCTGTGGAAAGACCAAAGCACAGCACCTTGAACTGGTATTTTCTGTTGTCCAGGCTGAATCTTAAGTACTTCCTTGAAGACGGATGGACTGGAATCTGGAAGTACGCATCCATTAGGTCCAGTGTGCACATGAAGAGCTGGCCCTCGACCTTGTCCCTGGCACTCTTCATCCCCTGAGACCAGGGCAAACTGCACTGGCCCTAGAGGGTTTCTGGGTGCCGTAGACACAGTCCAAGACCGTGTCCTTACCCTCACGAGGAGGAATCTCTGGGTCTGGGATCCCGTTGAGGTTCCTCATGAGGGTCAGGACTTGCCAGAACGCGTGTTCTGACACTTGGTGCTCTCCTCCTGAAGGACTGGCAGCAAAGTCTCCCGTCCCCAGTGGCTCTTCCTGGGGGGACACGTGGACATCCTCGGAAGGTCTAGATGGCTCCTGTCTGATCCTTGTTGACGACTTAGGGATCATCTTAAGAGTCCTTCGGTTCCCTCCTTGGCAGGATACAGGACTCGAGTAACGATGGGTGCAGGCTCTTTTCCAACCCTGGACAAGAAGACTTCTCAAGGAGAGGTGGAGTTTCCCCCTTTGGTGTGATGGGGAAACGGTCCGGCTCGTCCGACTCTCCTGAGGATGGGTACAGTAATCCTCATCCACAGGGGAGGGAGAGAAGTCTGGGGGGGGAAGGAGCCTTGCGCAAGGATCTGCGAGGAGACAAAATAGTCCTTGGAGGTGTTTCCACGTGAGAGATTCCTCTCTTCCTCTTCAGGGGGGGAGGAAGCCGCCACTGATTTGTGACCCACGTCAGAGAGGACGGGCTTCATCGCCTGCACAAGAGCTCTGACCAGGGTCCCGTACCAGGGCTGCTGTCTGACAGTCGCACTGTCAGACACTCCCTCTGGAGGGAAGGGGATCATTCGATCCCTTGAAGGAGTCGACAAATGCGGGTTCGCCTGAGAAGCTGAAACAAAAGAGTCCTTAGACCTGTCCGGGAACCGCCCCTCCTCCGGCGAGCGCGCTGTTTTGCGCTTGCGGGGGAGGGGAACGAGACGATGACCTATCCGCCTGGCGACGCTTGCGCTGGAGGTCGCGCGATGGGCCCTGACCAGGATCGCGCGCGAAAGGATCGCGTGACACAGGAATCTCGCGCTCGCGCACATGGGCACGGGCGTGAGAGGTTGGTGGAGCGGGCGCGAGGGCGCGGTGGCACGTAGGCGAGGCCACAGGCGCGATGGCGCGGTGGCACGTAGGCGAGGCCACAAGCGCGATGGCGCGTAGAAGATGGTGCGGGCGCGTGGGCGCGCAAGAGATGGAGCGGGTGCGCGTAGGAGAAGGCGAGGGCGTGTGGCGCGCAGGAGCCGGAACATGAGGAGGCCGGATACGAGGGCGCGCAGCATCCTGATGCAGCACTGGCGGGCATGAGAGGGCAGTGGCGCATGGTCGCGTATCCAGAAGAACCGGGCGAGGGCGCGAGACCGCAGGTTCAGGATAGCGCGATGGAGGGTTGGCGCGTTGGAGCGTAGGTGGGCGCTGATCCGAAAGAACAGGCATGTTAACCTGTGGGCGCGCTGGGCGCGCATCAGGATGTGGGGGCGCTGGTGTGCGTTGCTGCGGTGGGCGAGCAGGGCGCGCGGTTGGATTAGGGCGCACAGGTGTGCGCTGGAGGGTTGCATGGGGTGCCTTGAGAATTCGAACTGGGCGCGCAACCGGAGCGTCGCGCGTGGCTGGAACGCGTGCAGGGTCGCGCGGTCTGGATGGAGAGTCCTGGGGTGCCTGTGAGCGCCTGTGCGCTAGCTTAGGCCCCTCCTGGACTGCGCGCTGTGATGTAGAAGCGCGCTGGCGCGTTGGCGAGCGGGTGCGCTGTAACTGGAACTGCGCGCGGTGGGTGTGCTTCGCGCCTAACTCCAGACGGGCGCTGCGAGTCCAGAGGTACCTGTGAGCGCCTGTGCGTTAATGTAGGAGCCTCTTGGACTGCGCGCGACGAGGCAGGAACCGGGGAACGCTGGGGCGCAGGTGGGCGCTGGATAAGGAACTGCTGGCGGGCGCCGGGGCGCAGAAGGATGTGGGCGCGTAACAGGAACAGGGGCGCGCACGCGCGCAGGTGAGCGCTGTGGCGCTAAGACTGGAACAGCAGCAGCAGCAGCAGGAGGGCGCGCAGGAAGAACCTGGCGCTTGAGGGCAAGAGGCGCGGGTTTGCGCTCAAGGCCCTTAAGCCCCGAAGGGCCCGGTGCCTGCGCAGTGGCAGGATCAGGTGACGCGTAACGCGCATCTGCATCGTCGAAAGGTGACGGCAGGTCAGCAGGTCTGGAGGGATACTGGACACAGGGTCCCGGAGGACGACCATCATCCGAAGGGGATCGCGAAATGATCCCCGGAGAGGTCTAAGGTGGTAGCTGGCAGGATCAGCGAACAGCGAGTCGTCTCCTCCGCAGAGGACTGTGGTGACGACGAGCCGAAGAGGCCCTCCTAACTCCCTTATGAGGGGAAGGAAGGCCTCTACGGCGAAGGGGAGGACGAGCCTTCCGCCTTATACGCCCACGAGGGGCCGTGGGGTCAGCAGGCTGACCATCATAAGGCCTCCGCAGAGGAGTCTCTGTAAGTGAACTCCCCCGTGGGGGAGAATCACCGGCAGGAGACCGTGGGACTTAGATCCTCCCTCGAAAGGTGTTCGGAGGGGGAATCTAAGCCTTCAGCTACCTCAGCAACAGGAACGGGGGTTTGACTAGACCCACGAGATGTCTCCGTCACAACGTCAACAACAGACAGAGGATCTATCCCTGCTGTAATTGGCGATTGTTTGACAGCTGCACTAAGTTTGATCATGTCAAACAGGGCTTCCTTGGAGGGCGAACCCTGCAGCCCGAAAGAAGCCCAAAGCTGCAACAAATCATGATTAGACATATTCAAATCCTCCTCCGGGGGAGGAGGACCAGCCGCCTCGCTATGGGAGGCAAATATCTCTCCCGCACCCCGGGATCGGTCAACAGCAGTACGGTCTACGCTACCACTCGCCGGCCTCTCGGAAGAGACCGCTCAAGGGGGAGCTTCGGAGGAGGAAAGGGCTACGAAAGAAGTCGTCTTGGAATTTTCTCTCTTTAAAGAAGCCTCTGAAGGCGAAAGATCCCTTTTAGACTTCTTCTTCCGGCACCGGGCAAACCTCTCCCACTGGGAGGTAGACCACTCCCTACATTCAATATATACATTACCACTGTCACACCACTGGCCCCTACAGTGAGGACATAAGATGTGGGGATCGGTGTCGACCGCCGACATAAAGGTCCCACAAGGGCGGCCGGGAAGTCCAGGGCATGTACGCATAGTCAGTAGAGGCCAACTTCAAATACGCTGGAAAAGAAAAAGCAAAAACAGATTAAATATGGCAGTCAAAGCGAGGGAGAGAGCAGACAGGTCTGTTCTCTGCCTGAGCTAAAAGTAAAGTGAAGCATTCACCGGTGTGTGTAAGGGGGGGGGGGGATAGCTACCCCTCCCTACCCCCCGCTAACTAGCAGCGGGGTAGTAAACCCTCGTTAAAATTCTTATGGCTCGTCATTCAGCTACACCAAAGTAATTACCCCCATGTAAATAGCGTGGTTTGTATTTCAGTTATGGAACAACTCTATAATTTGCATTTACTGTATATAAAAATAGCAAGGGGGAGTATTTTGATGAGCTTCTTTAATAGTACAATAGTAGTAATACAGTAGTAATAATGATAATAACAATAACAATAATAATCTATCTATCTATCTACCATGGCACTTCACCCAATTTCAGGGGTAGCCAACATAAAAAAAAAAAAAAGATCAAAAGGATATTTTCTTTGGTTCCTCCCGGACTTTACGAGGGATTCAGCAGAGTTTGGCTGGTACTACTAGGGTGCCAAAGCCCACCCTCCCCAATTATCCACCACAATGAAGCTTCGTATGCTGAATCTCCTAGTGCCGCTACCTCAGTGGTCACCAAAGCTTTCTTCACTCCTTCCATCTACCAAACCTTGGCCTTCCTCTTGTACTTCTCTCACCAACTCTTGCATTCATCACTTTCTTCAGCAGACACCTATTTTCCATTCTCTCTTCATAGCCAAACCACCTCAACACATTCATATCCACTCTAGCTGCTAATTCATTTCTTGCACCCGTTCTCACCCTCACTACTTTGTTCCTAACCCTATCTAATTGAGATACACCAGCCATAATAATAATTATAATAATAATAATAATAATACAGTAATAATAATAATAATAATAATAATAATAATATTGAATCCTGACAAAACTCATAGTATGATTGTAAGTAGGTCAAAGACGGTGGCTCCTCAACATCCGGATCTCAATATTGATAATGTTTTTCACTTTTGAGAAACACATTAGGTTTGTCTTCTTCAATTGCACAAAAAATGGCTTATTGAGAAAGTCTTACAAGATTTTCGGTGATCAATCTATTCTGAAGAAGCGTTTTAATTCTTTCATTCTACCTTGTTTTGAGTATTGTTCTCCTGTCTGGTGTTCAGCTGCTGATTCTCATCTTAATTTGTTGGACAGAAACTTACGGTCTATTAAATTTCTTATTCCTAATCTAGATAATAATCTATGGCACCGTCGTTCAATTAGTTCATTATGCATGTTGCATAAGATTTTTCATAATTCTGACCATCCTTTACAATCAGATCTCCCTGGACAATCTTATACTGTTCGTAATACTAGGCAGGCGGTTAATTCTAATAGCCAGGCCTTCTCCATCATGAGGCTTAATACTACACAGTACTCTAGAAGTTTTATTCCAGATGTTACCAAGTTGTGGAATGATCTTCCTAATCGGGTAGTTGAATCAGTAGAACTACAGAAGTTCAAAGTTGGAGCAAATGTTTTCATGTTGACCAGGCTAACATGAGTCTTTTTATAGTCTATATAGGACATATCTGTTTTTGACGTTGCCAATAGTTTATATAAGACATACTGTATCTGTTTTGACGTTGTTACTTTTTTTTAGAATGATTTATTGTAATTTTTATTCTCATCATTTATTTATTTCCTTATTTCCTTTCCTCACTGAGCTATTTTTCCCTATTGGAGCCCTTGGGCTTATAGAATCTTACTTTTCCAACTAGGGTTGTAGCTTGGCTAGTAATAATAATAATAATAATAATAATATTAATGAAGTGGATCAAGGGCATCTCAGGCTTCTTCATGCTTTCCTGTTAATAGCTACTAACTAGGCTTCAGCCCATTTTCAAAACTTATTAGTGAAATGACAACGAGGCTTCTTCACACTTTACCTTAATTGATTGAAAAAAGGGGTCTTAATCAGTGAGGTACATGCCTGTAATCTACTTTAATTGGTTGTGTCTAATAAGAGTATTCAATATGGCACATTCTAAATGCATTCTTGAATCACGCTTTGCCATAATAATTGTCCTTTGGATAAAGTTTACAGTAATAATAATCTATAAATATTAATAAATATTTGATATGCTAAGTTTACAATATTTACCTGCAACTATTGAAACTAACTATCACTGTATGTATATTTTACAGACTTGCTGCTGTGGCAGAGAAACCTTCGACGAGGTCCTTGAACAGCGCAAGAGCTCAATCAATATGGCTGCTAAAACAGAATGTTACTTCAGACATATGACATGACATTTCCAGCAGTGAAACAGTAGACCCGCATGCCAGGAGCTTTTTCGTGATGTCTTACGTGCATAGTTATGGTTGGAGCAACAGCATCGTATGCTAGAGGCCCTCCAGACTGGCCTTGCCAACGTTGCCCCATCTGGAACACGTGGTTCCCCTGTTAAGGTTCCAGTGTCTGCAGCCCCCCAAAAATGCGAAATGGAAATGTCAATGGCCACGTTTCAATCATAGTAAAGATCAATTGAGTATTGACTCCAACTTTGCAAGGTGCCAGTTGGCGAGGCCATACAACATGTGAGACTGTACTGCACACTGATACTGCAGCGTGCCCTTGACACCAGGTACAGTGCAGAAGACTATAATGCCTTTTTCGACTCAAGAGACATTGGATGCCGTTTCCAACTTCATTCTCCGAGCAACAAACCAGGCAGTTTGATGGTTAGAGTTCCTCAATGTTACAAAAGGTTACAATGAGCGTCAGTGATTTCTTCGTGTATTGCTCTCAAAAGACCACAGATTGTGGATTTCAGTGTCATATTTGTGATTCTAATCGTTCAGAATACGCTATTAAGGAAGCTTATAGTGGGACTATGGGATAAAGTGTTAAAAAGACACATATTTCAATCATACGAGTCTTTCATGATTGTCGATGGCCTACGAGGAATGTGTTATACGTTCGAAGCGGCCAGGCAGGATGTCTGTTGGAGGCACCAAGGGTGGCAACAGGACATTGAAATTTGGAAGTGGTGCCGGCACCACACCCGAGACAGCTACCATGCAAGGGGGAGAAGCTAACCATCATCAAACCTCATCGCAGCTAAACGTATGTGCAGAAACCGTGGAGGGAGTCAAGCCCCAGCGAGGTCCCTCTCTTGCCATAACTGCCAGAAGACTGCCCATGTCATGAACTATTGTAAAAGCAAAAACAGCAAGGCACCAGCAGAATCTGCCGTCCCCTCTGTAGTGACAGGGGCGATTGTCGCTGCAACTCGGTATCTTTCGCAACCCACTGTCATGGTCAGTGACGGAGGGGAAGGGGGCCAGTTTCATGAATGCGAGTGCCGTCGTCGATACAGGGGCCCAAGTATACGCCGTAGGTACGGAGATTTTATAGTTGGCTTAAGAGATGTTGCAAACTTAAAGCTGGAGTGCCTGGGAAGAGCAACCTTCCGGATCTCCTACGAGAGGTATATTTCACGAAATCCACAGTTATTGTATCTTTCCGTCAGCATGCAAGGACCTTGAATTGTCCCAAAAAACTTCCTGCATCATCTTCCGAGACCTATATCAGTGAGTATGTCTACCAACACGACACTGCCGTCCAGAACTTCGTCAGTTCTGCTACCACCCCGTGAAGAAAACGTACCTCACTTGTAGTAGGGGTTACTCCAGCACTTCTCATTGACAACCTTCAAAATAACCAAGGCGCCATTACCAGTAATGGTGGGAGCTCCCTCCACATCCACCCGATGCCAAACACCATGCTATACTCCCATAGCAGTTCCCAAGCACTAGGAAGCTGAGGTGAAGGCACAAATTGAATAGGATATAGGGAAGGGCATCATCCAAGAAGGCCCCTCAGGAGAGGGAGTGGTGTGTATGAATGGTCATGGTGGTGAAGAAGTTAGGCCACCCATGAAATGCAGTGGACCACCAGCGCCTGAATACCTCCTGCAGTAGGGAGACCTACCACCATTTGATATGGTATCTAGCATCCCTCAGCACTCTTACAAGACAATAGCAGATGCATACTGAGGATTCCACCAAATAGAACTCGACAAAGAAAGTCACTGCCTAACGACATTCATCACACCCTGTGGCCGCTCCCAGGACCGTACGATCCCCATGGGCCAATGTTCAGCATCAAATGCCTATAGAAGACTGTTTTATGACACCATTAAAGACATACCATGTAAGTATAAGTACATAGACAATACCCTCCTCTATGACAATGTGGTTGTACATGCCTTCCGGCAAACCAACAAATTCCTGGGAACATGTGTAGCAAAGGGCATCACACTCAAGCCAGAAAAATTCCAATTCTACAAAAGGGAAGCAGAGTTTATTGGGCTCCATTTGGGCTGGGAAGGCTATAGACCTATTGAGAACAGCTTCAACGCCATTCAGAAGTTTCCCCATGCTGCCCATGCCTACCATCACAGACATCAGGTTGTGGTTCTGTTTCGTCAACCAACTGGCGCCGTTCCTCACGGCAGCACCCATAATGGAACCATTCAGGGACCTACTGAAGAAGAAACAGATGGGCAAACATGTATTTTGGGATACGCATCTGCAAGAGAAGTTCAGGCGTGCTCAGGAATCCATTGCAAGCTGGCCGGGGATGGGCTCGCATACTATGACAAGTCCCACCTCACAGTTACCCTCCCGGATTGGATCAAAGGCGGCATAGGATTCATCCTCCTCCAGCAGTATTGCAGCTGCATAGCCACCAGAGTAGACACCTGTCCCCTCCTGAGGCCATATACGCTGCTGTAGAGTGGGAGGTCTTGGCTGTAGTGTGGTGCTTAACCCTGGATAGGTACGGTCCTCGGACACCCCTTTAAGGGTATACTCGGACGCGAACGACCCCGACGGCAAAAAAAATTCTTGAAAAATGTTATTTTTATTAATAAAATAAATTTTTGAATATACTTACCCGATAATCATGTAGCTGTCAACTCCGTTGCCCGACAGAATTCTATGGAGGGATACGCCAGCTATCACAATACTAGAAGGGGGTGTACTCACCAGCGCCACCTGTGGCCAGGTACTCAATCATTTGTTGTTTACACCTCCTCAATTATTCCTCGGTCCACTGGTTCTCTCTGGGGAGGAAAGGGAGGGTCGATTAAATCATGATTATCGGGTAAGTATATTCAAAAATTTATTTTATTAATAAAAAATGTTTTTTTTATTAATAAAATAAATTTTTGAATATACTTACCCGATAATCATGTAGCTGTCAACTCCGTTGCCCGACAGAATTCTATGGAGGGATACGCCAGCTATCACAATACTAGAAGGGGGTGTATTTACCAGCGCCACCTGTGGCCAGGTACTCAAGTACTTCTTGTTGACACCTCCTCAATTATTCCTCGGTCCACTGGTTCTCTATGGGGAGGAAGGGAGGGTCGATTAAATCATGATTATCGGGTAAGTATATTCAAAAATTTATTTTATTAATAAAAAAAACATTTTTCAATATTAAACTTACCCGATAATCATGTAGCTGATTCACACCCAGGGGGGTGGGTGAAAACCAGTGTACAAGATTAAAGGATAGCTAAGTATCCCATATTTCATATAATCAGTTATCCACAATAACAATGAAATAATAAGTACCTGGTAAGGAAGTCGACTTGAACCGTTACTCTGCCTTTAATAAGATCGTCTTCCTTACTGAGCGCAGCGTTCCTCTTGGGAGGCTGAATCAACTCAAAGGTGCTAAAGTATACAGGGCTGCAACCCATACTAAAGGACCTCATCACAACCTTTAACCTTGGCGCTTCTCAAGAAAGAATTGACCACCCGCCAAATCAACAAGGATGTGGAAGGCTTCTTAGCCGACCGTACAACCCATAAAAAGTATTCAAGAGAAAGGTTAAAAAGTTATGGGATTATGGGAATGTAGTGGCTGAGCCCTCGCCTACTACTGCATTCGTTGCTACGAATAGACCCAGGGTGTAGCAGTACTCGTAAAGAGACTGGACATCTTTGAGATAGAATGATGCGAACACTGACTTGTTTCTCCAATAGGTTGCATCCATAACACTCTGCAGAGAACGGTTCTGTTTGAAGGCCACTGAAGTAGCCACAGCTCTCACTTCATGTGTCCTTACCTTCAGCAAAGCAAGGTCTTCTTCCTTCAGATGAGAATTTGCTTCTCTAATCAGAAGCCTGATGTAGTAAGAAACTGAGTTCTTAGACATTGGTAGAGAAGGCTTCTTGATAGCACACCATAAGGCTTCTGATTGTCCTCGTAATGGTTTTGACCTTTAGATAGTACTTAAGAGCTCTAACTGGGCAAAGTACTCTCTCCAGTTCGTTCCCCACCATGTTGGACAGGCTTGGGATCTCGAACGACTTAGGCCAAGGACGGGAAGGAAGCTCGTTTTTAGCCAAAAAACCGAGCTGTAAGGAACATGTAGCCGTTTCAGATGTGAAACCTATGTTCCTGCTGAAGGCGTGGATCTCACTTACTCTTTTACCTGTTGCTAAGCACACGAGGAAAAGAGTTTAATGTGAGGTCCTTAAAAGAGGCTGATTGGAGCGGTTCAAATCCTGATGACATTAGGAACCTTAGGACCACGTCTAGATTCCAGCCTGGAGTGGACAACCGACGTTCCTTTGAGGTCTCAAAAGACCTAAGGAGGTCCTGTAGATCTTTGTTGGAGGAAAGAACCAAGCCTCTGTGGCGGAAAACCGCTGCCAACAAACTTCTGTAACCCTTGATCGTAGGAGCTGATAGGGAGCTTACGTTCCTTAGATGTAACAGGAAGTCAGCAATCTGGGTTACATTGGTACTGGTTGAGGAAAACTGCATTGGCCTTGCACCAGCTTCGGAAGACTTCCCATAAAGACTGATAGACTCTGAGAGTGGATGTCGTCCTTGCTCTGGCAATCGCTCTGGCTGCCTCCTTCGAAAAGCCTCTAGCTCTTGAGAGTCTTTCGATAGTCTGAAGGCAGTCAGACGAAGAGCGTGGAGGTTGGGAGTACCTTCTTTACGTGAGGTTGACGCAGAAGGTCCACTCTAGGAGGAAGAGTCCTGGGAACGTCGACCAGCCATTGCAGTACCTCAGTGAAACATTCTCTCGCGGGCCAGAGGGGAGCAACCAACGTCAGCCGTGTCCCTTTGTGAGAGGCGAACTTCTGAAGTACCCTGTTGACAATCTTGAACGGCGGGAATGCATACAGGTTGAGATGGGACCAATCCAGCAGAAAGGCATCCACGCGAACTGCTGCTGGGTCTGGAATCGGAGAACAATACAAGAGAAGCCTCTTGGTCATCGAGGTAGCGAATAGATCTATGGTTGGCTGATCCCACAGGGCCCAAAGTCTGCTGCAAACATTCTTGTGAAGGGTCCACTCTGTGGGGAAGACCTGACCCTTCCGGCTGAGGCGATCTGCCATGACATTCATATCGCCCTGAATGAGCCTCGTTACCAGCGTGAGCTTTCGATCTTTTGACCAAATGAGGAGGTCCCTTGCGATCTCGAACAACTTCCTCGAATGAGTCCCTCCCTGCTTGGAGATGTAAGCCAAGGCTGTGGTGTAGTCGGAGTTCACCTCCACCACCTTGTTAAGCTGGAGGGACTTGAAGTTTATCAAGGCCAAATGAACTGCCAACAACTCCTTGCAATAGATGTGAAGTGTCCTTTGTTCCTGATTCCATGTTCCCGAGCATTCCTGTCCGTCCAGTGTCGCACCCCAGCCCGTGTCCGATGCGTCCGAGAAGAGACGGTGGTGGAGGACTGAACAGCCAATGGTAGACCTTCCTTGAGAAGAATGCTGTTCTTCCACCACGTTAGAGTAGACCTCATCTCTTCGGAAACAGGAACTGAGCCCGTCTCTAGCGTCATGTCCTTTATCCAGTGAGCAGCTAGATGATACTGAAGGGGGCGGAGGTGGAGTCTCCCTAACTCGATGAACAGGGCCAGCGATGAAAGTGTCCCTGTTAGACTCATCCACTGCCTGACTAAGCATCGGTTCCTTCTCAGCATGCTCTGGATGCATTCTAGGGCTTGGAAGATCCTTGGGGCCGACGGACAAGTCCGAAAAGCTCGACTCTGAAGATCCATACCCAAGGAGACAATGGTCTGGGATGGAACGAGCTGAGACTCCTCAAAATTGACCAGGAGGCCCAGTTCCTTGGTCAGATCCATAGTCCATTTGAAAATCTCCAGACAGCGACGACTTGAGGGAGCTCTTAAAAG
Organism: Palaemon carinicauda; assembly: GCF_036898095.1. NCBI lineage: Eukaryota > Metazoa > Arthropoda > Malacostraca > Decapoda > Palaemonidae > Palaemon > Palaemon carinicauda. Next base: position 50,809,283 of record NC_090728.1, on the reverse strand, counting down.
CCAGTCGTCTGACGGAGCCGGACACAAGATCATGATACTGCTGCACAGTCTGTAAACTGTCAATCATGGGCAAGCGAGGAAGTACAGTGACAACCCGAATCTGTCTAGACTGTCTGGGTCGTACAGACAACTCCTTAACGGGTTGCTGAGGTTGCCCACTGCGTCACAACAAGTCCCTTCTGTTGGTTGTTGAACGTCTTCCCCGTGACACATTGACTCCGTAAACAAAAAATCCTCTAACAAGGACTAAGCTTGGACTGCATGTCATGCAACACAGCTCAAGGTCTATGGGAGCAGGTGTGGTAACAGACGGGATTAGCGGCTGAAGTGTAACCATTACCTTCCCTGTAAGCATGTTATGCTTAAATAAAAGTCCTAAAGGCTCCCTCCAAATGACAGAGTCCTCAAGGGAATATCAGAAGGAGGGAGAAAAGAACTTTCTCATCTACAGGGACCTTATCCTAGAAAAGCTAAGTTCTCTGAGTGAGGGTTCACTGGTGCAAAGCAGCAGACTAGAAGGCAACGTTATGAAACTGCTTGACAGTCTAGTGAGTTGGCAACAACCCAAGATGTGTTGAGAAGCATGTGTATGCAGAGCATGCTGTATGCAGAGCATGCTGAATGCAGAGCATGCTGTATGCAGAGCATGTTGTATGCAGAGCATGCTGAATGCAGAGCATGCTGAATGCTGAGCATGTAGGAAGTAGAGCCTGCTGTAAGCAGAGCCTGCTGAAAGGAAAGCAGAGCGTGTGCATGGCGTTTAACATTTCTCAGAAATTCCATGACCAGTGCTAGAGTGCTTAATGCATGCTTGCATGGGGTTTAAACCATGGTATGCTGAACAGCAGAGTCAGAACGAGCTGGAACAACAACAGAGGTTTCCTCAACTTGAGGGAAAACCTGAGGTTCAGACTGCATAGGCTGAACAACAGACGGAGCAGAAGGCAGGTGCAAGGGTGAAGGAGGTTGACTCCTAGCAAGAGTTGCACCCAAGTTGTACCAGCTGAGCGGAGGACGGAGGCGGAGTAGTCCGTTCCTGTTCCTGAGAGATGAGTGGAGCATGAGAAGGTTGAGGCTGCGCAGAACAAGGTAAAGTTCTAGCAAGCTGAGGCTCCTGAGGCGCAAGTGCATGGTGTAGATGAGCTTGCCTAGATGAGGGTTGAACTCGGTGCAGCGCTGGTTGAGCAGACAGACTCACGGAGGGGAGAGGTTGTTGTACCCCAACCGAGAGTTGCACCACTGGAGGAGCAGCAAGGGGAGGAGGAGGAAGAGTGTAACTCTCCTGATCCCAAAGCAAGGGTTGCCTTAAAGAAGGCTGAGGCTGAACAACACTGTGAACAGCAAACTCCGAAAGTGGTTCAACATCGTACGCCTGGCAGATGGAGCTGCGACTGGGTGCAGCGAGTGCAGGCGGGTGCAGCACAGGCTGAACGGGTGCAGGAGGTTGGTGCACCACCGGTGCAGGCGGGTGCAGCATAGGCTGAACGGGTGCAGGAGGTTGGTGCACCACCGGTGCAGGCGGGTGCAGCACAGGCTGAACGGGTGCAGGAGGTTGGTGCACCACCGGTGCAGGCGGGTGCAGCACAGGCTGAACGGGTGCAGGAGGTTGGTGCACCACAGGTGCAGGAGGTGCAACACTCTCAGCACGACACCCACGCATCAAGTCCGAAAGCTGTGCTTGCATGGACTGTAGTAGAGTCCACAACATCATACGCCTGGCAGATGGTACTGTGATCAGGCGGAGCGAGTGTAGGAGGAGGGAGTGTAGGCGGAGGCGGTGGAGCAACACTCTCAGCCCGACACTCACTCATCAAGTCCGAAAACTGTGCTTGCATGGACTGTAGTAGAGTTCACAACATCGTACGCCTGGCAGATGGTGCTGCGACCAGGCGGAGCAGGTGCAGGCTGGGCGAGCACAGGTGCAGCGAGAACAGGTGGAGGGAGTGCAGGCGGTGCAACACTCTCAGCCCGACACTCACGCATCAAGACCGAAAGTTGTGACTGTATGGACTGCAGTAGAGTTAACTTGGGGTCGGTAGACACTAAGTTCTGCTGAGGTAAAGCCTTAACAGCAGAGATCTGTTGTGGCAGAACCTTACTCCTCTAAGTCGGAGTGTAATCAACTGATGACTTAGGAGAGTCAGAGCTAACCCAACGACTGCATTCGGGTTGTGAACTTTAACTTCGTACGTCTGGCATAGGTCTGGACTTAACGTTTAAGAAGTCTTGAGACCTGAGACCAGCGTTACTCTGCCTTTATTTTCTCCACTAATCTCTTCTGCAGACGAGCAAAATAAGGGCTCAATCGTCTGCGGGTGGGAGTGACGGTCTCGGTAAGACACGCCCACAACCACCGAGAATACTTCTGTGCGCCGATCAAGGCCTGCTGAACCCTTATGCCCTTCGACATTGCTTCTCCCCTGGGCTTGGGAGCTTGCAAGAGGTCCCGGACTGGGAGGACGACTGGCGCGCACAAAAGTACCCTCACGCACTAATCACTTATCACTTTGATTTCTGTTTGCACTTATTTCACTGAACTCGAAACTTAAGTGGTTTGTACCTGAAATACGCAATTCTATTCTTTCTCAAAGTTAGTAATTGCGAAAACAGAATTACAATGTAACAGAAAAATCTAATGAAAGATAAATCAGTGGTTGGAAAGAGACTAAACACTAGATCACTCTAGAAACGTTTAGTTTCTTCCCCTAAAGAGACTAGGGAGAAGAGCAAAAATCGATAATGACGTTACTCGTACGCCTGGCAGGCTTGAATGAAACGTTTATCCTCTTTCTCCCTCCGTCTCTATCTCTCTCTCTCTCTCTCTCTCTCTCTCTTGACTTAGAACCTGAGAGAAGAGCCCAATCATATATATCGTTAAAACATATTATTGTTAAAGGAAAAAACTGAAAAGTTCCTTTATTAGGATCAAAACCATTAAGTTAAGAAAGAATGAACAAAACGCTAGACACGGTTACTCTTACTGCAACGTGAAACCGTGAACATTCTTTCTCTATCGTAACGATAGAGTGCAAGTTGAACGTTCTGAACGTCAACAACTGCAGAAACAAAACAAAACGTTAGTTCAGCTTTGAAAACAGTACGAGACTGTCAAAGAAAATCTTTCAAACTCTGTGGCGGAAATAGCATAATATGTTAACAGGTAAAACCGAAATGACGGGCTCAAAGTTTATTAACTTCGGTAAAAGACCGCCTATTATTAGGAAGGTCGAATATAAACAAATATAAAAATTAATTTTAATGAGTTTATAATAAAAGGAAGTTAATCGAAGAGGCCTATAAGAGGCGGAGAGATATAAAATAAATCTATAACTTTGTTAAGCAAAATTAAGAGAGTCTATACTCTCTTAGACACCAACACTTCCCTCTAAGGGAAGGGTCGGCCATTGAAAGGTGAACGAGAGTTCATACTCTCTCGTCACCAAAAATAATCAAAATTAATCAAATTAATTCCAAAAGCTAACTAAGCTAATATAGAAGTTTTCCAGTAAAGCGACAGCCGAAATCAAAGAGAAATACTTCACCAAAGTCGTGAAAATACTCCAAGAACATAAGCGTATCCCAGAACGTCTTGCCGGAAGCACGACAGAGGAATAATTGAGGAGGTGTCAACAAGAAGTACTTGAGTACCTGGCCACAGGTGGCGCTGGTAAATACACCCCCTTCTAGTATTGTGATAGCTGGCGTATCCCTCCATAGAATTCTGTCGGGCAACGGAGTTGACAGCTACATGATTATCGGGTAAGTTTAATATTGAAAATAACATTTTTCAATATTAAACTTACCCGATAATCATGTAGCTGATTCACACCCAGGGAGGTGGGTGAAAACCAGTGTACATGATTAAAGGATAGCTAAGTATCCCCAAATTTCATATAACAGTTATCTCAAATAACAATGAAATAATAAGTACCTGGTAAGGAAGTCGAATAGAACCGTTACTCTGCCTTTTATTTAAAGTTCGTCTTCCTTACTGAGCGCAGCGTTCCTCTTGGAGGCTGAATCAACCCAAAGGTGCCAAAGTACAAGGGGTTGCAACCCTACTAAAGGACCTCTACCAAACCTTTAACCCAGGCGCTTCTCAAGAATGAATAGACCACCCGCCAAATCCAAGGATGCGGAAGGCTTCTTAGCCTACCGTAACAACCATAAAAACAACAATAAAAGTATTCAAGAGAAAGGTTAAAAAAGGTTATGGGATTATGGGAATGTAGTGGCTGAGCCCTCACCTACTACTGCACTCGCTGCTACGAATGGTCCCAGGGTGTAGCAGTTCTCGTAAAGAGACTGGACATCTTTCAGATAAAATGATGCAAACACTGACTTGCTCCTCCAATAGGTTGCATCCATAATGCTTTGCAGAGAACGGTTTTTATTAAAGGCCAACGAAGTAGCAACAGCTCTTACTTCGTGGGTCCTTACCTTCAGCAACGCAAGGTCTTCCTCCTTTAAGTGAGAATGTGCTTCTCTGATCAGAAGCCTTATATAGTACGAAAGCCCATTCTTGGACATGGGTCTCGAGGGTTTCTTGATGGCACACCATAAGGCTTCCGACTGTCCTCGAATAGGTTTAGACCTCTTCAGATAATATTTGAGAGCTCTGACAGGGCAAAGAACTCTCTCTAGTTCGTTACCTACCATGTTGGAGAGGCTAGGTATTTCGAACGATCTAGGCCAAGGACGTGAAGGAAGCTCGTTCTTTGCTAGGAATCCAAGCTGAAAAGAACATGTAGCTGATTCGGTTGTGAAACCAATGTTCTTGCTGAAGGCATGAACCTCACTGACTCTCTTAGCTGTGGCAAGGCAAACGAGAAAAGCAGTCTTGAGGGTAAGATCCTTGAAGGAAGCTGACTGGAGAGGTTCGAACCTAGATGTCATAAGGAACCTTAAGACTACGTCCAGATTCCAGCCTGGAGTGGAAAGACGACGTTCTTTAGACGTCTCAAAAGACTTGAGAATGTCTTGAAGGTCCTTGTTGGAAGACAGGTCCAAACCCCTATGGCGGAGGACTGAGGCCAACATGCTCCTATACCCTTTAATTGTAGAAGTAGAAAGGGATCTCTCATTCCTAAGATGAATCAGGAAGTCAGCTATTTGGATCACAGAGGTATTGGTAGAGGATATTGAATTGGCTCTACACCAGCTTCGGAAGACCTCCCACTTAGACTGGTAGACTCTACGAGTGGAAATTCTTCTAGCTCTGGCAATCGCACTGGCTGCCTCCTTCGAAAAGCCTCTAGCTCTAGCGAATCTTTCGACAGTCTGAAGGCAGTCAGTCGAAGAGCGTGGAGGTTTGGGTGCAACCTGTCTACGTGTGGTTGACGTAGAAGGTCCACTCTTAGAGGTAGAGTCCTGGGGAAGTCTACTAGCCATTGACGTACCTCTGTGTACCATTCTCTTGCAGGCCAAAGGGGAGCAACCAGCGTCAACCGTGTCCCTTCGTGCGAGACGAATTTCTGCATAACTTTGTTTATGATCTTGAACGGAGGGAATGCGTACAGGTCGAGATGGGACCAGTTCAGAAGGAAAGCATCTACATGAACCGCTGCAGGGTCTGGAACAGGGGAACAATAAAGCGGAAGTCTCTTGGTGATGGAGGTGGCAAACAGGTCTATGGTAGGCTGACCCCACAACGTCCAAAGTCTGTTGCACACACTCTTGTGGAGGGTCCATTCCGTGGGAATGACCTGATTCCTTCTGCTGAGGCGATCCGCTGAAACATTCATATCGCCCTGGATGAACCTCGTGACCAGAGTGAGGTTTAGACCTCTTGACCAAATGAGGAGGTCCCTTGCGATCTCGTAAAGGCTCCTCGAATGGGTCCCTCCTTGCTTGGAGATGTAAGCCAAGGCTGTGGTGTTGTCTGAATTCACCTCCACCACTTTGCCTAGCAGGAGGGACTTGAAGTTCAACAGGGCAAGATGGACTGCTAACAGTTCCTTGCAATTGATGTGGAGTAATCCTTGTTCCTTGTTCCACACTCCTGAGCATTCCCGTCCGTCCAAGGTCGCACCCCAGCCCGAGTCCGATGCATCCGAGAAGAGAAGAAGATGGGGGGTCTGGATGGCCAATGATAGACCCTCCTTGAGAAGAAGATTGTGCTTCCACCACCGGAGAGTGGTCTTCATCTCTTGGTTGATAGGGATAGAGACTGCTTCTAGAGTCGAGCCCTTGTCCCAATGAGCTGCAAGATGGAATTGAAGAGGGCGGAGGTGGAGTCTCCCCAGCTCGACAAACAGGGCCAGAGATGAGAGGGTCCCTGTGAGACTCATCCACTGTCTCACTGAGCAATTGCTCCTCTTCAGCATGCTCATGATGCACTGTAGGGCTTGGTTTATCCTGGGGGCCGATGGAAAAGCCCGAAAATCCCGACTCTGAATCTCCATTCCCAGATACACAATGGATTGGGAGGGAATGAGTTGAGATTTCTCTAAATTGACTAATAGACCTAGGTCTCTGATTAGATCTAAAGTCCAAGAGAGGTTCTCCAGACAACGACGACTCGTGGAGGCTCTCAACAGCCAGTCGTCTAGGTAGAGGGAGGCTCTGATGTTCGATAAGTGCAGGAATTTCGCTACATTCCTCATCAGATGAGTAAAGACCAAAGGAGCTGTGCTTAGGCCAAAACACAGGGCTTGGAACTGATAGACAACCTTTCCGAAAACGAATCTCAGGAAAGGTTGGGAGTCTGGATGAATGGGAACGTGAAAGTATGCATCTTTCAAGTCCAATGAGACCATCCAGTCCTCCTGTCTGACCGCTGCTAAGACCGACTTGGTCGTCTCCATTGTGAACGTCTGCTTGGTGACATACTCGTTGAGAGAGCTGACGTCCAGCACCGGTCTCCAACCTCCTGTCTTTTTGGCCACAAGAAAGAGACGGTTGTAGAAGCCCGGGGATTGATGGTCCCGGACTATAACCACTGCCTTCTTCTGCACAAGTAGCGACACCTCCTGTTGCAAAGCTAGCCTCTTGTCCTCTTCTTTGTAGTTGGGAGAGAGGTTGATGGGCGATGTGGTCAGAGGCGGTTTGAGGCAGAATGGAATCTTGTAACCGTACCTCAGCCAACTGACAGACTGTGCGTCTGCACCTCTCTTCTCCCAGGCTTGCCAGAAGATCTTGAGCCTGGCACCTACTGTTGTCTGGAGAATCTGAGAGTCAGTGTTTTCCCTTGGATGTCCTGGGTCCTTTCTTAGACTTGCCCCTGTGAGAGTCTGGACGGGAGCTTCCTCGGCTGGGGGCTCTACCACGAAAGGGCGGTATGAACCTAGTGGCCGGGGTATCAGCCACTGGAGAGCGATAAGTCTTGGGGACAGAGGTGGTAACCTTAGACTTACGAGCCGATGAAGCTCCAAGATCGTGCGTGTCCTTCTGTATCAGGGCAGCCGACAAGTCCTTAACTAGCTCCTCTGGAAAGAGGAACTTAGAGAGTGGAGCAAAAAGGAGCTGAGACCGCTGGCACGGTGTAATGCTGGCTGAGAGGAAGGAACACAGTTGTTCTCTTTTCTTCAACACCCCTGATACAAATAACGACGCTAGCTCACCCGATCCATCCCTGATAGCCTTATCCATGCAGGACATAATTAACATGGCAGAGTCTTTGTCCGCAGGAGATGTTTTCTTGCTGAGGGCTCCCAGGCACCAGTCGAGAAAATTGAACATCTCGAAAGCTCTGAACAACCCTTTCAGAAGGTGATCCAGGTCTGAGAAGGTCCAACAAACCTTCGAGCGTCTCATCGCAGTCCTCCTAGGCGAGTCCACCAGACTTGAGAAGTCAGCCTGGGCAGAGGCAGGAACTCCCAAGCCTGGTGCTTCCCCTGTGGCATACCAAACGCAACCTTTCGATGCGAGCTTCGTTGGAGGGAACATGAAGGAAGTCTTGCCCAGGTGTTGTTTAGACTGAAGCCAATCCCCTAAGATCCTTAAGGCCCTCTTGGAGGATCTAGCTAGGACAAGCTTAGTATAGCACGACTTAGCTTGTTGCACGCCTAGCGAAAACTCAGATGGAGGAGAGCGGGGAACAGCAGAGACGAAGTGGTCAGGGTAAAGCTCCCTGAGTAGAGCCAAGACCTTTCTAAAATCAACAGACAATGGAGAAGGCTTAGACTCCTCCACGTCTGATGAGGGATCAAGATGTGCCTCCTCATCATCCGACACTTCATCAGCAGAAGGTAGCAAAGCAAAAGGACCAGAATGCTGAACCGCAGAGTCAGAATGGGCAGGAACAACAGCAGAGGTTACCTCAACTTGAGGGAAAACCTGAGGTTCAGACTGCATAGGTTGAACAACAGTCGGAGCAGAAGGCAGGTGCAAGGGTGAAGGAGGATGACTCCTAGCAAGAGTTGCACCCAAGGAATGCACCAGCTGAACGGAGGACGGAGGCGGAGTAGTCCGTTCCTGTTCGTGTGGTATGAGTGGAGCGTGAAGAGACCGAGGCTGTGCAGAACAAGGTAAAGATCCCGCAAGCAGAGATGTCTGAGGAGCAGGATCAGGGTGCACGGGTAGAGCACGGTGCAGCAACTGAGGAGACTGACTCACAGGTGGAAGAGGTTGTTGTACTTCCACCGAGAGTTGCACCGCCGGTGGAGCAGCCAGGGGAGGAGGAGGAAGAGTGGAGTAATCCTCCTGATCCCAAACCGAAGGTTGCCTTAAAGAAGGCTGATGCTGAACAACACTGGGAACAGTGAACACAGAAAGTGGTTCAACCTCGTATGCCTGGCAGATGGAGCTGCGACTGGGTGCAGCGAGTGCAGGAGGTTGGTGCACCACCGGTGCAGGTGGGTGCAGCACAGGCTGAACGGGTGCAGAAGGTTGGTGCACCACCGGTGCAGGAGGGTGCAGCACAGGTTGAACGGGTGCAGGAGGTTGGTGCACCACCGGTACAGGCGGGTGCAGCACAGGCTGAACGGGTGCAGGAGGTAGGTGCACCACCGGTGCAGGCGGGTGCAGCACAGGCTGAACGGGTGCAGGAGGTTGGTGCACCACAGGTGCAGGAGGAGCAACACTCTCAGCACGACACTCACGCATCAGGTCCGACAGCTGAGCTTGCATGGACTGAAGCATAGACCACTTGGGATCAGCAGAGACAGTGGCAGACTGAGGTAAAGCCATAACAGTGGTTGCACCACCGGTGCAGCTCTGTTGTACCTTACTCCTCTTGGGCGGAGTACAGTCGCTAGATGACTGAGGCGAGTCAGAGCTGAGCCAACTACTGCAACCTGGCTGAGCACTCGATGGGTGGACTCTGCGTTTAAGCGGTCTAGAGACCTGAGACCAACGTTTCTTCCCCGAGAGAAGATCAGCGGACGAGCGGAAGACGGGCTCAATCGTCTGCAAGTGGGAGTGACGGTCTGTGGAAGACACGCCCGCAACCACTGAGGATAATTCTGTGCGCCTAACAAGGCCTGCCGAACCCTTATGCCCTTCGACATTGCTTCTCCCCTGGGCTTGGGAGCTTGCAAGAGGTCCCGGACTGGGAGAACGACTGGCTCGCACAGAAAAATCCCCACGCACCACACTGGCACTAACACTAGTACAAGGCACTGCACCGACACTAGCACTCGTCACAGCACTGGCACTAACTTCACCCACTGCACTCTTGGCCTTCAACTCTTTCACTTCGGCCATCAGAGACTTATGGTCACTTACCACTGACTCTACCTTATCGCCTAAAGCCTGAATAGCGCGTAAAACCACTGACATATCAGGCGGAGGGCACACAGTAGGATCGGGGGTAGCCACTACAGGGGTAGGATCAGGTTGGGGATCATGAGATGAGGAAAATAAAGAAGAGTGAGACGAACTCCTCCTAGCTCTAATTCTCTCTAACTTAGAAGAATACTTCAAAAGTCGGACAAAATCCAATTCCGAAAGTCCGGCGCATTCCTCACATCGATTTTCTAACTGACAGGGTCTGTCCCTACAGTCAGAACAAGCGGTGTGAGGATCTACCGAGACCTTCGGAATACGCCTATTGCAAGACCTACATCGTCTATGGGAGGGGGCTTGCGAAATGTCAGACATTTTGTTTTCAAGAGAAGTCAAAGGGAGATCCAAAAAACAAGCAAAAAATCGTTAACCGTTAAACTGAATTAAATAAAAGCTATCTAGCTAATATCTGAAGGTTTCTAGTAATGCGACAGCCGTAAATCAAAGAGAATACATCACCAAATAAGCGAGAATAAACTCGAAGACCATGAGCGTATCCCAGAACGTCTAGCCGGAGGCACGACAGAGGAATAATTGAGGAGGTGTAAACAACAAATGATTGAGTACCTGGCCACAGGTGGCGCTGGTGAGTACACCCCCTTCTAGTATTGTGATAGCTGGCGTATCCCTCCATAGAATTCTGTCGGGCAACGGAGTTGACAGCTACATGATTATCGGGTAAGTTTAATATTGAAAAATCAGTTTTTGCAGTAACCTCCTTTTTTCTTTTGCCAAAAAAAACTTCAATGAATGCTTAAAACAACTGTAAAGATAAATACTACTCATCTGCAGAAAAACTATTTATTATAAATATTTTAAAAAATTAAGTAGGAAAAAAAAAAGACCTGACATAAAAATTCATAAAAAAAAAGTTTATACATATATACACAAATCCTTTTAGGAATTGATTCTTGAATGTTTAGGACACATCTTGATGTATTTTGGATGAAGTCAGACCCATGGAGGTGAAGATCTGAAATGAGAAAAAAAGGGTAACTTTTTTTGGCCAAAAAAAATTGTCCAAATTTCATGAATTTTTTTGGGTACCCAAATGAAATAGGAAGTGGCTAATTTTTTTAGGGAATAAACATATGTTATCCTAAAATAGAAATATGTAAAAAAATCTTCATTATTTTGTAAATTACATTTATATCAGGGGCCATATCTAAAGGTAATTTTTTGAGTACTTGGAAATTTCGTAAAAAAATACATATATTTAATATATAATATGATATTTATGCAGGTAAAAATATACCAAAATATCACAAATTCTATAGGGAACAAGAATATATATAGATAGGGCAGCTTACGCTTCGGATATGTCCACAAAATGGCCGCCAACCACACTGACTCAGACTCCCTAATCTGCCACTTGAAATGTAGGAAGGGTATGTCAATTTCAAGGTGTTATTTACTAATCTAATTATTATTGGATATGCATAAAATTGTATGGTGGGTTGCTGGATAATTGTCGATTATTTTACGGCTATAAAATTAAAATTCTGACCCAAAAAATTTTTTTTGAAGGGAAATAAAATCGAAAAAAAAATGTAAAATGTTATTTTTATTAATAAAATAAATTTTTGAATATACTTACCCGATAATCATGTAGCTGTCAACTCCGTTGCCCGACAGAATTCTATGGAGGGATACGCCAGCTATCACAATACTAGAAGGGGGTGTATTTACCAGCGCCACCTGTGGCCAGGTACTCAAGTACTTCTTGTTGACACCTCCTCAATTATTCCTCGGTCCACTGGTTCTCTATGGGGAGGAAGGGAGGGTCGATTAAATCATGATTATCGGGTAAGTATATTCAAAAATTTATTTTATTAATAAAAATAACATTTTTCAATATTAAACTTACCCGATAATCATGTAGCTGATTCACACCCAGGGGGGTGGGTGAAAACCAGTGTACAAGATTAAAGGATAGCTAAGTATCCCATATTTCATATAATCAGTTATCCACAATAACAATGAAATAATAAGTACCTGGTAAGGAAGTCGACTTGAACCGTTACTCTGCCTTTAATAAGATCGTCTTCCTTACTGAGCGCAGCGTTCCTCTTGGGAGGCTGAATCAACTCAAAGGTGCTAAAGTATACAGGGCTGCAACCCATACTAAAGGACCTCATCACAACCTTTAACCTTGGCGCTTCTCAAGAAAGAATTGACCACCCGCCAAATCAACAAGGATGTGGAAGGCTTCTTAGCCGACCGTACAACCCATAAAAAGTATTCAAGAGAAAGGTTAAAAAGTTATGGGATTATGGGAATGTAGTGGCTGAGCCCTCGCCTACTACTGCATTCGTTGCTACGAATAGACCCAGGGTGTAGCAGTACTCGTAAAGAGACTGGACATCTTTGAGATAGAATGATGCGAACACTGACTTGTTTCTCCAATAGGTTGCATCCATAACACTCTGCAGAGAACGGTTCTGTTTGAAGGCCACTGAAGTAGCCACAGCTCTCACTTCATGTGTCCTTACCTTCAGCAAAGCAAGGTCTTCTTCCTTCAGATGAGAATTTGCTTCTCTAATCAGAAGCCTGATGTAGTAAGAAACTGAGTTCTTAGACATTGGTAGAGAAGGCTTCTTGATAGCACACCATAAGGCTTCTGATTGTCCTCGTAATGGTTTTGACCTTTAGATAGTACTTAAGAGCTCTAACTGGGCAAAGTACTCTCTCCAGTTCGTTCCCCACCATGTTGGACAGGCTTGGGATCTCGAACGACTTAGGCCAAGGACGGGAAGGAAGCTCGTTTTTAGCCAAAAAACCGAGCTGTAAGGAACATGTAGCCGTTTCAGATGTGAAACCTATGTTCCTGCTGAAGGCGTGGATCTCACTTACTCTTTTACCTGTTGCTAAGCACACGAGGAAAAGAGTTTAATGTGAGGTCCTTAAAAGAGGCTGATTGGAGCGGTTCAAATCCTGATGACATTAGGAACCTTAGGACCACGTCTAGATTCCAGCCTGGAGTGGACAACCGACGTTCCTTTGAGGTCTCAAAAGACCTAAGGAGGTCCTGTAGATCTTTGTTGGAGGAAAGAACCAAGCCTCTGTGGCGGAAAACCGCTGCCAACAAACTTCTGTAACCCTTGATCGTAGGAGCTGATAGGGAGCTTACGTTCCTTAGATGTAACAGGAAGTCAGCAATCTGGGTTACATTGGTACTGGTTGAGGAAAACTGCATTGGCCTTGCACCAGCTTCGGAAGACTTCCCATAAAGACTGATAGACTCTGAGAGTGGATGTCGTCCTTGCTCTGGCAATCGCTCTGGCTGCCTCCTTCGAAAAGCCTCTAGCTCTTGAGAGTCTTTCGATAGTCTGAAGGCAGTCAGACGAAGAGCGTGGAGGTTGGGAGTACCTTCTTTACGTGAGGTTGACGCAGAAGGTCCACTCTAGGAGGAAGAGTCCTGGGAACGTCGACCAGCCATTGCAGTACCTCAGTGAAACATTCTCTCGCGGGCCAGAGGGGAGCAACCAACGTCAGCCGTGTCCCTTTGTGAGAGGCGAACTTCTGAAGTACCCTGTTGACAATCTTGAACGGCGGGAATGCATACAGGTTGAGATGGGACCAATCCAGCAGAAAGGCATCCACGCGAACTGCTGCTGGGTCTGGAATCGGAGAACAATACAAGAGAAGCCTCTTGGTCATCGAGGTAGCGAATAGATCTATGGTTGGCTGATCCCACAGGGCCCAAAGTCTGCTGCAAACATTCTTGTGAAGGGTCCACTCTGTGGGGAAGACCTGACCCTTCCGGCTGAGGCGATCTGCCATGACATTCATATCGCCCTGAATGAGCCTCGTTACCAGCGTGAGCTTTCGATCTTTTGACCAAATGAGGAGGTCCCTTGCGATCTCGAACAACTTCCTCGAATGAGTCCCTCCCTGCTTGGAGATGTAAGCCAAGGCTGTGGTGTAGTCGGAGTTCACCTCCACCACCTTGTTAAGCTGGAGGGACTTGAAGTTTATCAAGGCCAAATGAACTGCCAACAACTCCTTGCAATAGATGTGAAGTGTCCTTTGTTCCTGATTCCATGTTCCCGAGCATTCCTGTCCGTCCAGTGTCGCACCCCAGCCCGTGTCCGATGCGTCCGAGAAGAGACGGTGGTGGAGGACTGAACAGCCAATGGTAGACCTTCCTTGAGAAGAATGCTGTTCTTCCACCACGTTAGAGTAGACCTCATCTCTTCGGAAACAGGAACTGAGCCCGTCTCTAGCGTCATGTCCTTTATCCAGTGAGCAGCTAGATGATACTGAAGGGGGCGGAGGTGGAGTCTCCCTAACTCGATGAACAGGGCCAGCGATGAAAGTGTCCCTGTTAGACTCATCCACTGCCTGACTAAGCATCGGTTCCTTCTCAGCATGCTCTGGATGCATTCTAGGGCTTGGAAGATCCTTGGGGCCGACGGACAAGTCCGAAAAGCTCGACTCTGAAGATCCATACCCAAGGAGACAATGGTCTGGGATGGAACGAGCTGAGACTCCTCAAAATTGACCAGGAGGCCCAGTTCCTTGGTCAGATCCATAGTCCATTTGAAAATCTCCAGACAGCGACGACTTGAGGGAGCTCTTAAAAGCCAGTCGTCTGACGGAGCCGGACACAAGATCATGATACTGCTGCACAGTCTGTAAACTGTCAATCATGGGCAAGCGAGGAAGTACAGTGACAACCCGAATCTGTCTAGACTGTCTGGGTCGTACAGACAACTCCTTAACGGGTTGCTGAGGTTGCCCACTGCGTCACAACAAGTCCCTTCTGTTGGTTGTTGAACGTCTTCCCCGTGACACATTGACTCCGTAAACAAAAAATCCTCTAACAAGGACTAAGCTTGGACTGCATGTCATGCAACACAGCTCAAGGTCTATGGGAGCAGGTGTGGTAACAGACGGGATTAGCGGCTGAAGTGTAACCATTACCTTCCCTGTAAGCATGTTATGCTTAAATAAAAGTCCTAAAGGCTCCCTCCAAATGACAGAGTCCTCAAGGGAATATCAGAAGGAGGGAGAAAAGAACTTTCTCATCTACAGGGACCTTATCCTAGAAAAGCTAAGTTCTCTGAGTGAGGGTTCACTGGTGCAAAGCAGCAGACTAGAAGGCAACGTTATGAAACTGCTTGACAGTCTAGTGAGTTGGCAACAACCCAAGATGTGTTGAGAAGCATGTGTATGCAGAGCATGCTGTATGCAGAGCATGCTGAATGCAGAGCATGCTGTATGCAGAGCATGTTGTATGCAGAGCATGCTGAATGCAGAGCATGCTGAATGCTGAGCATGTAGGAAGTAGAGCCTGCTGTAAGCAGAGCCTGCTGAAAGGAAAGCAGAGCGTGTGCATGGCGTTTAACATTTCTCAGAAATTCCATGACCAGTGCTAGAGTGCTTAATGCATGCTTGCATGGGGTTTAAACCATGGTATGCTGAACAGCAGAGTCAGAACGAGCTGGAACAACAACAGAGGTTTCCTCAACTTGAGGGAAAACCTGAGGTTCAGACTGCATAGGCTGAACAACAGACGGAGCAGAAGGCAGGTGCAAGGGTGAAGGAGGTTGACTCCTAGCAAGAGTTGCACCCAAGTTGTACCAGCTGAGCGGAGGACGGAGGCGGAGTAGTCCGTTCCTGTTCCTGAGAGATGAGTGGAGCATGAGAAGGTTGAGGCTGCGCAGAACAAGGTAAAGTTCTAGCAAGCTGAGGCTCCTGAGGCGCAAGTGCATGGTGTAGATGAGCTTGCCTAGATGAGGGTTGAACTCGGTGCAGCGCTGGTTGAGCAGACAGACTCACGGAGGGGAGAGGTTGTTGTACCCCAACCGAGAGTTGCACCACTGGAGGAGCAGCAAGGGGAGGAGGAGGAAGAGTGTAACTCTCCTGATCCCAAAGCAAGGGTTGCCTTAAAGAAGGCTGAGGCTGAACAACACTGTGAACAGCAAACTCCGAAAGTGGTTCAACATCGTACGCCTGGCAGATGGAGCTGCGACTGGGTGCAGCGAGTGCAGGCGGGTGCAGCACAGGCTGAACGGGTGCAGGAGGTTGGTGCACCACCGGTGCAGGCGGGTGCAGCATAGGCTGAACGGGTGCAGGAGGTTGGTGCACCACCGGTGCAGGCGGGTGCAGCACAGGCTGAACGGGTGCAGGAGGTTGGTGCACCACCGGTGCAGGCGGGTGCAGCACAGGCTGAACGGGTGCAGGAGGTTGGTGCACCACAGGTGCAGGAGGTGCAACACTCTCAGCACGACACCCACGCATCAAGTCCGAAAGCTGTGCTTGCATGGACTGTAGTAGAGTCCACAACATCATACGCCTGGCAGATGGTACTGTGATCAGGCGGAGCGAGTGTAGGAGGAGGGAGTGTAGGCGGAGGCGGTGGAGCAACACTCTCAGCCCGACACTCACTCATCAAGTCCGAAAACTGTGCTTGCATGGACTGTAGTAGAGTTCACAACATCGTACGCCTGGCAGATGGTGCTGCGACCAGGCGGAGCAGGTGCAGGCTGGGCGAGCACAGGTGCAGCGAGAACAGGTGGAGGGAGTGCAGGCGGTGCAACACTCTCAGCCCGACACTCACGCATCAAGACCGAAAGTTGTGACTGTATGGACTGCAGTAGAGTTAACTTGGGGTCGGTAGACACTAAGTTCTGCTGAGGTAAAGCCTTAACAGCAGAGATCTGTTGTGGCAGAACCTTACTCCTCTAAGTCGGAGTGTAATCAACTGATGACTTAGGAGAGTCAGAGCTAACCCAACGACTGCATTCGGGTTGTGAACTTTAACTTCGTACGTCTGGCATAGGTCTGGACTTAACGTTTAAGAAGTCTTGAGACCTGAGACCAGCGTTACTCTGCCTTTATTTTCTCCACTAATCTCTTCTGCAGACGAGCAAAATAAGGGCTCAATCGTCTGCGGGTGGGAGTGACGGTCTCGGTAAGACACGCCCACAACCACCGAGAATACTTCTGTGCGCCGATCAAGGCCTGCTGAACCCTTATGCCCTTCGACATTGCTTCTCCCCTGGGCTTGGGAGCTTGCAAGAGGTCCCGGACTGGGAGGACGACTGGCGCGCACAAAAGTACCCTCACGCACTAATCACTTATCACTTTGATTTCTGTTTGCACTTATTTCACTGAACTCGAAACTTAAGTGGTTTGTACCTGAAATACGCAATTCTATTCTTTCTCAAAGTTAGTAATTGCGAAAACAGAATTACAATGTAACAGAAAAATCTAATGAAAGATAAATCAGTGGTTGGAAAGAGACTAAACACTAGATCACTCTAGAAACGTTTAGTTTCTTCCCCTAAAGAGACTAGGGAGAAGAGCAAAAATCGATAATGACGTTACTCGTACGCCTGGCAGGCTTGAATGAAACGTTTATCCTCTTTCTCCCTCCGTCTCTATCTCTCTCTCTCTCTCTCTCTCTCTCTCTTGACTTAGAACCTGAGAGAAGAGCCCAATCATATATATCGTTAAAACATATTATTGTTAAAGGAAAAAACTGAAAAGTTCCTTTATTAGGATCAAAACCATTAAGTTAAGAAAGAATGAACAAAACGCTAGACACGGTTACTCTTACTGCAACGTGAAACCGTGAACATTCTTTCTCTATCGTAACGATAGAGTGCAAGTTGAACGTTCTGAACGTCAACAACTGCAGAAACAAAACAAAACGTTAGTTCAGCTTTGAAAACAGTACGAGACTGTCAAAGAAAATCTTTCAAACTCTGTGGCGGAAATAGCATAATATGTTAACAGGTAAAACCGAAATGACGGGCTCAAAGTTTATTAACTTCGGTAAAAGACCGCCTATTATTAGGAAGGTCGAATATAAACAAATATAAAAATTAATTTTAATGAGTTTATAATAAAAGGAAGTTAATCGAAGAGGCCTATAAGAGGCGGAGAGATATAAAATAAATCTATAACTTTGTTAAGCAAAATTAAGAGAGTCTATACTCTCTTAGACACCAACACTTCCCTCTAAGGGAAGGGTCGGCCATTGAAAGGTGAACGAGAGTTCATACTCTCTCGTCACCAAAAATAATCAAAATTAATCAAATTAATTCCAAAAGCTAACTAAGCTAATATAGAAGTTTTCCAGTAAAGCGACAGCCGAAATCAAAGAGAAATACTTCACCAAAGTCGTGAAAATACTCCAAGAACATAAGCGTATCCCAGAGCGTCTTGCCGGAAGCACGACAGAGGAATAATTGAGGAGGTGTCAACAAGAAGTACTTGAGTACCTGGCCACAGGTGGCGCTGGTAAATACACCCCCTTCTAGTATTGTGATAGCTGGCGTATCCCTCCATAGAATTCTGTCGGGCAACGGAGTTGACAGCTACATGATTATCGGGTAAGTTTAATATTGAAAAACAATATTTTAGCTAAAAAAATTTGATGATATTCAATCAAAAAAAAAGTAAACAAAATTTTCCGACAAATAAACATCTAGAGGAATCATTACTCTGTGATAGTTCCTTAGTACGTAGTAATTTTGAAAGAATTGGGAAAAAACGAAAAAATGGCAATCACCGGAAAATCGAACACATACCTATATATACGCCATATCTGGCTAAAAAAAAGATAGGCATGGGTAGCCAGATCATCTAGAAACACTTTCCAACACTATAAAAATATAAGTTTTGCGACACTACTTGCCAATTCCTTACGGTAACATGACTAAGCAAAAAAATGCAAAACAAATAAAAAGGGGCACTCGTGGAAAAATGGCCATTCTAATATACGGCATTTCAGAAAAAAAAAATTTCAGCCACGTGCTAGGCAAACCATCAAGGCATATTTTCCGACAAATAAACATATAAATGAAATATTACTCTGTGATAGTTCCTTAGTATGTAGTAATTTTGAAAGAAATGGGAAAAAACGAAAAAATGGCAATCACAGGAAAATCGAACACATACTTATATATACGCCATATCTGGCTAAAAAAAAATAGGCATGGGTAGCCAGATCATCTCGAAACACTTTCCAACACTATAAAAATATAAGTTTTGCGACACTACTTGCCAATTCCTTACGGTAACATGACTAAGCAAAAAAATGCAAAACAAATAAAAAGGGGCACTCGCGGAAAAATGCCCAACATTCTAATATACGGCATCTCAGATAAAAAAAAAAGACATGCACGTGTTAGCCCAACCATCAAGGCACACTTTCTAACACATAAACATGAAAAAAAAATCAATAATATACGGCAATTCCTTACTACGTAGTAAATTTTTACAAATATTGAAAAAAAAACAGAAATTGGCAACCGCAGTTAAATACCCAATATACCAATAACTACGTCGTATCTGACAAAAACAAAATCACGAATGGGTAGCCAGATCATCTAGACACACTTTCCAACATTAAAAAAGCAAAAGTTTTACGACACTATTTCGCAATATCTTACGGAAAAATGACTTGGCAAAAAAATGAAAAAAAATTAAAAAGGGACACTCGCGGTAAAATGCCCGACATTCTAATATACGACATCTCAGATAAAAAAAAAGACATGCACGTGTTAGCCCAACCATCAAGGCACACTTTCTAACACATAAACATGAAAAAAAAAATGAATAATATACGGCAATTCCTTACTACGTAGTAATTTTTACAAATATTGAAAAAAAACAGAAATTGGTAACCGCAGTTAAATACCCAATATACCAATAACTACGTCGTATCTGACAAAAACAAAGTCATGCATGGGTAGCCAGATCATCTAGACACACTTTCCAACACTAAACAAGCAAAAGTTTTACGACACTATTTGGCAATATCTTACGGAAAAATGACTTGGCAAAAAAATGAAAAAAAATGAAAAAGGGGCACTCGCGGTAAAATGGTCCTCGTGGTGATGAACGACATTTTAACTAAAAAAAAAAACATGCACATGGTAGCCAAACAATCCACCAAGACTTTCCACAACTGATAACCTATACAAGTTGCACCATTCTACGACAATTTCATAATACGTAATAACTTTGATAATTATGCAAACTACCTCAGAAGGGTAAACTCGGACGCGAACGACCCCGACGCGTCTCAGAAATCGGGGAAGGAGTACAGCTACAGCAATGCACACCTGGACACTACTAGAGCGTGTAGGGGAGACACCTCCTGCAGGTCGATCACCCACAAATTCAGTCACAGGGGTGAGTCATGTGAGAAAAACCTGTTTTTTTTTGACGCTCGGGGTCGCAAACGACCCACCGTACCTATCCAGGGTTAAGGAAGGCTATATTACTACTCCTTGGATGCCCCCAACCTCACCTTTGTCACCAACTAACCCCCCCCCCAATCAAGTTCCTGTGAGATAGAGCCCTGAAAGACATTGTCAACCCAAGATTGTTCAGGCTGAAGAAAGAAGACCATACAGTATAAATCAAATTTGCTACCATGTATCTACCAGGTAAGAGAAATTGCACAGCCGACTTCCTATTTTGTTTTCCTGCCCTGCAAACCTCCCTTGAAGAATGTGATGTTGAGTTGGAGGACTACATGACAACTTACTTTGTCAACAGATTGCAGTAAATCTACATATGGTCACCAAAGACTTGACTCCATGCTCAGGAGTGTCAGACAGTCTGTCAACTGACCTGGCATGGAGGGTGACCTTCAGCATCACAGGAATATGTGCATTGTTTGTAACACACAAAAGCCTTCATTACTGAGGAATCGATGGTCCTCACACCACGCCCAGATAACCCTTTCCAATGTATGGTTGCGGATATGTTCCAGTTAGAAGGCTGGATGTACCTGGTGTACACCAATAGGTTCATGGGATGGCTCGAAATAGCTCATTATCCCAATGGTACCCCTTCACAGAGAGTGATTGAAGAAATGTCTGCACTCTTCCGCACAAATACACGGTTGAATGGTAGAGCAGAGAAACAAACGTTGCATAAGGTACTCAAGCCCTTGGAATTACGGGCCTGTGTGAGTGCAAAATCAGGCAATAAATAAATTGGAGTGTACGGGGTTGGTAGTGGATACCCTTCCTCACGGGCAGCACCAAATCAAGTTGGATGATAGTGGGCGCCTGTTGGTAAGAAACAGAAGACACATCGCACCCACCAATGGCCTCGCCATTTCACACACTCCATCAATCCCAATAGAGGTGCCAGCATGCCCTAAAAGGCATGGTTCTCTGATTATGTAATGAACAATGAGAACAACTTTCAACCCCTTTCTCCAACTATAGCCATCCCTTCTCTTTTCATCATTGTATCATAATGTCGTATACTTACAAACATACTGTTATATTTCTATTTCACTGAATTTTCCCATCTCTCCATAAAACCTTCAAACAGCGTGAAAACACGTATTATAATACTAGCCTTGCTTTCGTCATTAAAACTTATAATCACTCTAAAAAATAACTTTCTTCATCCTCACACCTCAATGAACTATATCAGAACCACAAACATTTTCTTAGTTTACAGACGAATACTTCATCAACATCTTTATTGCCTAAACCCACTCTAGTCTTCCCCTTTTTAATTCTTCCTTTACGTCTAAAGTTCTCAACAATAAAAGTTATTATATGCAATTCATCTTTTTACTGTAATTGTGCTTGTTAATTTTGTTTCTTCATTACCTTACCTATAACACTTTATCCTCAATGCATGAATATTGCAATCATGCAAATAATCATTTGATTTTTTATATTTTTATCTTGCTGTTAAGATATGCATAAAAGATGTCAAGTATCTGATTTTTCTCACAGGAAACATTTTGAATACCATTTATTGTATATGTTTTTCTTTTCTTTACTTAATTGATTGTCATTTGATTGATGCAAAACTATCTATGTATTTGTATATAAAATTTCCATTCAATTATTAGCCATATCATATATCTGCTCATTTTTTAATAAAAACTTGGGGGAGGGAGATCCAAGATTATATGCAAGTACAATATGGTCTCCTTAAGTAGGGGACTATCCTTAACTGTGCCCTGCATGTAGTCAGTCTATATCCGGCTCTCATACGAGATGCTTCTCCATATACTGTATTATACTCTTCATTGAACATTCGGAGTTTCATTGCAATCCTACGAATCTAAACATCCGACAGAAGGTTAATGCATTCCAGAATTATTTTAGTGATGGCCTCTTGTCATTTTTAAAAGAGAATGTTTTCAGGCCTCACCAGATGCAGGCAATCAATGGTGAGCCATGGACTAATAACAATGTCAAGTCACTAAACTATGTTATCAAAATGTTATTTTTATTAATAAAATAAATTTTTGAATATACTTACCCGATAATCATGTAGCTGTCAACTCCGTTGCCCGACAGAATTCTATGGAGGGATACGCCAGCTATCACAATACTAGAAGGGGGTGTATTTACCAGCGCCACCTGTGGCCAGGTACTCAAGTACTTCTTGTTGACACCTCCTCAATTATTCCTCGGTCCACTGGTTCTCTATGGGGAGGAAGGGAGGGTCGATTAAATCATGATTATCGGGTAAGTATATTCAAAAATTTATTTTATTAATAAAAATAACATTTTTCAATATTAAACTTACCCGATAATCATGTAGCTGATTCACACCCAGGGGGGTGGGTGAAAACCAGTGTACAAGATTAAAGGATAGCTAAGTATCCCATATTTCATATAATCAGTTATCCACAATAACAATGAAATAATAAGTACCTGGTAAGGAAGTCGACTTGAACCGTTACTCTGCCTTTAATAAGATCGTCTTCCTTACTGAGCGCAGCGTTCCTCTTGGGAGGCTGAATCAACTCAAAGGTGCTAAAGTATACAGGGCTGCAACCCATACTAAAGGACCTCATCACAACCTTTAACCTTGGCGCTTCTCAAGAAAGAATTGACCACCCGCCAAATCAACAAGGATGTGGAAGGCTTCTTAGCCGACCGTACAACCCATAAAAAGTATTCAAGAGAAAGGTTAAAAAGTTATGGGATTATGGGAATGTAGTGGCTGAGCCCTCGCCTACTACTGCATTCGTTGCTACGAATAGACCCAGGGTGTAGCAGTACTCGTAAAGAGACTGGACATCTTTGAGATAGAATGATGCGAACACTGACTTGTTTCTCCAATAGGTTGCATCCATAACACTCTGCAGAGAACGGTTCTGTTTGAAGGCCACTGAAGTAGCCACAGCTCTCACTTCATGTGTCCTTACCTTCAGCAAAGCAAGGTCTTCTTCCTTCAGATGAGAATTTGCTTCTCTAATCAGAAGCCTGATGTAGTAAGAAACTGAGTTCTTAGACATTGGTAGAGAAGGCTTCTTGATAGCACACCATAAGGCTTCTGATTGTCCTCGTAATGGTTTTGACCTTTAGATAGTACTTAAGAGCTCTAACTGGGCAAAGTACTCTCTCCAGTTCGTTCCCCACCATGTTGGACAGGCTTGGGATCTCGAACGACTTAGGCCAAGGACGGGAAGGAAGCTCGTTTTTAGCCAAAAAACCGAGCTGTAAGGAACATGTAGCCGTTTCAGATGTGAAACCTATGTTCCTGCTGAAGGCGTGGATCTCACTTACTCTTTTACCTGTTGCTAAGCACACGAGGAAAAGAGTTTAATGTGAGGTCCTTAAAAGAGGCTGATTGGAGCGGTTCAAATCCTGATGACATTAGGAACCTTAGGACCACGTCTAGATTCCAGCCTGGAGTGGACAACCGACGTTCCTTTGAGGTCTCAAAAGACCTAAGGAGGTCCTGTAGATCTTTGTTGGAGGAAAGAACCAAGCCTCTGTGGCGGAAAACCGCTGCCAACAAACTTCTGTAACCCTTGATCGTAGGAGCTGATAGGGAGCTTACGTTCCTTAGATGTAACAGGAAGTCAGCAATCTGGGTTACATTGGTACTGGTTGAGGAAAACTGCATTGGCCTTGCACCAGCTTCGGAAGACTTCCCATAAAGACTGATAGACTCTGAGAGTGGATGTCGTCCTTGCTCTGGCAATCGCTCTGGCTGCCTCCTTCGAAAAGCCTCTAGCTCTTGAGAGTCTTTCGATAGTCTGAAGGCAGTCAGACGAAGAGCGTGGAGGTTGGGAGTACCTTCTTTACGTGAGGTTGACGCAGAAGGTCCACTCTAGGAGGAAGAGTCCTGGGAACGTCGACCAGCCATTGCAGTACCTCAGTGAAACATTCTCTCGCGGGCCAGAGGGGAGCAACCAACGTCAGCCGTGTCCCTTTGTGAGAGGCGAACTTCTGAAGTACCCTGTTGACAATCTTGAACGGCGGGAATGCATACAGGTTGAGATGGGACCAATCCAGCAGAAAGGCATCCACGCGAACTGCTGCTGGGTCTGGAATCGGAGAACAATACAAGAGAAGCCTCTTGGTCATCGAGGTAGCGAATAGATCTATGGTTGGCTGATCCCACAGGGCCCAAAGTCTGCTGCAAACATTCTTGTGAAGGGTCCACTCTGTGGGGAAGACCTGACCCTTCCGGCTGAGGCGATCTGCCATGACATTCATATCGCCCTGAATGAGCCTCGTTACCAGCGTGAGCTTTCGATCTTTTGACCAAATGAGGAGGTCCCTTGCGATCTCGAACAACTTCCTCGAATGAGTCCCTCCCTGCTTGGAGATGTAAGCCAAGGCTGTGGTGTAGTCGGAGTTCACCTCCACCACCTTGTTAAGCTGGAGGGACTTGAAGTTTATCAAGGCCAAATGAACTGCCAACAACTCCTTGCAATAGATGTGAAGTGTCCTTTGTTCCTGATTCCATGTTCCCGAGCATTCCTGTCCGTCCAGTGTCGCACCCCAGCCCGTGTCCGATGCGTCCGAGAAGAGACGGTGGTGGAGGACTGAACAGCCAATGGTAGACCTTCCTTGAGAAGAATGCTGTTCTTCCACCACGTTAGAGTAGACCTCATCTCTTCGGAAACAGGAACTGAGCCCGTCTCTAGCGTCATGTCCTTTATCCAGTGAGCAGCTAGATGATACTGAAGGGGGCGGAGGTGGAGTCTCCCTAACTCGATGAACAGGGCCAGCGATGAAAGTGTCCCTGTTAGACTCATCCACTGCCTGACTAAGCATCGGTTCCTTCTCAGCATGCTCTGGATGCATTCTAGGGCTTGGAAGATCCTTGGGGCCGACGGACAAGTCCGAAAAGCTCGACTCTGAAGATCCATACCCAAGGAGACAATGGTCTGGGATGGAACGAGCTGAGACTCCTCAAAATTGACCAGGAGGCCCAGTTCCTTGGTCAGATCCATAGTCCATTTGAAAATCTCCAGACAGCGACGACTTGAGGGAGCTCTTAAAAGCCAGTCGTCTGACGGAGCCGGACACAAGATCATGATACTGCTGCACAGTCTGTAAACTGTCAATCATGGGCAAGCGAGGAAGTACAGTGACAACCCGAATCTGTCTAGACTGTCTGGGTCGTACAGACAACTCCTTAACGGGTTGCTGAGGTTGCCCACTGCGTCACAACAAGTCCCTTCTGTTGGTTGTTGAACGTCTTCCCCGTGACACATTGACTCCGTAAACAAAAAATCCTCTAACAAGGACTAAGCTTGGACTGCATGTCATGCAACACAGCTCAAGGTCTATGGGAGCAGGTGTGGTAACAGACGGGATTAGCGGCTGAAGTGTAACCATTACCTTCCCTGTAAGCATGTTATGCTTAAATAAAAGTCCTAAAGGCTCCCTCCAAATGACAGAGTCCTCAAGGGAATATCAGAAGGAGGGAGAAAAGAACTTTCTCATCTACAGGGACCTTATCCTAGAAAAGCTAAGTTCTCTGAGTGAGGGTTCACTGGTGCAAAGCAGCAGACTAGAAGGCAACGTTATGAAACTGCTTGACAGTCTAGTGAGTTGGCAACAACCCAAGATGTGTTGAGAAGCATGTGTATGCAGAGCATGCTGTATGCAGAGCATGCTGAATGCAGAGCATGCTGTATGCAGAGCATGTTGTATGCAGAGCATGCTGAATGCAGAGCATGCTGAATGCTGAGCATGTAGGAAGTAGAGCCTGCTGTAAGCAGAGCCTGCTGAAAGGAAAGCAGAGCGTGTGCATGGCGTTTAACATTTCTCAGAAATTCCATGACCAGTGCTAGAGTGCTTAATGCATGCTTGCATGGGGTTTAAACCATGGTATGCTGAACAGCAGAGTCAGAACGAGCTGGAACAACAACAGAGGTTTCCTCAACTTGAGGGAAAACCTGAGGTTCAGACTGCATAGGCTGAACAACAGACGGAGCAGAAGGCAGGTGCAAGGGTGAAGGAGGTTGACTCCTAGCAAGAGTTGCACCCAAGTTGTACCAGCTGAGCGGAGGACGGAGGCGGAGTAGTCCGTTCCTGTTCCTGAGAGATGAGTGGAGCATGAGAAGGTTGAGGCTGCGCAGAACAAGGTAAAGTTCTAGCAAGCTGAGGCTCCTGAGGCGCAAGTGCATGGTGTAGATGAGCTTGCCTAGATGAGGGTTGAACTCGGTGCAGCGCTGGTTGAGCAGACAGACTCACGGAGGGGAGAGGTTGTTGTACCCCAACCGAGAGTTGCACCACTGGAGGAGCAGCAAGGGGAGGAGGAGGAAGAGTGTAACTCTCCTGATCCCAAAGCAAGGGTTGCCTTAAAGAAGGCTGAGGCTGAACAACACTGTGAACAGCAAACTCCGAAAGTGGTTCAACATCGTACGCCTGGCAGATGGAGCTGCGACTGGGTGCAGCGAGTGCAGGCGGGTGCAGCACAGGCTGAACGGGTGCAGGAGGTTGGTGCACCACCGGTGCAGGCGGGTGCAGCATAGGCTGAACGGGTGCAGGAGGTTGGTGCACCACCGGTGCAGGCGGGTGCAGCACAGGCTGAACGGGTGCAGGAGGTTGGTGCACCACCGGTGCAGGCGGGTGCAGCACAGGCTGAACGGGTGCAGGAGGTTGGTGCACCACAGGTGCAGGAGGTGCAACACTCTCAGCACGACACCCACGCATCAAGTCCGAAAGCTGTGCTTGCATGGACTGTAGTAGAGTCCACAACATCATACGCCTGGCAGATGGTACTGTGATCAGGCGGAGCGAGTGTAGGAGGAGGGAGTGTAGGCGGAGGCGGTGGAGCAACACTCTCAGCCCGACACTCACTCATCAAGTCCGAAAACTGTGCTTGCATGGACTGTAGTAGAGTTCACAACATCGTACGCCTGGCAGATGGTGCTGCGACCAGGCGGAGCAGGTGCAGGCTGGGCGAGCACAGGTGCAGCGAGAACAGGTGGAGGGAGTGCAGGCGGTGCAACACTCTCAGCCCGACACTCACGCATCAAGACCGAAAGTTGTGACTGTATGGACTGCAGTAGAGTTAACTTGGGGTCGGTAGACACTAAGTTCTGCTGAGGTAAAGCCTTAACAGCAGAGATCTGTTGTGGCAGAACCTTACTCCTCTAAGTCGGAGTGTAATCAACTGATGACTTAGGAGAGTCAGAGCTAACCCAACGACTGCATTCGGGTTGTGAACTTTAACTTCGTACGTCTGGCATAGGTCTGGACTTAACGTTTAAGAAGTCTTGAGACCTGAGACCAGCGTTACTCTGCCTTTATTTTCTCCACTAATCTCTTCTGCAGACGAGCAAAATAAGGGCTCAATCGTCTGCGGGTGGGAGTGACGGTCTCGGTAAGACACGCCCACAACCACCGAGAATACTTCTGTGCGCCGATCAAGGCCTGCTGAACCCTTATGCCCTTCGACATTGCTTCTCCCCTGGGCTTGGGAGCTTGCAAGAGGTCCCGGACTGGGAGGACGACTGGCGCGCACAAAAGTACCCTCACGCACTAATCACTTATCACTTTGATTTCTGTTTGCACTTATTTCACTGAACTCGAAACTTAAGTGGTTTGTACCTGAAATACGCAATTCTATTCTTTCTCAAAGTTAGTAATTGCGAAAACAGAATTACAATGTAACAGAAAAATCTAATGAAAGATAAATCAGTGGTTGGAAAGAGACTAAACACTAGATCACTCTAGAAACGTTTAGTTTCTTCCCCTAAAGAGACTAGGGAGAAGAGCAAAAATCGATAATGACGTTACTCGTACGCCTGGCAGGCTTGAATGAAACGTTTATCCTCTTTCTCCCTCCGTCTCTATCTCTCTCTCTCTCTCTCTCTCTCTCTCTTGACTTAGAACCTGAGAGAAGAGCCCAATCATATATATCGTTAAAACATATTATTGTTAAAGGAAAAAACTGAAAAGTTCCTTTATTAGGATCAAAACCATTAAGTTAAGAAAGAATGAACAAAACGCTAGACACGGTTACTCTTACTGCAACGTGAAACCGTGAACATTCTTTCTCTATCGTAACGATAGAGTGCAAGTTGAACGTTCTGAACGTCAACAACTGCAGAAACAAAACAAAACGTTAGTTCAGCTTTGAAAACAGTACGAGACTGTCAAAGAAAATCTTTCAAACTCTGTGGCGGAAATAGCATAATATGTTAACAGGTAAAACCGAAATGACGGGCTCAAAGTTTATTAACTTCGGTAAAAGACCGCCTATTATTAGGAAGGTCGAATATAAACAAATATAAAAATTAATTTTAATGAGTTTATAATAAAAGGAAGTTAATCGAAGAGGCCTATAAGAGGCGGAGAGATATAAAATAAATCTATAACTTTGTTAAGCAAAATTAAGAGAGTCTATACTCTCTTAGACACCAACACTTCCCTCTAAGGGAAGGGTCGGCCATTGAAAGGTGAACGAGAGTTCATACTCTCTCGTCACCAAAAATAATCAAAATTAATCAAATTAATTCCAAAAGCTAACTAAGCTAATATAGAAGTTTTCCAGTAAAGCGACAGCCGAAATCAAAGAGAAATACTTCACCAAAGTCGTGAAAATACTCCAAGAACATAAGCGTATCCCAGAGCGTCTTGCCGGAAGCACGACAGAGGAATAATTGAGGAGGTGTCAACAAGAAGTACTTGAGTACCTGGCCACAGGTGGCGCTGGTAAATACACCCCCTTCTAGTATTGTGATAGCTGGCGTATCCCTCCATAGAATTCTGTCGGGCAACGGAGTTGACAGCTACATGATTATCGGGTAAGTTTAATATTGAAAAACAATATTTTAGCTAAAAAAATTTGATGATATTCAATCAAAAAAAAAGTAAACAAAATTTTCCGACAAATAAACATCTAGAGGAATCATTACTCTGTGATAGTTCCTTAGTACGTAGTAATTTTGAAAGAATTGGGAAAAAACGAAAAAATGGCAATCACCGGAAAATCGAACACATACCTATATATACGCCATATCTGGCTAAAAAAAAGATAGGCATGGGTAGCCAGATCATCTAGAAACACTTTCCAACACTATAAAAATATAAGTTTTGCGACACTACTTGCCAATTCCTTACGGTAACATGACTAAGCAAAAAAATGCAAAACAAATAAAAAGGGGCACTCGTGGAAAAATGGCCATTCTAATATACGGCATTTCAGAAAAAAAAAATTTCAGCCACGTGCTAGGCAAACCATCAAGGCATATTTTCCGACAAATAAACATATAAATGAAATATTACTCTGTGATAGTTCCTTAGTATGTAGTAATTTTGAAAGAAATGGGAAAAAACGAAAAAATGGCAATCACAGGAAAATCGAACACATACTTATATATACGCCATATCTGGCTAAAAAAAAATAGGCATGGGTAGCCAGATCATCTCGAAACACTTTCCAACACTATAAAAATATAAGTTTTGCGACACTACTTGCCAATTCCTTACGGTAACATGACTAAGCAAAAAAATGCAAAACAAATAAAAAGGGGCACTCGCGGAAAAATGCCCAACATTCTAATATACGGCATCTCAGATAAAAAAAAAAGACATGCACGTGTTAGCCCAACCATCAAGGCACACTTTCTAACACATAAACATGAAAAAAAAATCAATAATATACGGCAATTCCTTACTACGTAGTAAATTTTTACAAATATTGAAAAAAAAACAGAAATTGGCAACCGCAGTTAAATACCCAATATACCAATAACTACGTCGTATCTGACAAAAACAAAATCACGAATGGGTAGCCAGATCATCTAGACACACTTTCCAACATTAAAAAAGCAAAAGTTTTACGACACTATTTCGCAATATCTTACGGAAAAATGACTTGGCAAAAAAATGAAAAAAAATTAAAAAGGGACACTCGCGGTAAAATGCCCGACATTCTAATATACGACATCTCAGATAAAAAAAAAGACATGCACGTGTTAGCCCAACCATCAAGGCACACTTTCTAACACATAAACATGAAAAAAAAAATGAATAATATACGGCAATTCCTTACTACGTAGTAATTTTTACAAATATTGAAAAAAAACAGAAATTGGTAACCGCAGTTAAATACCCAATATACCAATAACTACGTCGTATCTGACAAAAACAAAGTCATGCATGGGTAGCCAGATCATCTAGACACACTTTCCAACACTAAACAAGCAAAAGTTTTACGACACTATTTGGCAATATCTTACGGAAAAATGACTTGGCAAAAAAATGAAAAAAAATGAAAAAGGGGCACTCGCGGTAAAATGGTCCTCGTGGTGATGAACGACATTTTAACTAAAAAAAAAAACATGCACATGGTAGCCAAACAATCCACCAAGACTTTCCACAACTGATAACCTATACAAGTTGCACCATTCTACGACAATTTCATAATACGTAATAACTTTGATAATTATGCAAACTACCTCAGAAGGGTAAACTCGGACGCGAACGACCCCGACGCGTCTCAGAAATCGGGGAAGGAGTACAGCTACAGCAATGCACACCTGGACACTACTAGAGCGTGTAGGGGAGACACCTCCTGCAGGTCGATCACCCACAAATTCAGTCACAGGGGTGAGTCATGTGAGAAAAACCTGTTTTTTTTTGACGCTCGGGGTCGCAAACGACCCACCGTACCTATCCAGGGTTAAGGAAGGCTATATTACTACTCCTTGGATGCCCCCAACCTCACCTTTGTCACCAACTAACCCCCCCCCCAATCAAGTTCCTGTGAGATAGAGCCCTGAAAGACATTGTCAACCCAAGATTGTTCAGGCTGAAGAAAGAAGACCATACAGTATAAATCAAATTTGCTACCATGTATCTACCAGGTAAGAGAAATTGCACAGCCGACTTCCTATTTTGTTTTCCTGCCCTGCAAACCTCCCTTGAAGAATGTGATGTTGAGTTGGAGGACTACATGACAACTTACTTTGTCAACAGATTGCAGTAAATCTACATATGGTCACCAAAGACTTGACTCCATGCTCAGGAGTGTCAGACAGTCTGTCAACTGACCTGGCATGGAGGGTGACCTTCAGCATCACAGGAATATGTGCATTGTTTGTAACACACAAAAGCCTTCATTACTGAGGAATCGATGGTCCTCACACCACGCCCAGATAACCCTTTCCAATGTATGGTTGCGGATATGTTCCAGTTAGAAGGCTGGATGTACCTGGTGTACACCAATAGGTTCATGGGATGGCTCGAAATAGCTCATTATCCCAATGGTACCCCTTCACAGAGAGTGATTGAAGAAATGTCTGCACTCTTCCGCACAAATACACGGTTGAATGGTAGAGCAGAGAAACAAACGTTGCATAAGGTACTCAAGCCCTTGGAATTACGGGCCTGTGTGAGTGCAAAATCAGGCAATAAATAAATTGGAGTGTACGGGGTTGGTAGTGGATACCCTTCCTCACGGGCAGCACCAAATCAAGTTGGATGATAGTGGGCGCCTGTTGGTAAGAAACAGAAGACACATCGCACCCACCAATGGCCTCGCCATTTCACACACTCCATCAATCCCAATAGAGGTGCCAGCATGCCCTAAAAGGCATGGTTCTCTGATTATGTAATGAACAATGAGAACAACTTTCAACCCCTTTCTCCAACTATAGCCATCCCTTCTCTTTTCATCATTGTATCATAATGTCGTATACTTACAAACATACTGTTATATTTCTATTTCACTGAATTTTCCCATCTCTCCATAAAACCTTCAAACAGCGTGAAAACACGTATTATAATACTAGCCTTGCTTTCGTCATTAAAACTTATAATCACTCTAAAAAATAACTTTCTTCATCCTCACACCTCAATGAACTATATCAGAACCACAAACATTTTCTTAGTTTACAGACGAATACTTCATCAACATCTTTATTGCCTAAACCCACTCTAGTCTTCCCCTTTTTAATTCTTCCTTTACGTCTAAAGTTCTCAACAATAAAAGTTATTATATGCAATTCATCTTTTTACTGTAATTGTGCTTGTTAATTTTGTTTCTTCATTACCTTACCTATAACACTTTATCCTCAATGCATGAATATTGCAATCATGCAAATAATCATTTGATTTTTTATATTTTTATCTTGCTGTTAAGATATGCATAAAAGATGTCAAGTATCTGATTTTTCTCACAGGAAACATTTTGAATACCATTTATTGTATATGTTTTTCTTTTCTTTACTTAATTGATTGTCATTTGATTGATGCAAAACTATCTATGTATTTGTATATAAAATTTCCATTCAATTATTAGCCATATCATATATCTGCTCATTTTTTAATAAAAACTTGGGGGAGGGAGATCCAAGATTATATGCAAGTACAATATGGTCTCCTTAAGTAGGGGACTATCCTTAACTGTGCCCTGCATGTAGTCAGTCTATATCCGGCTCTCATACGAGATGCTTCTCCATATACTGTATTATACTCTTCATTGAACATTCGGAGTTTCATTGCAATCCTACGAATCTAAACATCCGACAGAAGGTTAATGCATTCCAGAATTATTTTAGTGATGGCCTCTTGTCATTTTTAAAAGAGAATGTTTTCAGGCCTCACCAGATGCAGGCAATCAATGGTGAGCCATGGACTAATAACAATGTCAAGTCACTAAACTATGTTATCAAAATGTTATTTTTATTAATAAAATAAATTTTTGAATATACTTACCCGATAATCATGTAGCTGTCAACTCCGTTGCCCGACAGAATTCTATGGAGGGATACGCCAGCTATCACAATACTAGAAGGGGGTGTATTTACCAGCGCCACCTGTGGCCAGGTACTCAAGTACTTCTTGTTGACACCTCCTCAATTATTCCTCGGTCCACTGGTTCTCTATGGGGAGGAAGGGAGGGTCGATTAAATCATGATTATCGGGTAAGTATATTCAAAAATTTATTTTATTAATAAAAATAACATTTTTCAATATTAAACTTACCCGATAATCATGTAGCTGATTCACACCCAGGGGGGTGGGTGAAAACCAGTGTACAAGATTAAAGGATAGCTAAGTATCCCATATTTCATATAATCAGTTATCCACAATAACAATGAAATAATAAGTACCTGGTAAGGAAGTCGACTTGAACCGTTACTCTGCCTTTAATAAGATCGTCTTCCTTACTGAGCGCAGCGTTCCTCTTGGGAGGCTGAATCAACTCAAAGGTGCTAAAGTATACAGGGCTGCAACCCATACTAAAGGACCTCATCACAACCTTTAACCTTGGCGCTTCTCAAGAAAGAATTGACCACCCGCCAAATCAACAAGGATGTGGAAGGCTTCTTAGCCGACCGTACAACCCATAAAAAGTATTCAAGAGAAAGGTTAAAAAGTTATGGGATTATGGGAATGTAGTGGCTGAGCCCTCGCCTACTACTGCATTCGTTGCTACGAATAGACCCAGGGTGTAGCAGTACTCGTAAAGAGACTGGACATCTTTGAGATAGAATGATGCGAACACTGACTTGTTTCTCCAATAGGTTGCATCCATAACACTCTGCAGAGAACGGTTCTGTTTGAAGGCCACTGAAGTAGCCACAGCTCTCACTTCATGTGTCCTTACCTTCAGCAAAGCAAGGTCTTCTTCCTTCAGATGAGAATTTGCTTCTCTAATCAGAAGCCTGATGTAGTAAGAAACTGAGTTCTTAGACATTGGTAGAGAAGGCTTCTTGATAGCACACCATAAGGCTTCTGATTGTCCTCGTAATGGTTTTGACCTTTAGATAGTACTTAAGAGCTCTAACTGGGCAAAGTACTCTCTCCAGTTCGTTCCCCACCATGTTGGACAGGCTTGGGATCTCGAACGACTTAGGCCAAGGACGGGAAGGAAGCTCGTTTTTAGCCAAAAAACCGAGCTGTAAGGAACATGTAGCCGTTTCAGATGTGAAACCTATGTTCCTGCTGAAGGCGTGGATCTCACTTACTCTTTTACCTGTTGCTAAGCACACGAGGAAAAGAGTTTAATGTGAGGTCCTTAAAAGAGGCTGATTGGAGCGGTTCAAATCCTGATGACATTAGGAACCTTAGGACCACGTCTAGATTCCAGCCTGGAGTGGACAACCGACGTTCCTTTGAGGTCTCAAAAGACCTAAGGAGGTCCTGTAGATCTTTGTTGGAGGAAAGAACCAAGCCTCTGTGGCGGAAAACCGCTGCCAACAAACTTCTGTAACCCTTGATCGTAGGAGCTGATAGGGAGCTTACGTTCCTTAGATGTAACAGGAAGTCAGCAATCTGGGTTACATTGGTACTGGTTGAGGAAAACTGCATTGGCCTTGCACCAGCTTCGGAAGACTTCCCATAAAGACTGATAGACTCTGAGAGTGGATGTCGTCCTTGCTCTGGCAATCGCTCTGGCTGCCTCCTTCGAAAAGCCTCTAGCTCTTGAGAGTCTTTCGATAGTCTGAAGGCAGTCAGACGAAGAGCGTGGAGGTTGGGAGTACCTTCTTTACGTGAGGTTGACGCAGAAGGTCCACTCTAGGAGGAAGAGTCCTGGGAACGTCGACCAGCCATTGCAGTACCTCAGTGAAACATTCTCTCGCGGGCCAGAGGGGAGCAACCAACGTCAGCCGTGTCCCTTTGTGAGAGGCGAACTTCTGAAGTACCCTGTTGACAATCTTGAACGGCGGGAATGCATACAGGTTGAGATGGGACCAATCCAGCAGAAAGGCATCCACGCGAACTGCTGCTGGGTCTGGAATCGGAGAACAATACAAGAGAAGCCTCTTGGTCATCGAGGTAGCGAATAGATCTATGGTTGGCTGATCCCACAGGGCCCAAAGTCTGCTGCAAACATTCTTGTGAAGGGTCCACTCTGTGGGGAAGACCTGACCCTTCCGGCTGAGGCGATCTGCCATGACATTCATATCGCCCTGAATGAGCCTCGTTACCAGCGTGAGCTTTCGATCTTTTGACCAAATGAGGAGGTCCCTTGCGATCTCGAACAACTTCCTCGAATGAGTCCCTCCCTGCTTGGAGATGTAAGCCAAGGCTGTGGTGTAGTCGGAGTTCACCTCCACCACCTTGTTAAGCTGGAGGGACTTGAAGTTTATCAAGGCCAAATGAACTGCCAACAACTCCTTGCAATAGATGTGAAGTGTCCTTTGTTCCTGATTCCATGTTCCCGAGCATTCCTGTCCGTCCAGTGTCGCACCCCAGCCCGTGTCCGATGCGTCCGAGAAGAGACGGTGGTGGAGGACTGAACAGCCAATGGTAGACCTTCCTTGAGAAGAATGCTGTTCTTCCACCACGTTAGAGTAGACCTCATCTCTTCGGAAACAGGAACTGAGCCCGTCTCTAGCGTCATGTCCTTTATCCAGTGAGCAGCTAGATGATACTGAAGGGGGCGGAGGTGGAGTCTCCCTAACTCGATGAACAGGGCCAGCGATGAAAGTGTCCCTGTTAGACTCATCCACTGCCTGACTAAGCATCGGTTCCTTCTCAGCATGCTCTGGATGCATTCTAGGGCTTGGAAGATCCTTGGGGCCGACGGACAAGTCCGAAAAGCTCGACTCTGAAGATCCATACCCAAGGAGACAATGGTCTGGGATGGAACGAGCTGAGACTCCTCAAAATTGACCAGGAGGCCCAGTTCCTTGGTCAGATCCATAGTCCATTTGAAAATCTCCAGACAGCGACGACTTGAGGGAGCTCTTAAAAGCCAGTCGTCTGACGGAGCCGGACACAAGATCATGATACTGCTGCACAGTCTGTAAACTGTCAATCATGGGCAAGCGAGGAAGTACAGTGACAACCCGAATCTGTCTAGACTGTCTGGGTCGTACAGACAACTCCTTAACGGGTTGCTGAGGTTGCCCACTGCGTCACAACAAGTCCCTTCTGTTGGTTGTTGAACGTCTTCCCCGTGACACATTGACTCCGTAAACAAAAAATCCTCTAACAAGGACTAAGCTTGGACTGCATGTCATGCAACACAGCTCAAGGTCTATGGGAGCAGGTGTGGTAACAGACGGGATTAGCGGCTGAAGTGTAACCATTACCTTCCCTGTAAGCATGTTATGCTTAAATAAAAGTCCTAAAGGCTCCCTCCAAATGACAGAGTCCTCAAGGGAATATCAGAAGGAGGGAGAAAAGAACTTTCTCATCTACAGGGACCTTATCCTAGAAAAGCTAAGTTCTCTGAGTGAGGGTTCACTGGTGCAAAGCAGCAGACTAGAAGGCAACGTTATGAAACTGCTTGACAGTCTAGTGAGTTGGCAACAACCCAAGATGTGTTGAGAAGCATGTGTATGCAGAGCATGCTGTATGCAGAGCATGCTGAATGCAGAGCATGCTGTATGCAGAGCATGTTGTATGCAGAGCATGCTGAATGCAGAGCATGCTGAATGCTGAGCATGTAGGAAGTAGAGCCTGCTGTAAGCAGAGCCTGCTGAAAGGAAAGCAGAGCGTGTGCATGGCGTTTAACATTTCTCAGAAATTCCATGACCAGTGCTAGAGTGCTTAATGCATGCTTGCATGGGGTTTAAACCATGGTATGCTGAACAGCAGAGTCAGAACGAGCTGGAACAACAACAGAGGTTTCCTCAACTTGAGGGAAAACCTGAGGTTCAGACTGCATAGGCTGAACAACAGACGGAGCAGAAGGCAGGTGCAAGGGTGAAGGAGGTTGACTCCTAGCAAGAGTTGCACCCAAGTTGTACCAGCTGAGCGGAGGACGGAGGCGGAGTAGTCCGTTCCTGTTCCTGAGAGATGAGTGGAGCATGAGAAGGTTGAGGCTGCGCAGAACAAGGTAAAGTTCTAGCAAGCTGAGGCTCCTGAGGCGCAAGTGCATGGTGTAGATGAGCTTGCCTAGATGAGGGTTGAACTCGGTGCAGCGCTGGTTGAGCAGACAGACTCACGGAGGGGAGAGGTTGTTGTACCCCAACCGAGAGTTGCACCACTGGAGGAGCAGCAAGGGGAGGAGGAGGAAGAGTGTAACTCTCCTGATCCCAAAGCAAGGGTTGCCTTAAAGAAGGCTGAGGCTGAACAACACTGTGAACAGCAAACTCCGAAAGTGGTTCAACATCGTACGCCTGGCAGATGGAGCTGCGACTGGGTGCAGCGAGTGCAGGCGGGTGCAGCACAGGCTGAACGGGTGCAGGAGGTTGGTGCACCACCGGTGCAGGCGGGTGCAGCATAGGCTGAACGGGTGCAGGAGGTTGGTGCACCACCGGTGCAGGCGGGTGCAGCACAGGCTGAACGGGTGCAGGAGGTTGGTGCACCACCGGTGCAGGCGGGTGCAGCACAGGCTGAACGGGTGCAGGAGGTTGGTGCACCACAGGTGCAGGAGGTGCAACACTCTCAGCACGACACCCACGCATCAAGTCCGAAAGCTGTGCTTGCATGGACTGTAGTAGAGTCCACAACATCATACGCCTGGCAGATGGTACTGTGATCAGGCGGAGCGAGTGTAGGAGGAGGGAGTGTAGGCGGAGGCGGTGGAGCAACACTCTCAGCCCGACACTCACTCATCAAGTCCGAAAACTGTGCTTGCATGGACTGTAGTAGAGTTCACAACATCGTACGCCTGGCAGATGGTGCTGCGACCAGGCGGAGCAGGTGCAGGCTGGGCGAGCACAGGTGCAGCGAGAACAGGTGGAGGGAGTGCAGGCGGTGCAACACTCTCAGCCCGACACTCACGCATCAAGACCGAAAGTTGTGACTGTATGGACTGCAGTAGAGTTAACTTGGGGTCGGTAGACACTAAGTTCTGCTGAGGTAAAGCCTTAACAGCAGAGATCTGTTGTGGCAGAACCTTACTCCTCTAAGTCGGAGTGTAATCAACTGATGACTTAGGAGAGTCAGAGCTAACCCAACGACTGCATTCGGGTTGTGAACTTTAACTTCGTACGTCTGGCATAGGTCTGGACTTAACGTTTAAGAAGTCTTGAGACCTGAGACCAGCGTTACTCTGCCTTTATTTTCTCCACTAATCTCTTCTGCAGACGAGCAAAATAAGGGCTCAATCGTCTGCGGGTGGGAGTGACGGTCTCGGTAAGACACGCCCACAACCACCGAGAATACTTCTGTGCGCCGATCAAGGCCTGCTGAACCCTTATGCCCTTCGACATTGCTTCTCCCCTGGGCTTGGGAGCTTGCAAGAGGTCCCGGACTGGGAGGACGACTGGCGCGCACAAAAGTACCCTCACGCACTAATCACTTATCACTTTGATTTCTGTTTGCACTTATTTCACTGAACTCGAAACTTAAGTGGTTTGTACCTGAAATACGCAATTCTATTCTTTCTCAAAGTTAGTAATTGCGAAAACAGAATTACAATGTAACAGAAAAATCTAATGAAAGATAAATCAGTGGTTGGAAAGAGACTAAACACTAGATCACTCTAGAAACGTTTAGTTTCTTCCCCTAAAGAGACTAGGGAGAAGAGCAAAAATCGATAATGACGTTACTCGTACGCCTGGCAGGCTTGAATGAAACGTTTATCCTCTTTCTCCCTCCGTCTCTATCTCTCTCTCTCTCTCTCTCTCTCTCTCTTGACTTAGAACCTGAGAGAAGAGCCCAATCATATATATCGTTAAAACATATTATTGTTAAAGGAAAAAACTGAAAAGTTCCTTTATTAGGATCAAAACCATTAAGTTAAGAAAGAATGAACAAAACGCTAGACACGGTTACTCTTACTGCAACGTGAAACCGTGAACATTCTTTCTCTATCGTAACGATAGAGTGCAAGTTGAACGTTCTGAACGTCAACAACTGCAGAAACAAAACAAAACGTTAGTTCAGCTTTGAAAACAGTACGAGACTGTCAAAGAAAATCTTTCAAACTCTGTGGCGGAAATAGCATAATATGTTAACAGGTAAAACCGAAATGACGGGCTCAAAGTTTATTAACTTCGGTAAAAGACCGCCTATTATTAGGAAGGTCGAATATAAACAAATATAAAAATTAATTTTAATGAGTTTATAATAAAAGGAAGTTAATCGAAGAGGCCTATAAGAGGCGGAGAGATATAAAATAAATCTATAACTTTGTTAAGCAAAATTAAGAGAGTCTATACTCTCTTAGACACCAACACTTCCCTCTAAGGGAAGGGTCGGCCATTGAAAGGTGAACGAGAGTTCATACTCTCTCGTCACCAAAAATAATCAAAATTAATCAAATTAATTCCAAAAGCTAACTAAGCTAATATAGAAGTTTTCCAGTAAAGCGACAGCCGAAATCAAAGAGAAATACTTCACCAAAGTCGTGAAAATACTCCAAGAACATAAGCGTATCCCAGAGCGTCTTGCCGGAAGCACGACAGAGGAATAATTGAGGAGGTGTCAACAAGAAGTACTTGAGTACCTGGCCACAGGTGGCGCTGGTAAATACACCCCCTTCTAGTATTGTGATAGCTGGCGTATCCCTCCATAGAATTCTGTCGGGCAACGGAGTTGACAGCTACATGATTATCGGGTAAGTTTAATATTGAAAAATTGCAATAAACTGGAAATAGCAACCACTCTTTGATCTGATTGAGAAACTGTACACTTTAGTACAAGGACATTAAAAAGACCTTGAGAGGGCTCTTTATGGCCAAGGTAATTTCCAACTTGCAGGTTAATTCAAGGACTATTATGAAGGGCTTAGTGAATGGTGCAAAAAAAAAAACATATATATATATATATATATACATATATATATATATATATATATATATATATATATATATATATATATATATATTTACAATAGAAAATGATAAGCAACTTCATGAAGTATACAAAAAGGAGACATGGAAATTTTGTTGCCTCCACGGATGGCAAAGTGACTTCTGATAACCCCATCAGCTGGTAATAAAATCTTAACATAAAAGCAAAAGGAATAAGAGGTTTAGGAGCACCCTAAAAGGCATAAGGTTACACACCTTATGAAACCACACTAAGCAATAACAGTTTAGACAGTTCTGATTAACCATGCAGGTGTTAAGCTTGGATATCACTGACAGTTGAGGATTTATGTATTTTACCTATATTTTTGCCCGATAAACAAATAATATACCGGTACGTATACTGTATATGGATTTTACCTATATTTCTCAAATAAATGAAATACATACTGTGTATCATTGGGCCACAGGGAAATATTGATTAATATGTGGCATTTAGCCTTCCCCCATGATATTTTTTTACTGTTTTGGTTTTTCCAGCCATTTTGATCATTTCAGTAAATATTGATACCACCAATTAGGATGATCACTCCACAATGTGGTCACAACTCGAATATAACTTCTACATTATTGTGTAGTACAGTGAACCCTCGTTTATCGCGGTAGATAGGTTCCAGACCCGGCCGCGATAGGTGAAAATCCGCGAAGTAGTGACACCATATTTACCTATTTATTCAACATGTATATTCAGACTTTTAAAACCTTCCCTTGTACGTAGTACTGTTAACAAACTACCCTTTAATGTACAGAACACTTAATGCATGTACTACAGTACCCTAAACTAAAACAGGCACAAATATTAAAGGCGATTTTATATCATGCGTTTCCTAAACACGCTAAAAAACACGCTAAAAAGCACGATAAAAAATGGCAACCAATGTTTTGTTTACGTTTATCTCTGATCATAATGAAGAAACAAACTGGAGGTAGAGCTTTGCTTATTACCCAGACATATTTCCCATACTTTTCCCTGAGAACTACATCACATCATCCTACTTTATATATATATATATATATATATATATATATATATATATATATATATATATATATATGTGTGTGTGTGTATATATATATATATATATATATATATATATATATATATATATATATATATATATATATATATATATATATATATATACCCACACACACACACATATATAAATATATATATATATATATATATATATATATATTTATATGTATACACATATACATACCTACATATATACATACATACAGTGAACCCTCGTTTATCGCGGTAGATAGGTTCCAGACGCGGGCGCGATAGGTGAAAATCCGCGAAGTAGTGACATCATATTTACCTATTTATTTAACATGTATATTCGGACTTTTAAAACCTTCCCTTGTACGTAGTACTGTTAACAAACCACCCTTTAATGTACAGAACACTTAATGCATGTACTACAGCACCCTAAACTAAAACAGGCACAAATATTAAAGGCGATTTTATATCATGCGTTTCCTAAACACCTAAAAAGCACGATAAAAAATGGCAACCAATGTTTTGTTTACGTTCATCTCTGATCATAATGAAGAAACAAACTCATTTAGTGTACACATATATGTATAGGTTAGTTTTTGCATCGATTATATTGATTATACAGTACTGTATGTTGATTTTTTTATTACCAATGTTTTAGTTTACGTATTTTTCTTAGGACTTCCAAATGAAATCTCAGTAAACAACCACGCTCAGAACAAACAAGGCATTTAACGCGCATGATGATAGTGATAAATAATGATACAGTACATACAGTATTTACAGTAAAAGCATTTACAAAATATGTTACCTTACAAATATAAATTATACAGTACTTGTACGTAGCAAAGCAGGAAAACAATTTACGAGAGAGAGAGAGAGAGAGAGAGAGAGAGAGAGAGAGAGAGAGAGAGAGAGAGAGAGAGAGAGAGAGAGATTGTTTTACGTACGTAAATGTAAATTTTAAACAAAAAAAATATGATAGGTTACAACATGTAGACTTTTAAAACCTTCCCTTTAACTTAATGCATGCAGTACGTACATTACTAAACTATAAAACAGGCAGTAAGAATATTAAAGTAAAAAATAAAGATTGTTACTGTACTCACCACGAAAGAAGTTGAAGAAAAACTTGAATGGTGATGGCGATGAATTTGCTGCACAGTAGAAATGATGATGATGAAGCTGATGATGTGTTCTACTGTGCAGTCAATGATAGTATTTTACGTCTCTTCAGACGGAGGTGTCTTTTCCTGGGACACCTCTTCAACTTCTTCCTGGGAAACTTCTTCAATTTCTTCCGAAGGCGTACTAGCAGGAGGAACTGGCTCTTTTTTGCGAGGCTGGAAGAACATTGTGATCGGAAGTTGTTGCCGCTGCTTCTTTTTTCGATCCAAGAGCATCCTGTAGGGAGTCATGATGTCATCGACCTTGTTGGAGAATTGCATCGAGCGAACCATATCCTCGTCCCACTCTTGTAACATTTCTTTCGCCTCCTTGATATGGTTGCAGAACTTGGCAAGCCGTTCTAATGTTAAGCCCGTTTCTTCGACATTTTCTTGGGTCTCTTCCTGGGTACCCTCACTCTCTTCCTCACTTGCCGATTTCGTCAGGTCTTCGAGGTCTGCGTCAGTTAGGGGCTGGGAATGGCAGTCCAACAACTCGTCGACGTCTTCAGTCGTCATGTCGCCAAACCCGTCACCTCCAATTATGGCAGCCAACTGCACAGATTTCCGTATTGCAGAGTGTTGGATTTCCGACGGAGTAAATCCCTTGTCGTCGTAAACAATATCGGGCCACAGCTTCTTCCAGCTCGCATTCACGGTTGCAGGTTTCATCTCTTGAAGTGCCTTCTGAATATTCTGCAGGCACGTGGCTATGGTGTACTGCCGCCAGTACGCCTTCAAGTTGAAATCTTCATCCTCGTCATCTTGGGCAGCATCCACACACGCAACGAGGTCCGCCAAGGTATTCTTCGTGTAGAGGGCCTTGAACGCCCTGATAACCCCCTGGTCCATCGGTTGAATTAATGACGTGGTGTTGGGTGGCAGGAACTCAACCTGAACGCCCTTACGCGACAGGTCAGTTGCGTGTCCACCAGCGTTATCCATAAGGAGAAAGATCTTGAATGGCAAGCCCTTCTCTAAGAGATATTCATGGACTTGCGGGATGAAACACTGGTGGAACCAGTTGGAGGTCAGCATCTTCGTAATCCATGCTTTTTGATTATGCATCCAGTACACGGGAAGGAGATTCTTATTTTTATTTTTCAAAGCGCGAGGATTTTTCGACTTATAAATAAGCCCCGGCTTTAACAAAAATCCAGCAGCATTGCCACACATCACGAGGGTAACGCGATCCTTGAATGCCTTAAAGCCAGAGGCTTTGGCGTCCTCTTTGAACAGGAAAGTTCGCGACGGCATTCTCTTCCAAAACAAGCCAGTCTCATCCATATTAAAGACTTGTTCCGGCTTGTATCCACCTTCGGCGATAATATTCTTGAACGTCTGGTTCACGTAAGTTTCAGCAGCGGCAGTGTCAGCGGAAGCAGACTCCCCATGCAGGGAAACGCTTTTCAGGGCGAAGCGTTTCTGAAACTTCGCGAACCATCCTTTGCTTGCGGAAAAACGTTTCTGAGGCTGGGAATCAGTGGATGTCCCTGGTTGAGGATCATCTGCATCATCATCATCTTCAGCATGGTTGCCGTCGTCGTCTTTAGGTTCCTTTGCAGCAAAATTCTCATATAAACTCAAAGCCTTTGTTTGGATGGTGTTCGTATCCAAGGCTATGTTCTTCTTCCGGCAGTCGGCAATCCACACAGCTAAAGCACCTTCCATGCGTACGATCGTTTTATTACGCGTTGTAACGACTCGCTTCGCTGATCTGCTAAAGGTGATTGCAGCCGTCTTTCTAATGTTCGCCTCGTCCTTTTTGATATAGCGAACGGTGGATTCGTTGATGCTAAAATGGCGGCCGGCAGCCGCGTAACTTCTACCATCTTTTAACATGTCGAGAAGCGTAACCTTCTCAGCTATCGTCATCATCCTTCGGTGGCGTTTAGGCTCACTACCAGCCTTACTAGAAGCAGAACGCTTGGGAGGCATTGTACAGTAGGATT
This sequence comes from Palaemon carinicauda, assembly GCF_036898095.1. Lineage (NCBI taxonomy): Eukaryota > Metazoa > Arthropoda > Malacostraca > Decapoda > Palaemonidae > Palaemon > Palaemon carinicauda. Next base: position 50,765,507 of record NC_090728.1, on the reverse strand, counting down.
TAACAGAAAGTTCAACAAAAAGTTCAACTTAAAACAGTCGCACACAGCACAGATTAAACTTCACAAACTTAAGAACGTCTACTCAGCGATACGCGGAAAGAGAAAGTGAACGATCCAGCCCCGCGAGAACTTTGATGCTGCGGGTAGAAGATGCGGGCAAAACACCAATCACAGGCTAGATAACAAAACTTGAGTTCTGATTCGTCATCTATCAGTGCTTGAACCAATCACAACCCGTCTTACAGTACTATGATGCGTTGGTTACTCATAGAAGATGCCCCGCGCATACTGAACGTACGTAGATTAAGTACAATACCGTAATAATAATAAATAATGATAATAATACTGTACAGTAATAATAATAATAATAATGATAATAATAACAATAATAATTTTATTAACAACAACAACAATAATAATAATAATAACAATAATAATAAAAATTTACGTACGCTATTTTACGCTCTCTCTCTCTCTCTCTCTCTCTCTCTCTCTCTCTCTCTCTCTCTCTCGTACGCTTATTCGAAATGTGATTTTTGCAACAAAGAATATTATTGGATGCAGTACTGTACTACGTACGTATACATACAAAAGATTCATGGAAAAGAAGCACATCCATTACAGTACACACCATTCTAATATGGTATGACTGCATCTGATTTGCGTTTCATGTTCGATTTAATTTTACTACGTACTGAATTATCGTATGATCACATTCTCTTTTCGTGTTTTATTTCTTTCTGTGCTGAATTATATATCATATGTAATGCAATGAACAATCAGTAAGAGCAGATATTACTAATTACAGTATTAATGGAATTACAGGTAACAAAATATCGTATTTGGTTGTCTTCAGATTTCGCGGTATTTTCGAATTTTCCGGAAAATCCGCGATATGTATATATATATGGGTTATGGGAAAACCCCGCGAAGTGGTGAATCCGCGATTGTCGAACCGCGAAGTAGCGAGGGTTCACTGTACATATATACATAAATACATGCATACATATATATATATATATATATATATATATATATATATATATATATACTGTATATATATATTACTGTATATATATGGGTTATGGAAAAAATCCGCGAAGTGGTGAATCCGCGATGGTCGAACCGCGAAGTAGCGAGGGTTCACTGTATTGGGCCTTATGATGGAGACAGCATGACTTATAATTGACTGCATACCTAATACTACATACAGGATGGTACAGTCTGGGAAGCTCTGAGCTCTGAATACAAAGATGAGCCGAATTAAGAAAAATCTTATGCACCATGTATAAGGAACTAACTGAACAACGTTGCGAGAGATTACTATCCAGATCAGGAAGATGAAATTTAACAGACTGTAAGTTCTTACCCAACAAATTAAGATGAGATGTGGCAGCTAAAAGACAGACGAACAATACTTGAAACAAGGCAAAATGAAAAATACTAATACATTTCTTCAATAGGCCTATAGATTGGTCACTGAAAATATCATTAATCAAAAGACTTAATCCATAAGCAAAATTTTTTTGTGCAACTGAATAAAAACAGACCAGATGTGTTTCTCAAAAGTAACTTTGCAATCAAGAATCACACTTAGAATTTCAAAGGAGTCATATACTCTTAAGGAAACATTATCAATACAGAAATTTGTATATTGAGGAGCCACTAACCTCAACCTACTTACTATCATACTTTGAGTTTTGTTAAGGTTCAACTAAATGTCTCATAATTTGCACCATACACTAATCTAAGCTAGATCTCTATAAAGATTCAGCAGCCCAAGCTCTACACTCAGGAGATGGAATTGAAGGAAAGAGAGTAGCATCACCAGCATATGCAACAAGCTTGTTTTCTTGGCTAAACCACATATGTGTATACAGTATAAAAAGTATAGGGCTAAGAACAATACCCTGCGCATCACCAGATAACACATTCCTTTACTCTTTATGGTGCCCATCAACAGCAACTCTTTGCAATGTAATACTTAAAAATTCAATAATGATAAAATAAGACCCACTTACTCCAACTCTACCCCTATATGTTTGAAAACAAGGGCTTCATGATTAACACAGTCAAAGGCAGCACTAAAATCATGGTAAACTATACAAACTTCCTGACCACAATCAAGGCATTTCTGTACATAATTAAATATTGTAAGAGGAGCATCCCATGCTCTGAGGGCTTGTAAAAGCCAAATTGCTAACATGGGAACATAATTACCTCCAGCATACCTATTTAGACATATTACCAAAAGATATTAAAAAACCTTAGATAAACGGGAGTTCTGGATATTGGGCGGTAATTGGCAGGGCTAGAGCTATTACAAACACATTTACAAAATGGGACTGAACCTACTACACATCCCAGGGGTACCCTCTTAAAGTTTCATATGATACAAATTTACATTAGTTATGTATGCAATATTTCAAATAATTAAAAGCATCATAAAAATCAAAATAATTGCTACCATTTAGTAGCGGTTCCTGCACAACCTAACCAAGGCTTCACCATGACTAAGTTAAATACGAGCGTTAAATTTTCCTCACCCATGATTCCAGAGATCATACTGCAGTCTCCGTTGAATATAATTTCCTTTTCACCACCTGCATTATCTGGTAGAGCTTTAAAGCGTGAATATAATCAGGTCATCGAGATAACTTGCTTTATGACCTTGACTTTACATACACAGTAATAAGTTTCTTACATCTTTTCACTGAAATGATAACGGGGCCTTAAATTTGACTAAAACATCATAAGAGCCAATTGGTAGGATGAAAGCAAATTACTAGTTTAACATAGCCTAAATATAAATGAAAATTTTCAATCTTGCAACTACGATACTTAAGGTATAAAAACAAAGATACCATAATTCTACGGGAATGCATTTTTTGGTGTCGTGTGGGCGTAATACTGTATAACATTTGTTTAAATGTCTATAGTTTGCAACTTTTATATTTCTTTGTAATCAACTCAAATTTTCAAAACCTTACTCAAATTAGTAGAGGATCAACTAATTACTACAAAATGCTAATACATCAACAAAGGTCATCGAAGAAGAAACTGATCGAAAGGCAGTTACAAGCAATTCAAGTTTGATCAAACAATGTCATTGTAGTTCATGGGTGAATGATTTCAGTTTTATCAGCGTTACTTTAACAATTATCACCCTAGATTTACCAGGGATTAAACTGCCCTAGCCTATATGCTTTGCCTATAGAAATCCTACTCCTTCTATAAATCAGAACTGAGCTAAAATTCCAAATCTATTGCCCTATATTATATACAGAAATGATTACTTATCACTTTTTATTGAATTTCATATCTAGGCAGAATAAAACCCTTTGACACTGCAGCTCACTCACCTGGAATAAGATTATTGTAGTTTATTAGTGTACAGTAATGATTAACAATTTCATCTTGTCGCACTTTGCAGTAGCAACGTTTTCTTTCGTGCATTAATAACGCTACCTAATACTTCTATACAAAGCTTAAAATTATCCATCTATTGTTGCCATCATGTTGCAACATAATTAGGATCTAGTAATGTTAAATTGTTCGGGCTGTTCAATATCCAGCGACCTTTTAAATTCCTACCTATATCAGGTTAGGCTACTGAACTCTAATAAGGAAACTTCCTTAACTTGGTTAATTCTAATCTAGTTCTATTTTATTTTTTTATGTTTCATATAATAAAAACAGTAATGCACTTATTACATACAATACTATACTTCTAAAAGTTGAAACATGTTATATCTATGAAATCTGATGCATTATCACTTACAACATATGTAGCACTTATTGTATTACAGTACAAGTTATACATAACACTTTAACATTCAACACACCGAAATTCCAACCTTATGCAAAGTTACAGCAATAGGCCTATTTCTAAAACAAAGACGCCTTGACAAAGTCAATATTCATAATTTGAAGCATTTTAATTAAACAAACTTTATGGCTCCAACACTACAGTTGTAGTTTGTTGGGACAGGCCTGGAACCACAAGAAAATAGAGTAAATCATGTCCGAAATGGGCTCTTTTTCAAGGGAATGATAACAGAATGAAATAGTATTTACTACATACTAGGACAGGGTTGCGATCACTTACCGATTTTTTCACGGGAAGTTTAACAGGATAAAATTAATTCACTAAATTTGTAAATCGCTTCCTCATGACCTAACGGGGGGAGGGGGGCCTTAGGACCCCCCCCCCAAACACTGTCGCTATCATGCAAACACCACAAACCCACCTAACCTAACCTAGTAGTTCCCAGGTCAAAAAACCTAGCCGGGGGCAAGCCCCCGGACCCCTTTCGTAAGTCTGTCTCCTACGAAAAAAAAAAAAAAAAAAAAAACCATGGGCAGCATCCTAAATAATTTCTTTAAAATAATAAAATAACTTCATATTATGGTATATCGGATCATAGTAAAGAACATCTTCCCCCATAAGGAATAACGATTTGGCTAGTTGTTTTGGGATTCATACTAAAAAGTAAACTTGGTGTGGATTTTTTCGAAACTAAAATACCTTTTGTTTCTTACCTAAGAATGCATTTACTGTATATATCTCCATATCGACGAAGAAGGATACGTGAAGACACCGGTCTGCAATATTAATTGGTGTTGAAAACTTGAAATTCAAGTCTCAGAGACAATGACTGGTACGATCCTAATGGCGTAAAGGGCTACATCAATGCTGAAAACAAGAACTTCGGAATTCGACAGTAATTGTAATTATGGGATAGCCATTTTCATTGTAGTGAACAAATTTAAGAACGTACAGCATATTTAAAATTATAAAATGGCAATTATTATTTTACTGTCCCCTATGAATGTATTATCAAAAATATCCAAATGAATTTGATGGAAAAGTATTACATCATTTACTTTCTGAACACTTATTGAAATTTAAGAAAAGGGCGTTATTCTGTATTCAAGCCATTGCTTTAATAATGTTTATAACAAATAAACGTATAAAAACAAAATTCAGGTCTATACATAACCTATACATTGCTATTTACAATGTAATCCTTTTGGACTTATTTTGAGGTAGTTGTTTGTTAAAAAAATAATTAAACATGAACTCAATATGCTTAACCTTTTCTCATAAAATATTGAAAATGATAATGATTATGACTGATGAGAATGAAAATTCCATAAAAATCATATTAGGCCTATATGCGTTTCTCCTAAAAGAAAAGAAAATTGTGATTACTGAATGGAAAGTCTGTCATTGATAAACATTTGAATGATATCTAAAATATATAAGAAGATATTCTTCTTATGCTACTTAAATGTCATCGTTATATGAATAAAAATGTTTAGGATGAAAACACCCTTAGCTAGAGCGTTTGAAGAAAATGCCTCGCATAAATTTGACTTTTTCGCCAACAGCAACCCATAATCCCGAGGAACTCTCTTACCTTATACATTTTAGCGGGAAATATCTGACGTTTCATTGGTTAGTTCCTTCTCAGCTCTGATTGGTAGCTGTATATGACGTCACATACAATCGTATTTTTATGAATGAAATCAACTGGGTGAGGGTAAAAAAACTATACTTATTGCAGATAAATTATGACCTAAAATTACAATTTTATATTAAAATAAACAGAAAAATTATTATCAATACGAAAATAAATAGACAATAGAACTTGTCGACTGGTATAAATTAGATAAACGCGTCAAACTCGAAAGAGTTACTTGACTGTGTTTTGGCAACGATGATAGATGTGTGCGTGTATGTGTTTGCACTGTAGTTACGGCGAAGGCAACTACCAATCACAGTTGAGGAAGCTATAGCCAATCAGAGGACGGGAATATCAAGCCAAGAGAGTAAGGGCTCGGCCAGACGAAGCGCGATGAGCGGCGAGGTTAGCGGCATGACTTGGCGACAAGCCAGCGACAAAATGTTGGGTGGCCACACCGGAACCGCCACACCTCTCTTCCAGCTGATAGCCTTTCTCTTAAACATGACGATGGTGTTTGAGTAGGAAATTACTTCCGATTGAAAATCGTTATTTTAATCTGAACTATAAATTACACAAGAGTCTGGATTCACGATTTTAATAAACAGAGAAGGGAAAATAAGTGAATTTTGAAATTAATGTTGCCAGTCTCGTTTGTACGGCGACATATTTAATGAATATCTGCATATTTCACAAGTCTTTTGATTCTTTGATGGCAACATCCTTCCTGGATCCAGGCTCAAAAAACAAACGTCGAACTATAGACAACCTCAGTCTCTCTCTTACCAGGTATTATAATTGCTTCAAATATGATAAACTTCACGAAAAATCATTGCCCATTTCGTTCCAGAATTAACTAGCATTTGCATAAGATATATTGTTTAAATGTACATACGATTCTTTTCACATTTGAAATTTCTCTCTCTCTCTCTCTCTCTCTCTCTCTCTCTCTCTCTCTCTCTCTCTCTCTCTCTCTCTCTCTCTCTCTCTCTCTCTATATATATATATATATATATATATATATATATATATATAAACTAAATGTTGATTAAATAGACTGCAAAGCACAAAAAGGCGTAGGCCTAACCACTATTTTATTACCATCCATTTGCAGTTGATTGCCATAACTTCCATTTATTTAATCTATTTTTGCTCTCCGAAACACCTCCCAATAAATTGTTGATTATTAATGGCTGGAAACGAACAATTGATCGCGTACCCCTTCAGGAACTGATGAAAAATGGCGTAATCTTGGGTGAAGACGCTCGAGCCGCCGCGATTTTTTAAAACATGAAACATAGTCTGGCGGCAACTGCAGCGGCTTGAGGCTTCCCGCGTCTCCTATCTGGCCACCTACATAAGATACCTAAGGTTTCATTTTTCCGCGGGAACCTCTTGCCGCTAACCTCGCCGCTAGCCGCGCTTGGTTATTCTATTGGCCTTGTAAGGACTAATGAGTTGCTTGCTGTTCGAGAGACCTACCTGAATTTCCATAAAATCGCTAGCTATGAGCGGAGGAGATGAAGATTTTTGTTTGTTTAGTTTTAAAGGGAATTAAATATATATTTTCTTCAAAAGATATAGGGACAGTCCCTCATAAGATGTTTTAGTAAAATATTTCATTAGAGAGATAGATTCTGCTTACTAAGTTTGGGTGAGCTTTTTATTCAATCGAGCTTAAATAGTGAAGTAACTAAATAGTAACTTTAATTCGTATTTTGTTACATTTCAAGTATACTGTACCTGAACAAAATAAATTATTGCCAAATCATATGTTTATTAGGAAATGTGTCGTCCTAAAGGGTAGGTATTATAAAATATACACATTTTCGGATAAATTATGACGTAAACATTGCAAATCGTCAAATTAAAACAATAATTTATTGATAAAATGTATCTCAAATACTATTTACTGTATAGGATGAAATGAAAAAGCCCCCTTACCTAGAGCGTTCGAACGAACATCTAGTGTGGATCTTGACTCTTTTTGACAACAGCAGCCCATAAGTAAAAAAAACCTTCTCACTTTATACGTTTCCTTAGCGGGAAATATCTATCTTTTCATTGGCTGATTCGTTCTCTGCTGTGATTGGTGGTTGTATATGACGTTATCCAATCTCGTAATTTTTTTTATGAATGAATTTGACTGGGTAAAGGTAAAATACCCATACTTATTGTAAATAGATTAAAAATAAGAAATTACAATTTTTATGAAAACAAATTTAAAATATTATTAATTTACATAAAAAATAGATAATAAAACATGTTCAAATGTGTAAGCTAAATAAATACGCAATTTTCGAAGGAATGATTAATTTGGCTCTGGCTACGATGTTAAATGTCTATGTGTGAATTTGTAAACAAAAGCAACAGCCAATCACAGCTGAGAAGATGCGGCCAATCAGAGGACTGGAATATCCCGCCAAAACCGAACGGAACTGAAGAAATCTTTAATTCAAGGGAATTATTAGTTATATTTTCAACATATATAAAGATAGTCTCTTATAAGACGTTTTATAACGTATTTTATCAGAGGGATACATTCTAATTACCAAATAATCATTTCTAGTAAAAAATACGTGTTTGTGACGTCATAAAGAGTAGGATGAACTTTAAAGCTTGTCTTAATGACTGATTAATTCTGTTTGCTGGTTTCAGTGAGCTATTGAGTAACACGCATTTATATTTGATATTCCAATAAATACTATTGTTTTACCCAGCTTACACCAACAAGGAACTAGAGTAGGCCTACATTTATTTTGATACATTTTAAGTATAATGTAATTATTCGACGGAATAATAGAATGCTATGTTAGTGGGTCCTGGTGCAGGATTTAAGCTACGATGCCAGACTAATATGGTTGGTGAATGGCGAGTATCAGGTATACATATAAATATTCTTCATCATACTGAACTATAACAATAGTGCCCCTTTATGTTGCAAGTCTTATTTCGTTAAATATAAGATACAACCTCCTCATACTGATAATATAATAGATTCTTTGGCCCACCACTTTCGCAAAGGCTCCTCATATGTAATATATGACAATTAGCTGAAAAAAAAAAACACTCACGCTTCCCGTAAATATAATTCGTTACCTTGGCTGTGTCCGTTATCAAAATACTTTTTAAAATGCATTAATATAAGTTGACACTTTCCGTTTTGTCAGCTGTTATTGGTGCAGACAAGACCTTCAAGAAGGGCCAAAAGACCCCAAGTTATTTTTGGGAACTTACATTAAATTGGAAGTAATCGCCTTTCTTTGACTTTTTTTATCTATTTTGTAATAAATGTATTTTAGTTACCAGTTATAATATAACAAATTTTTAATTTTAAAAGAAGTATATAATTTAGTTGAATTATAGATTAGTTTAAGGTTTTAACACCATCTACTGTAGTTGTGTCGAATTATTCACAAAACATGAAACTTGAAATACCACCATGCTGCTTCACGAAGACGTGTGTTTTGTTAGAAAGTTTGAAAACAATACTTAATTACGTGACACTATCCCTACACATAAAAAAAGGCACTCGTTTTAAATTCGTTTACTGATTAGAATTTAACACATGGTTTTACTTCCCTTAGTAAGGAGCTGTACATAGTAAACAAAAACAACCACAAATTAAAATTGAAGATGGTGTAGCCAATCAAAGGACAGAAACTTCAAGTCATGAGAACGCTGTTGGGGCTTATGGGCGACTGCTGTTTAAAGAACCTATTCAGATTTTCTAAATATCATTCAAACGTTCTAATATTTAGGTCTTTTTGTTAGCTTTGTGGTAAAATCGATCAATTTTTACTAAAGGATTGGTGAACAAAATTACGTATAAATGCTAAAATAATGTTTCAACCAATGAAATAACCTATATGTAAGAAATTATTGAGCTACGTTTTTAAAGAATTCATTTTGAGAGCTGCTTTCCTAGTCCTATCACAGGGGAATCCTACGCACATGACCTACAAGATCAGTTTACTGTGCATAGTCTAAGGTATTTCGCGTATCACACAGCGTATCTATTTCTAAATTAATTTTGTCGAAGCCCTTAGAGAACAATAAAGTCTTCAGTTTAATACAATATACTTACATCTGATCCTGCCCCTTCTCGTGACTCCACACATCCTCATTTCTGCCACGTTTAACTTTTTTCTTGAGTCTTCTTTACCAGCCAACTTTCCGCCCCGTCCACCAAAGCTGGTTTAACTACACTTTATAAAATTGCCCCTTTACCTTTGCACTAACGCTCTCATCACATAATATCTCCGATGATCTTCTCCAGTTCACCCAAACACACTGTACCCTGTGGTTAATTATCCATCACACAGGACCCAAAATACTTGAACGTGTTAACCCGCTTGATATTATCCAAGCCCATTTCAATATTACCGTTTTCCTTCTCCCATCCACGGATATTCTGTCTTGGACCTACTTATCCTCGAACCCCGATCTTCAAGTGCTTGTGTCCACATCTCTAGTTTCCTTTCCATCCCTTCCCTAGTCAGGTTTAACATAACAACATCACCAGCAAACATCTATTTCAGGAGACTTCCTCTCTTACACCTGCCGTAAAAACACCCATCACAAGATCAAAGATCAGTAGAACTTCAAAAGTTAAAACTTGCAGCTAATGTTTTTATGTTGAACAGGCTGACATACGTCCTTTTATAGTTTATATATGAAATATCTGTATTAAATCTGAAAATGTCAACTTAATACTTATCAAGGGCAAGTGACTAGGCCTATCGCGACATATTGTAGTACGGAGTATTATTTTCATAAACTTCAGTTTACTGGATGAGCGTTCTCCATGACAGTTTGTGACCATGAACACATAGTACTTTGCAACCGTTGCACTATTACATCTGGAATAGTAACTACAATCCTTTGACGATTAACAGTTTGTAGAGGAAATGTACAACCACTTTCAAGAAATTAAGGCTGGAATTGCTGTCCGCACAAGTTCAACACCAAGTGTTTGATTCAGGTGACCTTTGTACTCGGCAACCATTCTTACTTAAACTTTTTCAATTTCATCATAAATGTTATTCTAGTTTAGACATGGAACCAAACAAGGGAGCTGGTATTCTTATAAGCCATCAACCGTTGATCCAATGAACTCAGAAACTGATTGATTGCCGTGAGAAAATTCCAGACTTGGATTTTTTTCTTTTTCCAGATTGAGAGGACCACCTTTTTTCTTATAGTCAATGATTTAGTGGACGAAGCCGCACATCAAACGATGGATAATTGCATGTTTGTGAATAATCATCAGATCCAGACATCTCCCTCCCCTCATCGTCTTTCGCTGGCTACGGGGTGGGGCTGCATGATTGCAAGAGACCGTGCTAAACCGCAAAGACCAGGTAATAATTAACAACAAATCGTCTCGCATACAAAGCTTAAAAGGACTCCAACATTGCAACTGCTGCTTTAAGATGAAATTTTGAATCGTGCAAAACAAGCCTTGTGGTGTCCAACTAGAAAATTTCAATTAAGATTTAGAAAAAATGATGATGATATTAAAATTACATTACTAGTGAGGAAGTCTTCATCTAGAGGCCCATGGAAATCTGTGTACTTTGCACTCTTCAGTTCGCCACCACACCTTGGAGGAGAAATATAGTTTGGAATTAAAGTGTTAATATTCCTTCAAGCGTCACACTTTTCCCTCAACCTTGTTAACTCCGAAGCAAACTGAGGATAATGAGTATGCTTGCTTAGACAGTATAAGAACTGTTCAACTGGCTCCTCAAACCTGGTGGCCAGAAGATAAAACAAAAAAGTGGGCGGGCTATTTAAAATCCACAAAAAAAAAATAAAATAAAATAATCCGCCCTTTCTTGTTAAATTCCTGCTGGAAGTGTAAACTTAGTTACCCCTCCCCACCTTGTTTCGAATCAACATTTGCAAAATCATATATGGTATAGGTCCAACTCGGCCCATAACCATCTCGGCCCATAACCATCTCGGCCCATAACCATCTCGGCCCCATTCAATGTAATCAACTCGGCCCATCGCCTGTGCCAAGTCGGCCCACTTGTGATAGCCAACTCGGCCCATTTTTGACAGGTCAGATCAGATCAAATGAAGTCGTCCAGTATAGCTTTTGCAACAGCACACGCACAGCAATATCACGCAATGATAGGTGTAAAGGTTTTATTATTCATTTCCAAACATTATTTAATGGCTATAATAACAACTGCATTTAGAAACAATTATTGGACAACTCGTTTCCATAAACATTATAAATCCTTTGGTTGTTGTTATAATTGTTTGAAAAGAAAGAAATACTGAGAGAGACGGGACCGGATGGAGGGAGATACACACGCACACGTACATACAGACAGAGAGAGAGAGAGAGAGAGAGAGAGAGAGAGAGAGAGAGAGAGAGAGAGAGAGAGAGAGAGAGAGAGAGAGAGAGAGAGAGAGAGAGAGAGAGAGAGGCTGGTTAGGAACCTTCTTTATACAAGCGCTTAAGTGTCTCTTAAGTGCCTCATTGCCTCATTGTAATAGTTGTTTCGTATATGTAGTTCAAGGCTTTGAATAATTTTCGAAACTGAATCATAGCTTATATAATTGATATGGTTACGAACCTACTGCTAGACTTCAAGCAGCTAGGAACATATAGAAGAGCTTTTTATCAGGTTTTATAGGAAAGCTGCAGGGGTGAATGAACTCATAAGCCTTTTAAATTACGTGAAAAAGACGTGGATCAATTCTGCAATATGGCCTCCTTACACGTGGTGCGTCTTCGGTCGGAGCATCAGAACAAATAATGATGTTGAGGGATGGCATAACAGAATAAACTTAAAGGCAAGGAAAGGAAACTTAAATTTTTATTTACTTTTAAAGGTCCTACATGATGAGGCACACATAGTTAATTTACAGGTGCGGCTGCTGTCAGAAGGGAAGGTTTTGAGAAAGCAGCAACATAAGTATAATAAACATCACGGCCAACTTGTAAAACTATGGGACGAATATAATAATAATGAAAGATCGGCCAGACAATTACTGAAGGCATTTTCTCATCATATTGCTGTCTATGTTTCGTAATATGTACATTATTATTTTTAGAAGCTTTTAGCAATGTGCTTTACTTTTTATTATCATATTATTTAACAAAGACTACTCTTTCTATTTTCAAACTGTTTTTACTTACCTCAGAGATTTATTTAGCAATGTGTTTTACTTTTTATCATTATATTATTTATAAAGACTACTCTTTCTATCTTTAAACTGTAGCGTAGAGCATATCAAAACATTCCATTTTTTTCCTGTTAGTGTCATAATTATTTATTTATAATTATTTTTTTTTCATATTAATAAGTATGCCTACATTTTCAAGTTGAAAAATAACAATAAACAGAAATGTATTGTGCGTACGTACAGTATGTAGGTACGCACAATGCTACTGCCCATATCAAAACATTAGTATTCGTTCATTCATTTTAGACAGCCTTACCTTGGGTAAGACACGGGCTTAAACATTAGGGATACATTTTATTTCATTTAGCTAAATAAATAACGTAACATATTTTTCCTTTTAATGTTATGCTTATTAATTTAAAATTAATATCATATCAATAAGTAAGCTACATTTTAAGCTAAAAAATAAATAAATAAATAAAAACTACAATGAACAGTACTGTATTGTATTTACGTACGTACAATGCTTGTGCTATAATAAAACAGCTTGAAAATACTAGTGTGTAAAAAAGGTAGGTTATTTATTGAGAGATATCACCAATGAATATTAATAGTATTACTGTACATTACAATAAATTAGCTATGGTTAAAAATATGAGCGAGTCGAAGAAAACGGTTTAGTTGCGCATGATAGAAAACGTACAAAACTCTCTATATTAAGGGTAACAGCAATAAAGTATACCTACAGTACGTATGGTACTGTATATTTCGTATAATGTACAGTGCTTTACCGTTGTCTTTACGTATTGTTTTAATTGGTGTTTGTGAGCCAAATTCCTTATATTTTTCTAGAAAATTTCTTAAAACTATTCTTAAATGATTCTAAATTTGTCTATGAATGTAGGGTGTGTTTCAATGTAGGTGTTCAAGTTGACACCAGCATATATAATGGTGTATTACATTTGAACTGAAATGAATAACAAAACAAATCAATATCTTAATATAAGTATAGAAAAATAGGTCTAAGATTAGAGACAGTTTAGGATATGACAACAATATAATACAATCATAATGAACACTTAAATCACACGAGAATAAGTAGTTCTGTAAAAATAAACAGAGTCCTTACCCGGTATCTCCAGAACACCCAATAATTAAATAAACAATTTCTTCAGAGAACCATCGTACACAGGGATTCACAATATGAATCAATTGTAGGGATTAAGGACTCAAAAATGTTTAGAAAACTGACGTAAACAACAATCTACGTTCCCAAAACGTCGAACCCTTCCTGAGATTTCACAAACATAGAAGTTGACTGGACGACGGCACGAGGTGGACTGAGTCTGAGTACCAGTGAGTGGGGGAAGGGATCCGGGAGGACCAGGATAGAAAGGGGTAACGTTCATTATAGCACCCAATAACACAAACATATCAAAGAATACAAAAGATACAAAATATCTATTAATTATTATTACCTAAATTATTTAATACACATTGGTACAAATATAGTACAGTATTATTCATTATTAGAATAGTCAAATCAGGTAATTTATTCGGTTATTTTAGCATTTAAACAGTTAGGGATCACTATATTTTCTACAATGGATACATTTCTTGATGTTATTACACGTTTTAAATATCAAAATAGGCAATTATGAGAATTTTTAAGTATTCACGAATTTACCCTATTCGCGAGGGGGTCTGGTCCCTAACTCACGCGAAGGGTGTGTGGTGGTAATTGTATAGGCTAGCATTTGAGTATAATATTTAAACAATAAACTCATCATAGAAAAACCTCTATTTGAATTGCTACCAATATTTTATGTCCCTTTGGTAGATTTTTTTTTTCTTTTTATAATCGTAATACGTATTAGTATCATCATCAACATTTCGTATAATTCTTTCCTTGATAGTTTAAGACGTCAGAGCTTTCTCCAATTTGGAAGTGTATAAAATACTAGGTGCTATCAGAGGAAAGTTAGAGAGATGGTAAGAAACACATACATTAATCAAACGATTAAGATAGGGAACTTCTGCCTTACAGTACAATAAAGGATTAGATTTATCCGTTATTCCTGAAGTAAAGCATTGCTCCCGTCCTGAAATGGATTGCTGAAGTCATCAAAAGAAAAGGCCACCTTTGAAGATGTGACAGAGAAAGAGGTGGAATTGTTGTTGGTTGGAGATTCTGGATGAATTGAGAATGGAGCAATTGCAGAAACGGAGTTGGAAAGAAGATTGGTTATTGGAAATAAATGTATTCCCGAGAATATTACCAATTATGTTTAGAATATAGTAAATGGCCACGGAAAAAGATTACTTCATAATGTTAAAGCAGAGTGAGAAGCAAGATTAAATCTTTATGGAAAGAATGTTGGGAGATACTGTACCCAAGATCACCATTATTGTATTTGATTGAAGCAAACGATAAATTATATTTTAGTTGGAAAGGAAAGAAAAAATGTGGCTTTACAGTATATACAATTAAGAATGATTGGTTGGATAAGAGAATACGAAAATTATTTGAGAAGGAAATGAAGGACCTGTGGGCCAGTGTTCATAGGGAAGTTTTTAAAATTCTACCAGGGGCAAAGCAGGACGTGTTTACGGGTAATGGAAGGCAATAAAATGGATATATAAAGAGTAAAGGGTTCGGTAAAATGTTCAGTGGAAGAAAAAAGGGTTATTGGAGGTGCAGTTAAGTGGCAGAAGAGAACAAGTGTAGGCAACAAATAATATGGATAGAGTAGTCAAGAATAAAGTGATGGAGAGATGGGAGAACTTAGAAAAGCACTTAAAAGGAGAACACAAATTTGCTTTAAAGGAAAGTAAATGTAGAAAGAGGGAATGTTCAGGATAGAAAGTTCAAATGTAAAGGTGTTGTCCGATATGAATGCAGATAATAGCTCGATGGGTCGAGTATTTTGAAGAATTGTTGAATGCCAACAGAGCTGACTGATTATATGGGCATGGAAGAGTTATCTCAATTGTGAATAAGGAATGTGGACGTGTAAGAAAGGTAATTAAGAATTTAAAGGAAATATATCAATAAAGGGCAATTAAAAAACCTCCAAATAATCTAGTTTTGGTTTTATTGTCTATTTGTTGAACAAACATAAAACAGAAGTTTCCACGAAATGGAACATAACAGCATTTGTAAGTACAAATGATTTATCAATTAGATTACAAATTCATCTACTTTGTACTACGTAACTTACGTGTCTTGTATCTTTTTTTCATAAAACTAAAGTAGACAAAGAGTAATCACTATTTATAAAAGTGGAATTAATACAGCATTTATCAGAAGAATGATAATAAAGAATTTATATCTGGATAACAGATTCATACTCCCTAATATATTTTCTATTGAAAATGTGAATAGACCTACAATTTTAGGCTAACATATTCAATAACTTGGAAAAGCAACAATTTGTACATAATTATTATTATATCAGGTATAGTCCAAGTGTTCAAAACTCAGTAGTGTTCAAAATTTCTGGATTTCTATCAATAAAAAAAAAAAATCACACGATCACCATCGTCAGTTGTTAATGCCTTACCTTGAAGCTTTGTTCAAAATCCTTTCTTTTACCTTAATGAGAATTTTGTAATTGTCTGACCTTGTTTACAAACACTAGTTTTTAACATATCTTAGGAAGAAGGTGGACACAACTATGATCACTTGCCATACCCATTTATGCTGGGCTTTTTTTCGAAATAAAATAATTGCCTTTAACACACTATTTTAAGTAAAATCTGTCAATATTCAGAAGCATTTGCATTTAATTTCTCAATATATAACAAGCTGGCATTAGGCTTTTATTTTACAACGTCTCGGTTCAAGTAATAACTAACCATTTTCATGAGGACACTTCCGTTGACAGGGCACAAAGGGTAATTCAGACTGCAGTTCCCCTGATTTTCACCCAACCTTTTAGCTGCCGTATAATCTCCTGCACCTCCCGGAGGCAGGAGGCCTTCACCTGGTTTAACTGTGGGACTGAATGAAAAATACACGTGTTAATTGAGGAGTTGTTTCTCTTCACAATGTCAGATCATCTTATTGCACAGACAAAAAGTGGTGTCAATTCTTTATTTTTTTCCGTGGGTGGGGCTGTTTATTAACGTCTCATACCATATTAGAAGAGTAGTAAATAGAGTAATGAAACAATTAAGGCATCGTAACTCTTGTAACTTTTAAATGGGTCATATGGAAGATTTTGTTCATTTATAAGAAACGTGATATTAGATTTGTAAGAGAGAGAGAGAGAGAGAGAGAGAGAGAGAGAGAGAGAGAGAGAGAGAGAGAGAGAGAGAGAGAGAGAGAGAGAGAAAATGTTGTTAAGGCATTAGGACATCATATCTCAAAGGAAGCGAGACAGTTTGTCAAACAAACGTCACAAAAGCAAATGTTAACTAAAGAAGCATTCATCTTAAACTTACCCCACTAAATTGAGAACTGCCCTTTGCTCATCATCCAAGTCCTCTTCCCTAAGACCTGCCAGTTCACACACGAGCCTCAATCCACACCCAATCACGTCTTGCTGTCGAATGAGATCTAATACTCTTCGAAGGGCTTCCGATTCCTCTCGATCATCTTCTTCTTTTGCTTGACGCCGACGTCGCCTTCTGTAAATTTCGTTATTTTGGTATCCTCCACCACCATGATGGGTTCCTTCTCCTCCTCCTCCTCCTCCTCCCCCACCACTACCTCCATAAGTACTACCTCCGCCTCCATTTCCGTGGTGTCCTAAACTTCCGCTGCTTTGGTGACCTCCGCCTCCACTTCCATAGCTGCTTCCTCCAACTCCATGACCTCCGCCACCTCCATGACTTTCTCCACCTCCGGCACCATAGCCTCCTCCACCTCCTCCTCCTCCAATACCGTGGTGACTTCCTCCTCCACCTCCGGTACCATAACCTCCTCCTCCTCCTCCTCCAATACCGTGATGACTTCCTCCTCCACCTCCAGTACCATATCCTCCTCCTCCTCCTCCAATACCGTGATGACTTCCTCCTCCACCTCCGGTACCATAACTTCCTCCACCTCCAATACCGTGATGACTTCCTCCTCCACCTCCACTCCCTTCTCCGCCATAACCATGGTGTCCTCCTACACCACCGCCTCCACCTCCATGATGACCACCACCTCCATGATGACCTCCACCGCCTCCTCCGCTTCCATAACCTCCTCCACCTCCACCTCCGTGGCCACCACCATATCCTCCTCCACCTCCGTGGCCTCCACCATAGCCTCCTCCTCCTCCTCCCCCATAGCCTCCACCTCCAGTTTGGCCACCTCTTATCTGGAGAGCCGCAAGAATTCCGATGCCAATTGCTTTAGCAGCTACCCAGGCTGCTGCTCCGAGACCCACTCCTCCAGTTAGCCCGGTGAATCCACCTTCATGTTTTGGAAATAGAAGTTTGAGAATCTTTAGCTAATATTTTGGAAATATCTAAGTAATATTTCTCGAAATTTATTGGGAATCTTTAAGTATTTTTTTCATGAAACTTTTTTGGGAAATTTTTAAGTATTGTTTCTTGAAACTTTGGAATCTTTAAGTATTGTTTCTTGAAACTTTTGGGGTATCTTTAAGTACCGTAAGAGACTTTCAAGGAATATTTTGGGGATCTAGCCTTTTTCATAATATTTGACATTTTTTGAAAGATAAGCAATTATCTCAAATTTTTTTAATGATATTTTGAAGATTTATAACTATTATTTCTATAGTTTCAACATTGTTCTTATGAGTTACTAGATTTTAGTATCTGTAAGTTTTATTCCGGAAGCGTTCGTGCAGTATTGTATAGATTCTTGATATTTTTTTGGGAAATGTTCATGCAATGATTTGGGAGTCTTGAATTAATAATTCTGGATTTTTCAAGTAATTTTATATATATTGATAGTTTTTGATAAGTACTGAAATAGTTCTGACCATTATTTCGAGAATTCAAAAATAATTCTATAGGGATTTATTATTGGTTTAGCTCTATGAATTATTTTTGGTTTTAAGTTATCATTCGATAAATTGAAATGTTCTGAAGATTGTTATATATATATATATATATATATATATATACATATATATATACATATATATATGTATATATATAGATATATATATACACACACACACACATATATATATATATATATATATATATATATATATATATATATATATATATATATATATGCTGAGGTTTCCTAACTATGCAGTGTTGGTTGCTGAAAGCTAAAAGAGACAGAAGAAACTGCTAAGAGGTTCCCAGTAAAATTGAAAGTTAATGTTAGGTAAAACCGAGTTAATGAGATCCAAGATGATGGATATATGAGTGTGTATGAACAGTGGAAAAAGGGACTGGTTGAATCACTTCAGGGTTTATGAATAAATTAAACAAATTGTTGCATAATGTGATCCTCACATGCGGTTATTCAGCAGGTGTAGGTATGAGCGAGCTAAAGCTGAATTCTGAAATACATTGATTCTAATGAAGAAGTTCAGAAAGACAGCTGAAGGGGTGTATGGAACAATTTCACGGGAATCACTGTCTTTTAAGATTAAGCATCGTTTGGCGCCCTTTCTACACCGGAAGAATCACTATGTGTGTGTTAGTGTGAATGATTAAGGACACTAAGAGACAGAAAAAGGGAGATATGCATATAAGAGCAAACTAAAGTAGAGGATATTCTAACAACATGTAAGAAAAAGAAATGGACACGGGCACAATATATAATGAGAATGACAGAAAATTGATAGGTATTAAGAATAACAGAATGGGTCCTTAGATTCCTAAAGAAGTATGGGAAGGAAGAGGAAACAATGGATTGACGAACTAAGAAAATTTGTTGGTCAAGATTGGCATAGGAAATTGAATTTAAGAAGAAACTAAAGACATTACTTTTCACAAGATCATATGATTTGGAAGATGCTACAATCAAAGAATTGTATAAGTTATAATGAAAATGTTTCGTTAGATGATTGATATGGACCCGCCCGAGAAGTAGTTCACTCGACTTCAGTGGAGGGTTGGATTTAAACCCAAAACAAGTAAACAAGTAAGAAAAACCAAAAACAGACGCCAGTGGAATGACACTTCTGAGGCCTTTGGTCTGCAGTCTGCAATGGCCTAGTTACGGCGGATGATGATGATGAATGCGAAAATTATTTGTGTAGGGCTAACTTAGCCAGCTTTCTATTATGGAAGTGACCAATTTTGAGGGACATATTTGATAGAACGTAATTAATATTTCAAATGATAAAACTTTTTCTCACCGAGTGCTATTGCTGTGGCTGCCATGATGATGATGCGTGTAGAAGTTTTGTCAAATAACCTGAAAATAGAATACAGAATTTTGTCAGATACAGTAACACACGCATAAATGTAATTTATACAGATTTTTACTAAGGAGCTTTATTTAGCATGTGATTCCTCAAATACACAAAAGAGATGTTTTATTACAGAAAGATAAAACTCAAATGAAGGAAGTGTATTATGATAGTAGTCTTAAATAACTAAATCAATAAGCTTTCAAAACGAAAACAAAATTTTATATGACAATCAAGAAAGCAAAAGAATAGATAGATGAAGTGAAGAAAATATGAAAATTTTAATAAGGCACACCAAATTCACAAGTAAATCTGCCTTCTTTAGGTTATCGTAAAAAGAGGTTATTAACAAACTGTTAGTCATCTTTTGCGGTTTTGCTGACGCTTAAGACCCAAGGAGGATTTATTCGTATCAGCCCGATAATGAAGGAACTCATTTTTCTAAAGAACATGTTATGAGATGAAGAACCCGACAGCTGTCTGTTCATTTGTAAGTTTTTATTGATTCTACAAGGCATGATTAATGTCAAGTTCTTTTTGGAAAAACTGCAGCAACTAAATCGTCTGCAAAATCTTCTGTTAACCAACTAAAAATGAAATGTGTGATAGTAATTTACCGTTCTTAGCGACGTAATCTACTACTACACGTTCCTACAGAAAAGTAACATTTCATCTCACAATTTCTAGATTTGAATCGAAAAAGGATTTCTTAACAATTTTCGGTACCTCCTTGAAGTCTAGAGCAGGAAGATACTATTGGTTTAGTTTCATAACTACCGCCTGACAAGTAACATTCTCTATCTCAAGTCACAATAAACTATCCTTCTCGGTTGTGACAACAACAAATGCAGCCATTTCTAGTCCACTATATGACATACAGAATAAAGGCCTCAGACATGTCTTTATACATGTCTAGGGTTTGACCGATTCATCACCACACTGGCCATTGTAGATTAGTGATGATAGATGACTTGTCTGATCACTGACAGCAACCGAACCTAGTATAGGTGACCCTAACTAGTACAGCTTTGTTGAGCAATGAAATACACAAACCTTTTCACCACGTTAAGGTATCCCCTACTCAGAAAGGATTTTAGAAATACCTTATAAATATATACTAAGTATAATTGTAAGATAAAAAGAAATACAATGCTTTTCAAGAGACCTTACATCTTAAGAAGCAACTTACCACCACGTCAAGTTTCCTTTAATCCAAGAGCACCGAAACTGAAGCAATTGGCTTTCGTCATTTTGCTTTTATACCTACAACCGCTCATTTCCAATCTTCGTCCAACAAAGGAGGAAGAAGAAGAAGAAGAGGTGGAGAACACATTCGCTCAGAGTTTCTTCTTATTTCTCTTTATCTTTCTCATTTCCTCCAACCCTTATTTTTGATGAGTACTCTCGTCCCCTCTTCATCATCATCATCATCATCGGCCTGGGTGATTATTACAAATGTTGCAAAACTCGTAAATTCAACTTCGCTCGCGCGGCGAGTGTGATTGCAAGCAATTGGCAAATCTCGCATCCGCTTGGGAAATATTTCATGAAATTTCATATGATTTATATCTAAAGTTTTTTTTTTTCTTTTGGGATGATAACATTCTGTATAGACTTAAAGTATGATCCAACGTACAGTCTCCCACCCACGAAGGTGTATGACATGTGTGTAAGTTAGTTTATAATATTTTGTAACTGTCTCTAATAAGAAAAAATAATATATATATATATATATATATATATATATATATATATATATATATATATGTATATATGTATGCATGTATACTCATATATATATATGTATATATATATACACATATATATATGAGTATACATGCATACATACACCCACACACACATTATATATATATATATACATACATATATATATATATATATATATATATATATATATATATATATATATATATATATATATATATATATATATATGAGTATACATGTATACATACACCCACCACACATACACACATCATATATATATATATATATATATATATATACATATATATACTTACATATATATATATATATATATATATATATATATATATATATATATATATATATATATAAACAAGCAACACATTTTGACTGACTGCTAACGCAAGAGCCCGTGTTCCACATCCTTATTGTATCATCTTTGTTCCCTTCCTTTCTTTTCAGAGGATTTTGTTATAGCATTTCCCAAAAATACCTTTTCATTAATTTTGCATTGGGTTCATAATCCCATAACATCGTGTTTCGTAAGAATTAGATCCTTTATTGGAGGGCAGACAAAAGTTAATCCTCCCTTATTTCTAAGCATCCTAAAAGATGCAAAAGATGATTAAAAGTTCGTTGATAATCTTTTTACGATAACTTGTAAAAAGACAGACTTACTGATAGATATACTGATGTAAAAAAATACGCGAACCTTATTTAGAGACGCAATTGAAGGTAAAGTTATACGCAAAACATAAGATCATGTACCGTTAGTTTTGGATATTATTTGGTTCTCTATCTGCTTCTTTTTAATGACCAATCGTGAGACTATATCAAATTACTATGGTTTTTTTTTCTGTTGCTAACTCTCTCTCTCTCTCTCTCTCTCTCTCTCTCTCTCTCTCTCTCTCTCTCTCTCTCTCTCTCTCTCTCTCTCTCTCTCTCTCTCCTTATATTTTTTTTCTTTCTTGTCCTTTAAAAAAAAATCTCTTTTCTACTGGCCTTAACTACACTAGATCTATCTCGATAATATTTTCAAACAAATCTAAACATCAGTTTATAAACTCATGCCATTTAATTATGTTATAGACAAGTCTTCATAATCGTCCAATCTGGAATTGTATCGAATTGTAAGTCCAGTTGTAATTTTTCTATAAAACATAAAAAAACGAAGTGATTTTCTTTACTTTTTTTTTTACTTTTACGGGTTTATTTCTCGCCCTCCATCAGACACTAAAGGTCTGTTCAGGCGGGCCTTGGTGTGTGAAAATAATTTCTTTCCAGTTAATATTTTGCTCTGTATCATTATCAGTTAATTCACTAGCATTTGTACTCAGGCTTAATAGTTTTCAGGTCACTGGATCGGTTTCCAGAAACTTCTACAATAGTCTTCCTATTCATTAAGTAACTTCGCAAAAATTTCAGTGCTTCCAAAAACAAAACAAAAATACAAATCTTAGATTCTAAAACTGAGTAACTCCAATAAAAGTAGATATGAAACCGGTAATATTAGCGATCAGTAACATTAGCGACTGGTAGCATTAGCGAACAGTAATATTAGCGAACTGTAATTCCCACAAGCGACAGCCCTGGGGGCGGGGGGGGGGGGGGGGGGGAATAGAGTTTTCAATTATTCTCCAATTCAGATGATATTAAAATGATCAGTAATATTCTAATGGAAACATTTAGTAAAATGACAGGTTTTTGTAATTAGAACAAAACGATAAAAAAATACGTCATAAGGAATTATATATTGTTACTGTTATTTTCTTTTATTAAAATTCTATCATAAACCAGCTTCAGTAATATTATTGTTGTTGTTGTTGTTGTTGTTGTTGTTGTTGTTGTTGTCTTACGCTTATATGTAGATACTATTATAAAAATTAACCAATTGCGAAGAAAAATAAAATAAAGTCAGGGAAAGAGAAACATGTTAATAATCTAAGGAATGTGTAAAAACCCTAAAATTCAATAAATGAAAAATTCTAGAGAATACGAATTGTTGTATCTCAAAATTCCCGGAGTTTTTTTTGTCTATAAAAACCTAAGAAATGTATAAATGATTTCAACAAACTTAAAACTTCTTATTGCAAAATCATTACGCAATTTTTGCGTATTTCATCTCATTCATAAAATCCAGAACTTTTTATCATAGATGGAAGAAACTTTTACAAATTTGTACGTGACTCGAAGAATATATTCACGAAAAGGTAGAGAATATATTCATGAAAAAAAAAAAAAGACTTTAAACTAAAAATTATTTTAGAACATTAAATGTAGTAAGACAGTCTTTCAGAGTTGCCATTTGTACAATAATTATTGTACATGTTCGATAATTTTGGGTGAAAGACGATAATTTTAAGGCTCGTGTACGATAATCCAGTGGTAATAATCTGGCAAACCTGACTAAGACCTTTAGAGGAGAACTGGAAAAAAGACTAGAAAATTTTTAATGCTTTATTATATAACATGCATAAGTCACGCAAGTAAATGCCTTCTGTGATGTAATAATGGTACAACTTTCGTAAAGCAATAATGACTTTCATTTTTCATCTCCTATGTCACCGTAGGCAATAAGCCTTTATTTACGACACGTAATAAGACATGATCTCGCAAGATGAAATTTTTGTTGCTGTTCGATACATTTTTTTCATCTCACAATCGTAATTTGTTTGACTTGAAAACTATAGGGAATACATTTAAGGTGGAGGAAAATGTGATATATTCGAACTGATCATATACGTATAAAGATTTTAAAGTGGCATATCTTCAATGAGGCAGTAGACACAGTTAAGACTCCAAATTGTCATGTAGATCTACAGCAACACTTAGTGCAAATCTTGTAAGAGTGGTCAAATATTATGTTTAAAAGTTTAAAGGCTGCTCATGAATGGCAGAGGCAAGGGACAGGGGCATTGCTCAAGAGACAGACCATATATGCAAATGATCAGCGCCCAAGACCCCTCTCCATCCAAGCTTTTAAATCAATACTTCTCCATT
>NC_090728.1:50723331-50733331 GCF_036898095.1 Palaemon carinicauda | reverse complement strand
AAGTCGTCGAGATACTACCGATAGAGAGTCATGGGGTCCTTTGACTAGCCAGACAGTACGACATTGGATCCTTCTCTCTGGTTACGGTTTACTTTCCCTTTGTCTACACATACACCGAATAGTCTGGGATATTCTTTACAGATTCTCCTCTGTCCTCATACACCTGACAACACTGAGATTACCAAACAATTCTTCTACTCCCAAGGGGTTAACTAATGCACCGTAATTTTTCAGTGGCTACTTTACTATCGGTAAGGGTAGAAGAGACTCTTTAGCTATGGTAAGCAGCTCTTCCACAAGGACACTCCAAAATCAAACCATTGTTCTCTAGTCTTGGGTAGTGCCATAGCCTTTGTACCATGGTCTTCCACTGTCTTGGGTTAGAATTCTCTTTCTTGAGGGCACACTATTCTATCTAATTTCTCTTCCTCTTGTTTTGTGAAAGTTTTTATAGTTTGTATAGGAAATATAGTTCCTAAAATATTTTATTTTTCCTTGTTTACTTTCCTCACCGGGGTATTTTCTCCGTTGGAGCCCCTGGGCTTATAGCATCCTGCTTTTCCAACTAGGGTTGTAGCTTGGCAAATAATGATAATAATAATAATAATAATAATAATAATAATAATAATAATAATAATAATAATAATAGTAAGCCAGATAATATAAGTTTTTAAAGCTCGAGGATAAGTTTTGAAGACATTCTGAGGAATGCAACATATTCCGTCATTTACTTTAAAACATTGTCCCTGAAGACATGAAATGATACATAAAGCCAATAAAGTGTTGCCTTTGAATAATTGCCGGTACACGTGCTTTAGCATTTAATGAAAATTGCCGAAGAGAAAGAATATGCCTAAAGAGAATATATATAAATATATACACACATATACATTATATATATATAAATATATATATATATATATATATATATATATATATATTTATGTGCATACATATATATACATAGATATGATGTTATATTTATAAATATGATTTATATATATGCCTATAATTTCTATATGTGTATTTTTAATTTGTATAAAAACCTATATATATATATATATATATATATATATATATATATATATATATATATATATATATATATATATATATATACAGTATATATATATATATATATATATATATATATATACAGTATATATATATATATATATATATATATATATATATATACAGTATATATATATATATATATATATATATATATATACAGTATATATATATATATATATATATATATATATATATATATATTGCATCTTTTGCCTTCAAAGAATACGACATTTGAGCTGAAAACAAGAGTTTCGTCGAGAGAGAGAGAGAGAGAGAGAGAGAGAGAGAGAGAGAGAGAGAGAGAGAGAGAGAGAGAGAGAGAGAGAGAGAGAGAGATGTTATTGGGGAAATGTCACCACTGATCTCGTAGTTTCTCACCACAATTTAAACCACAATCACGTCCGCACATAGTCCCATAAGCAATTGTCGACCAACAGAAGGATGTCTCTTTGAGGAAAGCCGCCCCCGGGCTTTATCTTCGGGAATTGTTATCATTTCGAAGGATATGCATCTGCTGAGTCACGCCCAGCCTTCGGGAGATTTTCACGAAGGTTGGATAATTGTGAACATGGGCGTAGTAGTGGCGGGTGAGAAGATTTGATAGAGTATATATACGTAGACATTCGAGATGCTGGTCAGAACGTTTCTGAAGCTTGCTTCTGTGACCAAGGCATCCACTTCTCGTGAGTTTATAAGCTTTATTTGATATAGGTTTATCTATTTTTATATGGATTCTTGTTTCGAGACGCTGAATCTTATAAGATTCGTTAGTTGAGGTAATTTTACCTTTAGGAAAACTTTGATTCATCCTTCATTTTAATGTTTGTTAGAGCCTTCAGGATCAGTAATTTGGAGTTTTTTTTTTTTCATGCATTTTTTTATCTTAATCTTTCTATTTGTTACCTTCATCTGTATAATCACAGTTTAAAATCTCTTCTGTTTTTTCATAAATAACCTTCCTTGTAGTTTTAAATACAAACGGGTTAAGCAATGACTTTTTTACTCCATAAAAAATATCAATAAGATAATATTCAAGCGCTTTCGTACACAAACTCCTTCCAAATCATTTACTTATTGTTTATCACCACAAAGTAAGTTTTTTTTTCGTATTAATTGAAATTTTACCGGTCACGTTTATTAAGTTATCTATACCCATTTTGTTCAATTTTTTTGAATCTATATGTCATTCATATCAGCAGCATAATTTCACACTTTCATAGCGGATAGATATTGTACATTTCCAGCTTTTATGTCTGCCCGTAGTAGTGTTCCTCATGGCGATAGTCTCTCCGTATATATGAAATTATGTATCGAAAATCAGAGTTATCAATTTATCGGAACAGTCAGATGTATTGTACTTTCCGTATTCGTTCCTTTCAACGATTGCTGTATTTAAGAACCATTCAAGAGACTCTTTAGCTATAGCAAGCAGCTCTTCTAGGAGAAGGACACTCCAAAATCAAACCATTGTGCCATAGCCTCTGTACCATGGTCTTCCACTATCTTGGGTTAGAGTTCTCTTGCTTGAGGGTACACTCGGGCACATTATTCTATCTAATTTCTCTTCCTCATGTTTTGTTAAAGTTTTTATAGTTTACATAGGAGATATTTATTTTATTATTATTCTTGAAATATTTATTTTTTCCTTATTTTCCTTTCCTCACTGGACTATTTTCCCTTATGGAGACCCTGGGCTTATAGCGTTCTGCTTTTCCAACTAGGGTTGTAGCTTAGCAATTAATAATAATAATAATAATAATAATAATGATAATAATAATATTGCAGTTTTCACATTCTACAGGGCTATCGTCACATATATCGGATACTTGAATTCACAGTAGTTCTATTCGTAATCTAATAGCAGTCCTAATCAAAATCAATCTCAAAGATGGAAATAAAGGAAGTACGATTTGCAAATAAACATAAAAACACTTATCAACAGTCCTAGCTAACAAAACTATCGCGCTGTAACCAAAACAAACTGATTCTATCGTTCACGACAACTCCCAACAAATATAAACACTACTTACTGATATGTAAACACTTCCAAAGCTGATTGAAGTAAGATAAACGAATGTATAAATCCAGTATTTGTAAAACAACCGACTCTTGCTGCACTCAATAAGAAAAACATTCGTCCAGCATATTCGTTAGTTGTTATGTCCTAGCCTGTTTATGAAAAAACGTAAACAAACAACCTTATACTAACAGTCTCTCTAGCTACAAACAATCATTACAGTGATTACACTCTCTCTCTCTCTCTCTCTCTCTCTCTCTCTCTCTCTCTCTCTCTCTCTCTCTCTCTCTCTCTCTCTCTCTGGGTAATGAAGGTTGACAATATAATCATAAAGCTAGTGTATAAGCAGCAAAAGCGAACAGGGCAAATGAATAGAAAATTCATGAATTAGGAAGATAAAAAAAATGATAAACGATAGGTTTTAAATGCTAGCGAGATTAAGATTACTTTACTTACTTTGATGGCTGCTTTTCCGGTCCCATACAGCAGGGGAACCCCACTTTCTCTAAAGGACCTCCACTGTCATTTTATCTTGTTCGTCCAGAGCATTAAATATTTCATATCACATTACTCATTTACTGTTAAATCGTCACTGTCAAACGACTCACCCCTCTTTTTCTCTGAAGTCTCACCATCAAACCAAGGAAATTGGTCTTTAACAGTTATAGTCTTTTCCAATAGTGGACACATGGTATCGTATTCACCTTAAGCACTAATTATCTAACCTATTTACCCTTATTATGATGATATACTGTAGCTGCTGTTTCTCATATATTCACTTCGTCTTCCCTACAGGATTATCTAGTGACAACCATGGCTCTTACATTCACAGTCGGTAAGTATTATATCTGTTGAAGAGGCCTACATTGTAGGCCTAAGTTATGCCTTAATAAATGCAGTTGTCAAGATAGTTCAAATAGCGTACGTCACTTTTCTAGCTCCATAAGTTTTTTTTTGCAAAATGAAGTTTTCTTTTTTTTAATGATTTGATTTTAGCAATTCAGTTTCCAACGATAACCGAAGAAATCTTTAAATTTATCCAGTATAGGCCTAAGTTATGCCTTAATAACTGTTCAGTTGTCAAAAGTTTCCAAATAGCGTACGTCACTTTTCTAGCTCCATAAGTTTTTGTGTTCATGTTTTAAGCACATTTTTTAAATGATTTAATTTTATAAATTCAGTTTCCAACGATAACTGAATAATCTTCATAATGTTAAATTTATTAATTTATCCATCAAAGGAGCTGGCGCCGCAGTGGCTGCCGGCGTAGCTGCTGCTGCCGCTGCAGGAGCTGTCGGTCTAGGCCTGTTAGGTGCCGCCGCTCTCTCCAGGAGAGGAGGCAGAAGGGGTGGCAGAAGGGGCGGCGGCAGGCGCAGGTTTGGCCGACAGGCCCAGAAGCAGGTCGAGGAATCCAAGGCTCTGGAAAGGGCGCTGGATCTCATTCGCCAGCAGGACGTCACTGGATGCGGGATGCGCCTTGTGTGCGAGTTGGCAGGACTTCGGGAGGAGAGCCTCACGGAGGAGGAGATGTCTATTCTAGATATTGTAGAGTGAGTATCGTCAGGCGAAAGAGTTTTCGTGATTTCTGATCGGAAAAGGGTTTGCTTCTTTTGCCTCCTTCAAGAACCCTTTTCTTTATCTAACTTCTTCCCAAAGTGTTATTTTCGTTCTCTAACTCTCCCCACACGTGTCATTTTCTTTAACTAACTTCTCCCAGTGTTAGTTTTTTATCTAACCTCTTCCCAAAGTGTCATTTCTTTATGTAACTTCGCCCCACAAGTGTCATTTTCTTTATATAACTGCTCCCAGTGTCATTTTCTTTATCTAACCTCCCCCAGTGTCATTTTCTTTTTCTAACTTCCCCAAGTGTCATTTTCTTGATCTAACTTCTCCCAGTGTCATTTTTTATCTAACCTCTTCCCAAAGTGTTATTTCTTTATCTAACTTCGACCCACAAGCGTCATTTTCTCTATGTAACTGCTCCCAGTGTCTTTTTCTTTATCTAACCTCCCACAGTGTCATTTTCTTTTTCTAACTTCCCCAAGTGTCATTTTCTTTCTCTAACTTCTTCTCAAAGTGTCATTTCTTTATCTAACTTCGCCCCACAAGTGTCATTTTCTTTCTCTAACTTCGCCTCACAAGTGTTATTTTCTTTCTCTAACTCTTCCCACATGTGTCATTTTCTTTATCTAACTTCCCCCAGTGTCATTTGCTTTCTCTAACTTACCTCGCCCCCCCACAAGTGTCACTTCCTTTGTCTAACTCCAAGTGTCATTTTATTTCACCAAATTCCCTCAAGACACAATTTCTTTACTGATCATTCAAGAACATTTTCAAAGCACATGATAACTCATAGAAATAATGATATTAGCACAAAATTCTTCAATAAGCTCATTAAAATCCTTTCCCTGGTTACAGATGAATTTGCTTTGGTTTAAGTCTCTTACTAAAGAAAAGGCATTTGCATTATTTTTTTTTTCTCAAGAAGCGAACCACTTTTTGGTCTTCCTTAAATGGTATTTTAGGAATCCACTCAAGACAGTTTTTTCAGTTATTTTATTATTCTGACATTTATTTGTTTTAAAATTTCTTCAAAGTAAGGTTTCGTCTAAATATAGTTTCCACTGAATATTTATCACTAACACTTGTGATTTTAATCAACGTAAATATCATCCACAATAGCATTTAATATCGAATTCTACCCTTAGGAATATTTATATCCACTGGAAATTCATTTATAATAAATGCCTCTGACTGGGCAAGGATTCGAACCCATGCCTTTGAGTCGAAACAATGCCAACAAAGACCTCTTTTGATGCATGGTTGTTTAGAGATCTTAGCTGGCGTTTTTTTCGACTTAGAGGTATAGGTTCGAATCCTTGCCTAGTTAGAAGCATTTATCATAAAGGAATTTCCAGTGGATATATATTCCTATTGGTAGATTTGGTATTAAATCCCATTTTGGTTAATATTTACATAGTTTACAATCTCACACATCTTGCATCAAAGACTATTATTATTATTATTATTATTATTATTATTATTATTATTACTAGCCAAGCTACAACCCTAGTTGGTAAAGCAAGATGCTATAAACCCAAGAACTCCAACAGGGAAAAATAGCCTAGTTGGGAGAAGAAATAAGGAAATAAATAAATGATGAGAACAAATTAACAATAAATCATTCTAAAAACAGTAACAACGTCAAAACAGATATGTCATATGTAAACTATATAAAGACTTATGTCAGCTTGTTCAACATAAAAACATTTACTGCAAGTTTGAACTTTTGAAGTTCTACTGATTCAACTACCCGATTGGGAAGATCATTCCACAACTTGGTCAATAATTGATTATGTTATTCCTCACAGACCTAGACCCACACCTGGAGAAGGAGTGCTGCCATCTAGCAGCGGGGCTGTGGACTACAAGATCGCTAAAGAATTGGGTCAAAGGCACGCCGATTGCAGCTTGACCTTCCCTCTCTGTTCGTTCAATGGCACTCAACTCATGAATATCGTCGATGGGTACCTGCCATAGGAACCCAGAAGCGGAAAAATACGATTTTCGATTAGATAATAGTTCTTTTATAAAAAAAATAATAGCGTGAAAGTTTCTATTTCTGTATAAACTGTGCGTATGTAGTTTCTAAGTTTGTATAGTTTTTTCGGAATATTTGTTTAATATGAATTCGTTATTTGATAAGTATTTGTCCTGATTTCCTTTAGAATAGTAATGATGAAAATTATAAGCATTGCTAGTTTTTTTTCTTTTAAGCAAGACCCAAAACTTTCTTTTTTAATAAATTCCTTGAAATTATATAGCATTTAGTGCTGTTTCGGAAAGGTTAAGTTTTCTTATTGTAGTGTGAACTGATATGATCTTTTATTTTTTTTTTTATATTATTCATTATACTTACTTGATTTTATAAAATGTTTTCTATCCGGACAATAAACACTATTTCCTGAATATTATTATTATTACTCTTATATCCTACCGTTATCCTTACATTAAGGGGTCGGTTGCCTGATGCGCCCTCTCTAATGCCTTCGATCAAATGTATCCTCTTCCACCAAACCTCTTCTCTCCATATCATCCTTCACCTTATCTGGCCATCAAATTCTCTGCCTCCCTCTCGTTCTTCTCCCCTTAACAGGTTACTCCTAAGCCCTCCTCACTCCCTCCCCACCATCCATCCTCAAAACGTGCCCACACCATCTCATTCCTGGCACTGGTGCCACCTCTGTAATATTTACTACGCCTGCCATTCTTCTTCTTTCATAATTTTTCATTCTTCCTAGCAGTGATATTCCAATCATCCACCTCAGCATTTTCATCTCTGTTCTTTCAAGCTTTACTGTTCATTTTCGTATTATTATTATTATTATTATTATTATTATTATTATTATTATTATTATTATTATTATTATTAACTAAAATGCAACCCTAGTTGAAAAGGCAGGATACTATAAGGACAAGGGCTCCAACAAGGGAAATAACTCAGTACGGAAAGGAAATAGGAAACAAAAACATAGAATAGTATGCTTAAGTGTACCCTCAAGCAAGAAAATTCTAACACAAGACACTGAAAGACCAAGGCACTCTCCAATGGTTTTATTTAAATGTCCTTATCTTGGAAGTGCTGCTTACCATAGCTAGAGAGTCTCTTTTGCCCTTATCAAGTAAAAAGTAGCCACTGAACAATTACATTGCAGTAGTTAACCCCTCGAGTGATGATTTTTTTTTGTTATCTTAATGTTTTCAGGTGTATGAGGAGTGAGGAGAATACGTAAAGAATAAGCTAGGCTATTCGGTGTATGTGTAGGCAAAGGAAAAAAGAGCCGTAACCGGATAGAGGTCCAATGTGGTACCATAGTGTCAGTCAAACTACCCATAACTCTCTAGAGGTAGTATCTCAACCGGTGGCTGGTACCCTAGCCAACATACTCCCTGATACCTAAGTTTTTCCATCTAACTTCAAGTTGGATATTTTATTCATATATACCATTTAACATATATATATATATATATATATATATATATATATATATATACATATATATATATATATATATATATATATATATATATATATATATATATATATATATATATATACGCAAATTATATCTTAATGTAGAAAGTTGTAAATGTAAAACTGTGGTTCTAATTATCGTAATTCTTTACCATCTAACTAAAAAACTTAAATTATAAAACAAGAAGCTTTGCACCTACCTGTCGATTGAGAGTGCCTGCCAACGTGTTTTGCAGAGTAAACGTTCAGGAGTCAGGAATCAGGAACCTACTACTTAACTAGAATGTGATTGGATACCAGCATCAGCTGGAGTTAGGAGAAGGCTACGAGCCAATAAAAGATAATCAGCCACTTTTTGATTGACACAAGTGGTTCTCTAGCTTGTTATTGACCAATATTACAATCGACGAACCATGAACAAAATTAATTGCTTAGGTTTTGAAAATAATTAAATACTGTCCTACGAGGACCTCACAAAGTAGGCATGTTGTTCTCCCACTACCTTTGGGAAGCACAATCATCTAAATGGACATTGTAGCTATGGTACAGCACTTATCTCTCATATGTTAGGTCGTGCATCTTTTCTAACCTAGTAGCCCACAAGTCTTCTCATCAGTAGATGAATACCAGCCTGCGCTGGAGTCAAGAAAAGGGTCGGAGAACAACATCACTTTTAATATTTGCTGGGAAAGGAGACGGCTGTACTTCGTAAGTTCTACTCTTTATAGAGGGGAAAACGTGTAATTATACAGACACTTATATATATATATATATATATATATATATATATATATATATATATATATATATATATTTATACACACACACACACACACACATATATATATATATATATATATATGTATATGTATATATACGTATATACATGTATTTATATATACATATTATATAATTGACCAATACATATTCAGTTATACATATATATATATAAATATATATATATATATATATATATATATATATATATATATATATATATGTATATGTATATGTATATATGTATATATATATATATACAGTATATATATATATATATACATATATATATATATATATATATATATGTATACACACACACACACACACATATATATATATATATATATATATATATCATATAATTGACCAATATATAATCAGTTACCTATCATAAACAATAATGCTGGATCTTAGTATGACTAATCGAGGTCGAAATCTATCTACCGAATTGATTTAATTGCTACGATTTAATGCTTGATAAACCTAAATAATTTATAAATCATTGTATCGCGCTCATTCAGTTTGTCCGGATGATCTCCTGTGCGTGTCATAGGAAGGACGCGTGTACATTAATGATAACTATAATGATACACAGCCATAGCTAACACCTACCAGATAACTGTCACGTCCATTGATATAGTTTCTATATAAATACTATACAGTGATCGGTTTATTTAAGTTTTGGTATTTTTATACCTAAAAATATTCTCTTCAATTTACTCTACGCTCTAAAGCACTCAATGGACTTTTAATTTTCCCTTTTGGATTAATGGTTATTTTTTGTAGTTTTTCCCTTGGGTACGCTGATAAAAACACCGTAATTCTAATCAGAAATTCTCCGTAAAAATATACTATTCTCAGATGTATTTAGGTAAAATAAAGGCGACCGTAATTTTTACCCTACTTTGTTATTATCTTTCACTGGTTGGTGACCGTAATATCACTCCTTTACTTCAATATATCCGTTTTTAAAACGGTAAATGCCTGGCAACATTTATTCCAGGATTTTTACCGTTTTTTAAGGCAAATTTTCAACTGTAATTCTAAGCCCATCAGTCACGAGTACCGTTGATCAACTGTTACTTAGTCAA
>NC_090728.1:50708331-50710831 GCF_036898095.1 Palaemon carinicauda | reverse complement strand
TATTATTGCTGTTATTATTATTATTATTATTATTATTATTATTATTGTTGTTATTATTATTATTATTATTATTATTATTGTTGTTATTATTATTATTATTATTATTATTATTATTATTATTATTATTATTATTATTATTATTATTGTTGTTGTTGATATTATTATCATTATTATTATTATCATTATTATTATTATTATTATTATTATTATTATTATTTTTACTATTATTATTATTGCTGTTGTTGATATTATTATCATTATTATTATCATTATTATTATTATTATTATCATCATTATTATTATTATTATTATTATTACTATTATTATTATTATTATTATTATTATTATTATTATTATTATTATTATTACTTGCTAAGCCACAACCCTAGTTGGAAAAGCAGGATGCTATAAGCCCAGGGGCTCCAACAGGGAAAATAGCCCAGTGAGGGAAGGAAACAAGGAAATAAGAGAAGTAATTAAAAATTAAAATGAAATATTTTAGGAGCAGTAACTACATTAAAATAAATATTTCCTATATAAATCATAAAAAACTTTAACAAAACAAGTGGAAGAGAAATTAGATAGAACAGTGTGCCTGAGTGTACCCTCAAGCAAGAGAACTCTTGCTGTGGTTTGTTCTTATTCAACTGATGTCCAAAACTTTTTTAGATGGATTGATTTATAGTTTTCGCACTTTTGATAAATAGTATTTAATAATATTATTAATTATCATTGTTTACATTTTACATTGTAATTTTCTTAAGTTTAATCATTAGTGCTAAAATCATAAATGGTCTCTTATGTTATGAGCAGTAATTTTTTAAATTAAACACTGGGATTTTCATCGGATTTAAAATAGGTCATCTGATCAAATTGTATGTATTTGTACAAATAATGAAACTCGTTAAGGAGTAATGTATACCATTTTTTTTATTTTTAGGAAAAAATGCATTTCATAGAGACTAAGGAAAATGACATATCCGAGTCTTGTTACTTTTCCTGTATCGAATATTATTATACACGGGATATACTATGTAAAGTTTTTTATCCGGTAAACCATAATATTTTTTTTTGTATATAAAACACTAAAATTAACGCTAAAATGTACGCAAGAAGCGTATCATGTTTCTGCATTTGCGTGTGAATTGACTTCCCAGGTTTTCTATAAAAAGACAATGAAAAAGAAACTTCCTTTGGCGATCAATTTTATATATATATATATATATATATATATATATATATATATATATATATATATATATATATATATAGTAATATATAGTATATATATAGATACACACACACACACACACACATATATATATATATATATATATA
The DNA here is from genome assembly GCF_036898095.1 of Palaemon carinicauda. NCBI lineage: Eukaryota > Metazoa > Arthropoda > Malacostraca > Decapoda > Palaemonidae > Palaemon > Palaemon carinicauda. Next base: position 50,709,493 of record NC_090728.1, on the reverse strand, counting down.
TATATATATATATATATATATATATGTATATTAGCTGACGTTGCTAGCCCAATAGATAAATTATATAAGGTGTTATAAGTTAATTTATTGCAGACTATTCAAGCATAGGAGCGTTTTAAGACTACTTCATACTTATACATTTTCTTCCCTCTGACGCACAAGGGGTTACATATTTGCATACATGAATATGTGCAAATAATTCCACTTTAATGGAATCTGCTTGACGAAAGCACAATTTCTATCTTTCATCATTATGAATAAGCCGAGAGAGAGAGAGAGAGAGAGAGAGAGAGAGAGAGAGAGAGAGAGAGAGAGAGAGAGAGAGAGAGAGAGAGAGAGAGAGAGAGAGAGGGCTATTATTGTTATTTATCATTAGCATAAGATGCACTATTCACAAATAAACTCCAAGGTTTTGAGAGCTTGTTAATTTTTAATCATTGATGTGTAATTAAAGATATTAATTTATAAGCTATTAACACTGAAGGAATTAAAAGTCAAGATGTATAGAAATCTAAAAATTTTGACTGAATATATACACAATCAAATGAAGTAAGCATAAAATAATAAAAAAAGACACAGTGGCTTATAAATCATATATTACGCAAAGATAGTTTTCCTATGATAAAGATCTTTTAAATCATAAAACAAGATTTCAATATCTTGTGTTATTTTTTTCATATCCAATTTTTTATTCATAAAACATTTAGCCTCATAATAACAGTGTTTTTCAATTATATATATTCTGGAATCAGGTTTTATACTTATCATATTTACCTTGTGGATAATATCAGGCTCCTATCTAACGATAAAATATTTGAAAGTAATTAATAATTTTATCATAGAAATATAGACAAATAAAATCATTTGCAGAACCTTCCTTGGAACCAAAGGCAAGAAATTAAAAGCAAGTTTTTTTTTGTCTCGTTTTTATTCGCAAGTTGATAAAACCATCCATTTTCCACATCATACTTTCATAAGTAAAGGAATAGGGAGTTATCTTCTGAGTTTTAAAATGAATTAAAGAAAAAATCAATAGATTTTTTAAATAGATACATATGTTAAGATAAGAGCATTTGGGACGCCTTTCCATGCCATCCTCCTATAAGTAAGGAAAAAGTGTTTATTTTTCTGAGTTTTAAAACAAATAAAAGTAAACATAAAA
>NC_090728.1:50703331-50705831 GCF_036898095.1 Palaemon carinicauda | reverse complement strand
ATTAGTTGATAAAAGACAATTGAATAGAGATTAAGAGAAATAAATAAATAAGATGAGAAATAAATAAATAAGATGAGTTGATAGAAAAGCCAATTCAATACTGATGAAGAGAAATAAATACATAAATAAAATTAGCAGATGAAAAGGCAGATTAATTAGATATTATGAGAAATAGATAAAGGCAATTAGCTGATAAAAACCAATGGGAAAAATGATTAAGAGAAATAAATAAATGAAATTAGTTGATAGAAACCAATGGAATAGTAATTAAGAGAAATAAATAAATAAAATAAGTTAATAAAAAGCCCATTGAATAGAGATTAAGAGAAAAAATAAAAAAAATGAGTTGATAAAAAGCCCATTGAATAGAGATTAAGAGGAACAGTAAATAGAATTAGCTGATAAAAGCCAATTGAATAGAGATTAAGAGAATTAAATAAAGGCAATTAGCTGATAAAACCAATGGAATAATGATTAAGAGGAATAAATAAATAAAATGAGTTAACAAAAATCCAATGGCATCCTGATTAAGAGAAATATATAAATAGATAAAATTAGCTGATATAAAGCCAATTGAATAGAGATTAAGAGAAAAAGTAAATAAAATTAGCTGATAAAAAAGCCAATTGAATGGAGATTATGATGAAATAAATAAATAAAATGAGTTAACAAAAATCCTATTGAATAATGATTAGGAAAAATAAAATAAATATATTCTAGAAACAAGCGACATTACCCAACGAGACTGAGGACGGAGAGCTCCTCCAGAGCCAGTTCCTCGGACGCCCTCTCCCTCCTGGCCAATTCGCACATGAACTTGAGACCGCATCCTGTAATATCCTCCTGACGGATCAAGTTCAGGATGTTGGAGATGGCGGCTTCGTCCTCTTCAGCTGTACGCCTGTGCCGGTGGCCGTAGCCGTAGCCGTGTCCGTGGCTGTGGCTATTCCCGTAGCCTTTATTGTTATCCCGCCGGAAGAGGTGGGCCACGCCTAATAGGCCTAGGCCTACTGCTCCTGCCGCAGCTACGGCAGCTCCGGCAGCGAGGCTGCCGACGCCGATCGTCACGCCTGTGGTCACCGTTGTTGCCATATCTTTGGTTCTGAAGTTAGAGGTATTAGTGTTACAACAACAACAACAACAGCAAATGCACCCGTTTCTAGTCCAGGTATGTCAACACATAGATATATATGCATATATATATATATATATATATATATATATATATATATATATATATATATATTAATATATATATATATACTGTATATATATATATATATATATATATATATATATATATATATATATATATATATATATATATACATATATATATGCATACATATTTGTGTGTGTGCTATATTTATGCATATACATTATATACATATGCTGTATGCATGTACCATATTTATGCATATATATGTATATATACATATATATATATATATATATATATATATGTGTGTGTGTGTGTACTGTATTTATGTATGTGTGTATATACGTATATATACATATACATATATATATATATATGCATATATACATACATATATACATATATATATATATATATATATATATATATATATATATATATATATATATAAATGACATATCGTCACTAATTTGGCACATGATATTTTCCTATATATGCTTTCATATAATTAATCACCAATTAATATACTGCAATATAAATGGCAAACAGTGAATTAAAACACTTAAGAGACATAGGCAATGATTCTTGATAACGACGTCTATATATACGTGACAGTTTTCTTTAATTTTGCCCTTGATAATTCTTTATCTTTAAATGTTGAACTTGAAATTATAAGAGAGATCACTCGAGCGCCATATGTGGATGAGATCATGGTGAGGGGTAGATGGAGATGGTTTGGACATGCCCTTCGCACTCCCCAAGCGATATTAGTTCACCAAACTTTCAACTGGGCTCCACAAGGCACTAGAATAGTTGGAAGACTCAGGCCTACATGGCTGAGGACTATGAAGCGTGAAGTAGCAGATGATGAATGGAGAAGTATTGATTTAAAAGCTCAAGATAGAGACAAGTGGCGAATTCTAACAGAGGCCCTTTGCGTCAATAAGCGTAGGAGATGATGATGATAAAATATCTAACTGTAAAAGTCTATTGATGTTGAATTTGTCATACTCTGCAAATAACTTTTACTCGAAGATAATTATAAAGTGCACAAACCATGACCGTGGTTCGAACCTTGTCTTTTACCTATTGCACATATGAGGCAGTGAATTGTTATAAAAAATTGGTAAAGCCTCAAACTATTATATAGACTTAATAAATACTTGTTGCTGATACACAATGATTATATTAAAGCAGAATTGGTTTAGAACTTTAGATTCTGCAAAACTTACGTCTGTCGAAAGCCTTTTCATTCGAATCAAGCTGAAAATTAACTTTTACCTTTCTGACAATTCCACATAACTTATCTGTAAGACAACTTACATATATTTTCCACCAGAA
>NC_090728.1:50690831-50698331 GCF_036898095.1 Palaemon carinicauda | reverse complement strand
AATTTTTATTTTTCTAAATAACTGTAGAAGTAGTAAGATTTCATCGTTTTTTATTTACGAGATTAAACCAGCTCTTTAAAGGTGTGACTCCCGCAAAAGAAAAAAAAAATCTCCGTAGCCTGTCGAATCTCCCTACAGAAACCGCATCCTTCCCATACTATCTCGCAAGGAGTTTCTTACTTTCAGACAATTGAGTCTCTTTCCTTTCAATTCTCATCTCCAATCTACCATCTGACATTACTTCTAAATCGCTAGACTATCTCAAAACACTGTTATCGACAAATAAATAACTCAAAACACTATTTGGGTTGATATTGCATTTCCACTGAGAAGTAAGAAGGAAAGTCGAACTGTTCGTCGAACCGGGTTGTCGAACTGGGTTGTCAAACAGTTCGAAGAGGTGGAGTCAGTCACAAAGGCACAAGGTTTGTGGACAATGAAACCCCGCCCACAAAAGTCAGGATAGATCTGACATTCTTAGAACTATTCGACGAACGTGTTCGACAACCAGATTCCCCGTTCACACGCTCGAACATCACTACAAACACTTGTCTGTCGAACAGCGTTCGACGGTGTAAACCCCGCTTAAGATTGTCATCTTGCTCTGAAGTACTTTTTACCATTTACCAGATTGGTTTTATGATATACCTGTTCTCTTATAGCCCTTAGGACCATTTGATTCTGACTTATTTTCAAATCTGAAAGGTCACGTATGTGAAGATGGGCTCAGGACTGTCATAGTCAAGTGGATTAGAAAGAAAGAAATCAAAAGGGTTTTATGGCTATGACAGAGAGTGGCCAATTGTTCAAAGTGAAAGTGATGATGTTAGAAAATAGAATATGGTTTGAATGATGTCTCTTATGTATATTTATATAAATACACACACACACACACACACACACATATATATATATATATATATATATATATATATATATATATATATATATATATGTATATGTATATATACATACATATATATATGTATATATGTATATATATATATATATATATATATATATATATATATATATATATATATATATGTATGTATGTATATTTGTACGTGTATGCATACATTGGTGTTTCACATGATTACACATTCTTACAAAGGATGATTAATAGAGAATGTAAAATATTTGACAACTCTGTTGTTAAACATTAAAAGGTATCTTAAATTGATAATAAAAGAAACTCATATGAAAAATGATTTCCCCGAATAAGAAAGGAAATTAGAGTTTCTGACTTCAAATAGCAAATAGCTCGGTTCAAAATAATGCTCACACGAAAGCAAATAGACAGCTGTTACAGTGCTTAAGTGCTATTTTGTTATCTAATGAGATGGGATTTCCGACCTATGCTCATCAGATCAAGAGTTAACATACAGATTGTCTTTAGTATTCTTAATAGTAAGCAGCTCGTCTGGGAGAAGGACACTCCAAAATCAAACCATTGTTCTCTAGTCTTGGGTAGTGTCATAGCCTCTGTACCATGGTCTTCCACTGTCTTGGGTTAGAGTTCTCTTGCTTTAGGGTACACTCGGGCACACTATTCTATCTAATTTCTCCTCCTCTTGTTTTGTTGACGTTTTTATAGTTTATATAGGAGATATTTATTTTTCTGTCGTTACTGTTCTTAAGATATTTTATTACTTCCTTGTTTCCTTTCCTCACTGGGTTATTTTCCCTGTTAGAGCCCATGGGCCTATAGCATCCTGCTTTTCCAACTAGGGTTGTAGCCTAGCAATTAATAATAATAATCATAATTAAATAATGCTCAGAACGACCAAGACGATATAGAGGTAATAAAACCTGCAAAATCTGGAAAAGGTCTTCATTTTATAGATCTTAAAAAAGATACTGTAGAGTTCCAAAGAATATACTATATGGAAACATAACGAGAGAGAGAGAGAGAGAGAGAGAGAGAGAGAGAGAGAGAGAGAGAGAGAGAGAGAGAGAGAGAGAGAGAGAGAAGAAAAAAATGTTGGAAGAATTCTTTTACACATACTACGTATTATCATTATTATTATTATTATTATTATTATTATTATTATTATTATTATTATTATTAATTGCTAAGCTATAACCCTAGTTGGAAAAGCAGGAAGCTATAAGCCCAGGAGCCCCAACAGGGAAAATAGCCCAGTGAGGAAAGGAAACAAGGAAAAATACAATATTTTAGAGTAACAACATTGAAATAAATATTTCCTACATAAATTATAAAAGCTGAGATATGTAATTTATATCAGTGTAAAATGAATGATAGGGAAACGGCCCGGTTATGAAGTTTTAGAGAGAGAGAGAGAGAGAGAGAGAGAGAGAGAGAGAGAGAGAGAGAGAGAGAGAGAGAGAGAGAGAGAGAGAGAAGTTTTTTGGTAAAAATATATGTCAGATGACATAAGGTGCTCCTACATGATCAGTGATAAACAAGAGACAATCTTTCGTGCGCAAACAAGAAATTGCAGTCTATTGTCTCTTGTAGATTACATTACATCATTGTCAATACGAATTTTTATTTTTTTGCTTTTCACATATATCGCCATGGATAAATTAGGAGGCTTTAAATAAACTAAATAAAAAATTTTCAAGCCTAAACAAATTTGGAATGAACAATGTCTGAGAAATAGTATTTTATATTGTTATTCTCCTTTGAAATAGAAGGCATTAAATGAAGTAACCTTTTCCAGAAATATTTCCATACCTACACAAATATTGAATGAGCAATGTCTGGCAGTATTATATTTTGTTTATGTCATATGAAGTATTAGGGTAAGAAATAAAAAAGCATTTAATAGTGTTCTAACTCTCTTGTTCATTTTTTACGTTGGAGTTATTTTTTTTAGAAAGAAATTTATTCTGAAAGCAACTGAAAAATTTGGAAATGAATGTGGAATAAAGAATTTCCATTAAGTGATCATAGATACACAGAAGAAAGTAAAAAGTTCCACGTCAAATCAGAGTGAAACAACAAATTATTCCAAAGAATTTTTTTTTTCCCAATTAAGAATATTTTGGTTATAGAATTTAGTACCTATCTTGAACGGAAAAGAGTATATGATATCTATACACCATTCAACACTTTGAAGTAAGAAATAATAGCGAAGAAGAACAAAAAGATAAGAACAACAATTCTATATCAAGTTCAAAGTTCTTATATGATGGCAACGGGATAAACAATGGCGGGGAATTGAGTATATGAAGAAAAATAATTAAGGAAAGTGTTTAACCTGAAACCACTTAAAAACAGAAAAGCATAAATCAAGTTCAAAGTTCTCATAAAATGGCAACGGGATAAACAATGACGGGGAATTGAGTATAATTCTATTTACTGTACTTTTTTCCCCAAGGAGGTGGAGGGGGGGGGGGGGCGGTCATGAAAGGCCAGGGTGGCTGGGGAGATTTGGGGAAATTTGGGGAGACTTATACGCGAATTACATCACCCACAATAACAATCAATTTCTAAGTGAATGCCTGAGTTGATGCTGATTGTCAGGTAATTCAACCGAGTGAAAACATCTCCTTGGTTCCATATGGCTTTTTTTTCGGTGATGATTATGCAATTTTTTATTTACATTGGATTTGCTGCATTATTGTGCATTTATGACAGTGACATTTGCAATGCAAATTCAAAAGCATTAGATGCATAGATATTTTTGTTTTGCTTTTTTTTTTTGCTGATGCATAGACCAATTTTTTTTTTTTTTTTCTTTTTTGCCTGAGGGTTACCCCCCTTTTACTTGTTTTTATCTTTGCTATGTTTTATTTATTTCTTTAATTTCATAATGTAACCAAATTAGGAAATTGTTCAACTTTGGAGTACACAACACATCAGTCAGTAAGCCTGGAATATAAAGAATTAAATTAGTAGTGCTTGAATATTCTGCATTTATTCGTTAACAAGTTTCAATTCTTTCTTATACTACTTCAATCTACCTTCAATTACATATCATCTTTGGTGATTTAGGTCGGGGAAATAAGATAGCAGATTGTTTTTAATGTACTTGTATTTATCATATGTATTAACTGTAGGTTTCCCATTCAGGTTTAGGGTAAGTAAAGTTCTTTATCATCTTAATCGTAAGTTAATATTATTATTATTATTATTATTATTATTATTATTATTAGCCAAGCTACAACCCTAGGTGGAAAAGCAAGATGCTATAAGCCCAAGGGCTCCAACAGGGAAAAATAGCCCAGTGAGGAAAGAAAATAAGGAAATAAATAAATGATGAGAATAAATTAACAATATATCATTCTAAAATCAGTAGCAGCGTCAAAACAGATATGTCCTATATAAACTTTTAACAACGTCAAAAACAGATATATCTTATATAAAATATAAAAAGACTCATGTCAGCCTGGTCTTTTAAAACTGTCTTGTTAGAACCTCATTGAATTACCAATTAAAACAATAGTAAAATATTGTGAAATTATTAAATTATTATAATATTCTACAAGAATAAAAAGGTATTAAGGAAAATTCCAGTTGTTATTCAATAAATTTTATTTAATGTATAATTCGTGACTTTTTCGATAGTAAAGGAAGCAAGGTCCTCTTACATAAGAGCTGAAAAGAATCTATGATTTTCTTTTTTTTCTTTTTTTAAAAGCACAAATTAATTGTACTTTTTATGACAAAAGCATTTTTTTTCGATTTATATTGTCTAATCTCTTAATGAGCCATTTAAAAGATTTTACCAAGCGTACGCTAATAAATAAATGAATACAGACAAACATGATACACGTACACATTTATATGCATATCTATCTATCTATCTATCTATCTATATATATATATATATATATATATATATATATATATATATATATATATATATATATATATATTTAGATATTAGTGTATACATTTGTGCATATCTATATATATATGTATATATATGTTATATATATATATATATATATATATATATATATATATATATATATATATGTATATGTATATATATATATACACATATACTGTATATATGTATATACATATATATATATATATATATATATATATATATATATATATATATGTGTATATCTATATGAGTATAGGCCACAAACACACAAAAAACACACACATATATAAATATATGTATATAAATATATATATATACATATATATATATATATATATATATATATATATATATATATGTGTGTGTGTGTGTATGTAGATAGATAGAGAGCGATGTTTTGATAGACAGATATACAGATCTTAATTCTATAGGTTTTGAAAAATGATATTACAAAAAAGTTAACACAAAATCACCAAAAGAGTAGACAATGCAAAAAAAGTATATAATAAATAAATTAATACTATATAAATAAGCAAATAAATTTGATATCTCCACCGACAAATTGAACACATTTTCTCTATCTACTGACATCTGACATATGAGATTCAAAATAAAATAGAAATATACGTTATATTTATATGTTGATTTTCATTAAAAAAAGACTATTGGTAACCTTAGTAACCAGCTTGCGGGGCATATAATTTTGAAAGGTGAACTACTGTATGCACTAAGTAAAGGTAGTTTTTTTTTCATCACATTAGTATTCATCAAAAAAAGAAAACAAAAGTTTAAGATGAAATTTGAGCTCAATAGATATTTGTACCGATGGTATCATATGCAAATGTGGAATTGATAATTTGATTTGGAAAATAAGTAATGTGGTTTAAACAGAGTACCATGAAATATGGAGTGAATATTTTGATTTAGATAAGTCAAGTGGTTTAAATAGAGTAAAAGGAAATATAGAATCAATATTTTGATTTGGAAAATAAGTGAAGTGATCTAAAATGTGGTATCATGAAATATGAAACTAATACTTTGATTTGGAAAATAAATAAATTGGTTTAAATAGAGTAACATGAAATATGAAATCAATATTTTGATTTGGAAAATAAGTGAAGTGGTTTAAATTGAGTAAAATGATATATGGAATTAATAATCTGATTTGGAAAATAAGTGAAGTGGTTTAAATAGAGTTACATGAAATATAGAATCAATATTTTGATTTGGAAGATAAGTGAAGTGGTTTAAAAAGAGTAACATGAAATATAGAATCAATATTTTGATTTGGAAAATGAGTGAAGTGGTTTAAATTGAGTAACATGAAAAATGGAATCAATATTTTGATTGGAAAATAAGGGAAGTGGTTTGAATAGAGTAACATGAAATACGGAATCAATATTCTAATTTGGAAAATAAGTGAAGTTGTTTAAATAGATTAAAATGAAATATGGAATTAATATTTTGATTTGAAAAATAAGTAAAGTTGTTTAAATAGAGTAACACAAAATACGGAGACATACACCAATTTTTAGAAAAAACAAAAATGTAGAATGGTTTGAAAAAAAATTATAGAATACAGAAAATCCACCAATTCTTAGAAAAACAGCTACCACTTGGTATAATTCATCAGAAGTAATTATGGTATATATGACATCACGGATTCCACAAGAGTCCTGCCCTCTATCGGGCACTTAGGGTATAGCTCCGTGCAATTGGACTGCAATGATCCAGCTGTCCGGGCTATCCTGTAGGTTGTTGAGGCCGTGCCGGGAAGGATACCCTCCCCGGGCTGGACGACGGGTCTGGAAAAGAAAAACATATTGATATAGTTCCGTCAGAAGTAGTTTGGTTATATATTCTTAGATACTTTTCTGTAATTATTTGGATTGTACAATTAAAGTCTCCATTAGTTTTTGGGAATAGTAAAGCTGAAAATATTTCCCCTGTGTTAAAAGAGCAAGTGTGTGTGGCTAAATATATATATATATATATATATATATATATATATATATATATATATATATATATATATATATGCATATGTATATATATTTATATATGTATATATATGCATATATATATATATATTTATACATGTATATCTATATATGCATATGTATAATATATATATATATATATATATATATATATATATATATATATATATATACATATACATATATATATATATATATATATATATATCTTTATATATGTGTAAATATATATATATATGTATATATACATTATATATATACATATATACATATAAATATCTTTATATATGTGTAAATATATATATATATATATGTATATATATATATATATATATATATATATATATATATATATATATATATATATATACATGTAACTATCTTTCCGGTCACGTAGAGCCCTCCCAATCCCTCTGGTAAGGGGAGAGTGAGTAGTCATACCCTAGAGGGGCTGCATGTGTGTCTATATCTATCTAAATATCAAGCCGTTATTTTTGCCGAGTCACGTGCACAATTATCATTATCATATTTTCCTATTTTATCTATTGTGGAAAACCACATTAACCACAATTGAGACATCACTATTAATGGGATAATCAACATGGCGACTAGTTAAGATGTCGTAAGAATGATAACAAACATGGCTGACAGAGTTAATATCCGTAAAATGTCATTAATCTTCACTGTTGCCA
>NC_090728.1:50673331-50683331 GCF_036898095.1 Palaemon carinicauda | reverse complement strand
AACAGAGAGGTTAGTGCAAGCAATAGTTTTGTAATGCATTGAACACAAAACACACGTTGTTATTGCTGTTACATGGACAGTTATACTGTAATCAAGAGACAAACAGTCATGATTTGTAGTACTCTGCAGTCATCATTCAGCATTCGTTTATCTTAACACGATGGCTTATTAATGTGACCGGTCCCAAGCTACCGTAGGATTTCTTTACAATGAATTAAAATCATCTTCCCTGTATAATGAATAGCAAGTGTCTGGCTATATATATATATATATATATATATATATATATATATATATATATATATATATATACATATATATATATATGTGTATATATATACAGTATATATATATGTATGTATGTATGTATGTATGTATGTATGTATGTATGAATATATATATGTACATATATGAATATATATATATATATATATATATATATATATATATGTATTTCCTGTATATATGAATATATATATATACACACACACACACGCATATATATATATATATATATATATTTCTTTCCTGTCACGCTCAGGGGAGAGGGAGTAATCATTCCCGGTGAGCGGGTTTACCTTGAGAGATACACTCGGAAACCACACTCCTACAAATTGAGTCTGTGTATGTGTGTGTGTGTGCGTCTGTGTGCATATCTATCTAAATATTTAGACGTCAATTTCGACGGTTCGGGTACACTAGTATTATAAAAATGTAGAAGTATAGAAATTAGTTTATGATCTTACACTTAAAAATGTGCATTAAAAAAACGGCAAATGCCTGGCACCATTTATTCCAGGATTTTTACCGTTTTGAAAACGGATATATTGACGTAAAAGAGTGACATTACGATCACCAACCCGTAAAAGATGATAACAAAATAAGGTAAAATTACAGTCGCCTGTATTTTACTGAAATACGGCTGAGAACAGTATATTTTTACGGAGAATTTCTGATTAAAATTAGTGTTTTTTTTTTCTAAATGTAGAAGAGCAAGGTCCTGAAAAGAGTTTTCTTCATGAAAGCAAAACAGGTGTAAGTTATAAGTCTCCTGTTTTACTTCTCTGGAGGTAATTCGAGTATTTGACAGAATAAAAAATCACATTGAATCATTTGCGACGTGTCTGAAATACATTTATTTTTCCCTGCCTGCTACCCATGACGTACTTGATTTATTACCTTCTCTCTGACACAAAGATTTATGACATTTTAGAACAATCAGATATAACGTACAATTACGAGACTATCGTTGGCCGTGATCTTTTTGGGTTAGCTATTGTTATCTGTTTTATATTAGGTCAGATAGATCATAGTATATTGTATGGATATAATATTTTTTTCCTTTTTTTTATGATAAATGATATTTTGGACTGACTTTTGTTATTTTAGGGTTGTGATGACCGATGCTGTAACGTCCCTGACTGGTAATCGCCAGACTGGGGTTCGAGTCCCTCTTAAACTCGTTAGTTTCTTTGGTCGCTGCAACCGCAGAATCCTTGTGAGCTAAGGATGGGGTTTTGGGCGAGCGTGTAGGTCTTTCAGTTGAGTCATCAGCAGCCATTGCCTGGTCCTCCTTAGTCCTAGCTTGGATGGAGAGGGGGCTTAGGCGCTGATCATATGAATATATGATCAATCTCTAGGGCATTGTCCTACTTGATAGGGCAATGTCACTGTCCCTTGCCTTTGCCATTCATGAGCGGCCTTAAACCTTTAAATACCAGCTGTTGGATAACTTTGAACACCTGCAGGAGCGACTGATACACATATAAGATGAATTTTTGTTTTAATTTATATGGAAACAAAAAATTGATAAATAGGCATTACAAAGATAATCATGAAGTGGTCAAATTAGTTGCTGTAATATGAATCATGCATAGACTTGGGGACGATGGGTTGGTAAAAAATGTGTTGGCAAAAATGATTAGAGGAAGATATAGAAATGTTTCTTTAGACATTTTCCTTCCGAGCTTGTTTATGAAAGTACATAATCCACTATTTTCTTTACTATTTCATACACATCAAAATATGCTTAAGTAACTAGACCTTCGATCTTTTTCATCAATTCTTCCTATCATTATCGTCTGAAATTTAAATTTGGAACTTTTTGTCTTCCTTTGAGTTGAATAAATCATCTAAATTTATTTTTGTTTAAGCCTTAGGTAGATTTGATATCACTTTACCAACAAACTTCGTTTACCTGCTTTCATTTGGAGCTTTCTCGATTTCTTCATCATGAAAAAGATCAGTAAGAGAGAAGTTTATTTTGTCTTTTGATTTAATCTATATCGAATAATAACATTCTTTTTTTGGTTGATGATTACTTGGCAAATTAATGTCCCTTTTATTTTGTTTAATTAAAATGTATTAATAGATATCCTCTTCTTCTTCTTCTTCTTCTTCTTCTTCTTCTTCTTCTTATTATTATTATTACTATTATTATTATTATTATTATGATCATCATTATTATTATTATTATTATTATTATTATTATTATTATTATTATTATTATTATTATTATTATTATTATTATTAGCAATAGTAGAAGTAGCAATAGCAATAAGATTTCCTATATATATATATCACTATTGCAAACACAAACATCCCATTTATTTGCAATGACTTGAAATTATTATGATCTTGCATTGAGTAGTTGAGTACAGTATCTCCAACCACAACGGAATTACATCAATCACCGAAGCCTAAGGGCAGATGAAGATCCCATCAAATAGTTATACTACGTATGTTTCAAGATTACCTCTCTGCAAGAAGTGAATGAAAATGTCAATTCTGATATAAAGAGATATTGTATTTGTTTTTTAAGAGAGTTGGAATGTTGTAGCGGCTTAAAATCACAAATTTTAAAGTAATTTGTATTTTTCCTAACATACTTACCTAGAACTACCTTCTTAGGAGTTCCTGGTAACTCTATCCTAACCGACCAGCTTTTTGTGTAGTTTACCCTATTCCCGTTTTCTATGGGGCGTTGCGGAGCTAAAGTAGGTATTGCATGAGTCAATTTAACTGATGTACTTGACAAAGCAATAAATAAGATATCAAACCACAGTACTTATCATCTCCAAAACATGTCGAAGAAATACGAAATGTCGTAAAGGAAGAGATGCGAAAATACTTTCAAGGAGAGAATCTGGTTGGCAGTTACAGTTTCATTCTGAGTTGAATTACACTATCAATGATAATGAGATTGAAAGTTTACAAAGGACTTGTTGACTGATAAAAAGTGACACTCCAAAATCAAACCTTTGTTCTCTAGTCCTGTGTAGTCTCTTACCTTCTGTGCTATGGTTTTCCACTGCGTTGAGTATGTATATATATATATAAATAAATATATATATATATATATATATATATATATATATATATATGTATGCATATATATATATATATATATATATATATATATATAAACATACTGTATATATGTATATAAGAATATGTATATAAATATGTATATATATATATATATATATATATATATATATATATATATATATATATATATATATATTGTATATATATATATATATATATATATATATATATATATATATATATTATAAACATATATATATATATATATATATATATATATATATATATATATCTATATATATATATGTATATATATACTGTATATATATATATTTACACACATACATAAACTTACACATATCTATCTATCTATCCATCTATCTATCTATCTATCTATATATATGAATATATATATATATATAAATATATATATATATATATATATATATATATATATATATACAAATATATATATATATATATATATATATATACAAATATATGTACATATGTATATATATATATATATATATATATATATATATATATATATATAGATATATATATATATAAGAGAGAGAGAGAGAGAGAGAGAGAGAGAGAGAGAGAGAGAGAGAGAGAGAGAGAGATCCAGACGCTTGCTCTTAATTATATATGGAAGATATCTGAGCATTTTCTAGAAATGCGTCTCCATTCTATAATTATAGACAAAAACTTTTTTGCCATCATCTTCAGCGTCATTCTCTCCAGGACTATTTTATTTTCTGTATTAGTCTTCATTCACAGAAAACTACATGACACGCCTCTGCAGAGGCTTGTAACGGTTGGCGAATAAAATGTTTTGGTTTGATAAATAGAGCGAAAAAATTTCCCAAGGAAAAGTGTGCCTTAGAGTCTCCGTTGTCTCATAAATAACGCTATGTAAGAATCATTACTAATTGCTGGATTAAAATAATGGTAAGATAGATGTAAGATAGAGTTTATCATGTAGCCAAATTATAAGAATCATTACTAATTTGTGGATTAAAAGAATGTTAAGATAGATGTAAGATATAGTTTATTATGGAGCATTACTAATTTGTGGATTAAAAGAATGTTAAGATAGATGTAAGATAGAGTTTATCATGGAGCAAAATTATAAGAATCATTACTAATTGCTGGATTAAAAGAATGTTAAGATAGATGTAAGATATAGTTTATCATGGAGCATTACTAATTTGTGGATTAAAAGAATGTTAAGATAGATGTAAGATAGAGTTTATCGTGGAGGAAAATTATAAGAATCATTACTAATTGCTGGATTAAATGAATGTTAAGATAGATGTAAGATAGAGTTTATCATGGAGCAATATTATAAGAATCATTACTAATTGCTGGATTAAAAGAATGTCAAGATAGATGTAAGATAGAGTTTATCATGGAGCAAAATTATAAGAATCATTACTAATTGCTGGATTAAAAGAATGTTAAGATAGATGTAAGATAGAGTTTATCATGGAGCATTACTAATTTGTGGATTAAAAGAATGTTAAGATAGATGTAAGATAGAGTTTATCATGTAGCAAAATTGTAAGAATCATTACTAATTGGCAGATTACAAAAAAACATTGAATGGGTTAACTACATTGAAAAAGATGAAAGATAAGAGCTTATTGTAGAGCAAAATTATAAGAATCATTACCAATTGGCGGATTACAAAAAACATTCTATGGGTTAACTACATTAAAATACCAAAATTTTAAGAATCATTACCAATTGGTAGATTACAAAAATACATTCTATGGGTTAACTACATTAAAATACCCAAATTATAAGAATCATTGCCAATTGGTAGATTACAAAAAACATTCTATGGGTTAACTACATTAAAATGCCAAAATTTTAAGTATCATTACTAATTGGTAGATTACAAAAATACATTCTATGGGTCAACTATATTAAAATACCAAGATTTTAAGAATCATTACCAATTGGTAGATTATAAAAATACATTCTATGGGTTAACTACATTAAAATACCAAAATTGTAAGAATCATTACCAATTGCTAGATTACAAAAAACCTTCTATGGGTTAACTACATTAAAATACCAAAATTTTAAGAATCATTACCAATTGGTAGATTACAAAAATACATTCTATGGGTTAACTACATTAGAATACCAAAATTATAAGAATCATTACCAATTGGTAGATAACAAAAAAAAAAGAAAGAAAAAAAAAAACAGTCAATGGATTAACTATATTAAAATAACTGTAATCTAGACCTTATCGTGGTCCACAATTATATACAGAAAGAGGATTTTAGTATAGTCAATTTTTTTAGTGAGGGAGATTTGCACCGACTCGCAGGGGTGCCCTTTTAGCTCGGAAAAGTTTCCTGATAGCTGATTGGTCGGAAGTATCCGGACAAAAACACTTCTGACTAATCAGTTATCAGGCAACTTTTCCGAGCTAAAAGGGCACCCCTGCGAGTCGGTGCAAAACTGGCCCACTAAAAAAAAATTGACTATAGTGATAAATCTTCAATCAAGATGAAGATTAATGGGATCTTGGAAATCCATTATAACGGGGTTTGATAACTGTTGGGATGATGACGTAGCAAATCTCCCATAACAGTTATGTAATATTTTCGATTCTTAAGTATTGGTTGCAAAGTGAAGAAAATACACGCAAAGATATGTAAGATGAAATTGAAAATGACATTTTTCTTTTTATGGCATTCAAGCGAACAGAAGAATTACTGCAATTATTGGTAATTACCTGGTCTTGTTTTACATCAAGAATTTCTATCATGCTAAAAAAAAAAAAAAAAAAAAAAAAAAAGATAAAGTCACTTAAATTTGATTAGATTCAACATCTTAAAAGATCTTTGAGAAAATTGTAAATTCAGAATAGGAATGACTTGAATATTTATAATTAGGGCAATAATTATCTTATGGAAAAGAATTCTGTATTTATTGTTGACTGCAAGCATTCTGGTGCTACTATTTTATGAATACCAGTTCTCCTGTATTCAAGAATGCCTTCAATTTGAATAATGTTATACTGTTAAAAAATATAGGGGAATATACGTTGGAAATTGTATGAATTGATTTAGGTAAAAAAAGTAAGAAACAAATTTATGGGGGAGGTTTGAGAGTAGAGAGAAAATTACTCATTGCCCTTAACAAAGTAATCTTGTGATAAAATGGTGTATTTAGACCTTAGATGGTGTTGAGAATGTATGGAATAGAAGGCCATCTTCCGAGGAGGTGGTGAAGAGATGTATGAAAATGAGATTAATAGATTATATTAAGGTGTGACTAGTTTGTGGTTATGATTAGTAAGTAAGAGTTGTAATACATGAAGGGGTTGTTCTTCTCTATATCCTGGGGTTGTTAAACCAACTCATTTTGATAGAAGTGAAATATGTATGTTGAATGAATATAAATTATAACATGATGAACTGTTTATGTTTTTGCATAGGGTAAGAAACGTGGAAATAAAAAAAAATAGATAATAATGAAATGATTTATTAGAACCTCCAATGGGAGACATTATATATATATATATATATATATATATATATATATATAAATATATATATATATATATATATATATATATATATATATATATGTGTGTGTGTGTGTGTGTGTGTGTGTGTATATATCATACAAGGTCTACTATGAAATGGGGAAACTTTTATATCATTATAGTAGTGTATAGATAAATTAAGATACAGACAGATATAAGAAACTTCTATTTATGTTTCTATTAGGCTAATAGGGCTAGATATAGTCTATGTAATTCTATGCCATAAACATTTATATAAATAGCATCTCTTAAATTTCTTCTCTTTATCTTAAATATACTCTTACTTTCGATAAACATCCGACTCCCTCAACCATATCAGTAACCACATCAAAACAAAAATAGTGTTAAATGACAGCTTTTAGTTCTTTTATTTTCCAGTGGGTGCGTTCAGTAAGGTACTTGATCTCAAGGCCAATTTAATCGAGCGAGACAAAATCTGCAGTTTTTGAACTTTTTGGTTCATTAACGTCCCGTGAGCCGTTTGGGAAAGAACGTGAACGAGCTCTGGGTAGTGTATGGACTTGTTAGCTTGACTGTGACATATCATCTGGACCGAGTCTGTTTTACTTGTTGCTTTTTTTCGGTGTAGATAAATCACTTTCACTTATCTAAGTCTTTTTTTTTTTTTACTATAAGTATATTTTGTTTATGATACGTGTGGGCGTTATTAAAATAATTCTTTTGTTTGTCTTATAAATGATAACTTGAATGCAGTTTTTTAAATCTACTTTGGTACTGTTTTTTTCGCTGTAGATAAACTTTCTCTTATTTAGTTTTTTATTTACTGAAATTAAATATTTACACTGTATTTATGACACATATGGGTGGTTTTTAAAACACGTTTTTTAAGCTTGTTTTACAAATAATGACTTTGATTCAGGACTTTTTAATCATAATTTTAACTTATTTCAACTTATTTTTTACCATAAGTATAGTGTATTCATGATACAAGTGGACGTTTATAAAATTTAAGTATATTGTATTCATGATACATATGGGCGTTTACAAACCCTTTCTTATTTTTGTTTTTCAAATAATGACTTAGATTCAAGTCTTATTAACTAGAATTTCATTTTAACGGTTTGTGATAATTTAGTCTATTTCATAAATTACTGAATTCTTATTGATGGACTAATCCGATTTTACGTAATCAGACCATTTTGTACAGTAATGTTTAAGTCTTAATTTTCCTGTAATTCCAAATACTATTACTGTTACTATAGTATTACTTTTACGTATAATGACGGATAATGTTGTTTCACTCACCTTAAATCTCCATTATTATTATTATTATTATTATTATTATTATTATTATTATTATTACAAGGTAACCTACAACCCTAGTTGGGAAAGTAAAATGCTATAATCCCAGGGCTCCAACAGGGAAAATAGCCCAGTGAGGAAAGGAAGTAAGGAAATAAATAAACGATATAAGAAGTAAAGAACAATTAGAATAAAATATTTTATAAAAATTAACAACATTAAAACAGATATTTCACTTATAATCTATAAAAAGACTTATGTCAGCCTGTTCAACATGAAATCTTTTGCTGCAAGTTTGAACTTTTGAAGTTCTACTGATTCAACTACCCGATTAGGAAGATCATTCCACAACTTAGTCTCATTACGATATTGCATTTTTTCTTCATCTTTATCTTCTTTTATCACTGATACACAGCTCCACAATTAATTCATAAACTTTTTAAACTTTTCCTTAAGATATTTTTTTCAGTAATATGGCAAGAACACAACATCTGCTTAATGTGTTTAAAAAGATAAAAAAGGAAATATCACAAAGGAAATAAACAATTTAGCGTTAACAATGAAATCTCAGTTGTTAATATTAACAAAATGTATTTGAAAAGAAAATATCACGATGGAAATATCCAATTTAGCACAACCAATGAAATCTCAGTTGTTAATATTAACAAAATGTATTCATGAAGAATATATCACTAAAAAATTTACCAATTTAGCGTTAACAGTTAAATCTCAGTTGTTAATATTAACAAAATGTATTTAAAACGAAAATATCACGATGGAAATAACCAATTTAGCACAACCAATGAAACCTTAGTTTATTCTATTTACGAAAGTTAAGAAACTAGTTTCTTCCAACATACTATTCCAATAAGAAACATTTATACATAGCACTTAACTTCTATACAGAATTGTCATCAGAATGTCAATCATAAAACATTTAAAACTAACGGGAAATTTGCATAAGACACTTAGATAGCATCTTTTAATTCACTAATTTGAAAATGCAAAATGTAAATTTCTAATACAAAGACATCTCTTTCTTTTGCATCACTTCTCGTTAGATCAATTTCATCATATGTAACATATTTTTCCTTAATATATATTACAGCGAAAGATATGAAAATTGAAGTCACTTTACAGTAAATATATCTAATTTCCTTTCTTCCAAAGATATTTATATTTACAAACTGCGTTTATTAGTTTGTGCATCCTATTTCGTTAGATCAATTTCATTATATCTTATTTTTCCTTAAGGTGAAAGACAATATGGTTATTGAAATCACTATAAAGTAAGTGTATCTAATTTCCTTTCTTTCAAAGACATCTTTATTTAGAAGCTGCATTTATTTGTTTGTGCATCCCTTTCGTCAGATTAATATCATTATATGTAGCATATATTTCCTTGAAATATATTACAACGAAAGACATGATAATATAAGTCACTTTACAGTAAATATATCTCATTTCCTTTCTTTCAAAGACATCTTTATTTACAAAGTGCATTTATTTCTATTTGTGCACCCCTTTTTGTTATATCAATTTCATTATATGTAGCACATTTTTCCCTAATATATCTCAAAGCTAAAGACAACATGAAAATGGAAATCACTCTATAGTAAATATATCTAATTTCCTCTCTTTCAAAGATATCTTTATTTACAAAGTGCATTAATTTCTATTTGTGCATCCTATTTCGTTAGACCAATTTCATTATATGTAGCATATTCTTCCTCAATATATCTCAAAGCGAAAGACAGCATGAAAATAGAAGTGTCACTCTACAGTAAATCTATCTAATTTCCTCTCTTTCAGATCTCTGAACCGACACGC
>NC_090728.1:50663331-50668331 GCF_036898095.1 Palaemon carinicauda | reverse complement strand
AACATCTAAACAACTACATGTCAAAACAACAAAGGTTTTCCTTAATTTTGTAAAGAGATAAAAATTAATTTTACTGGAATGGATTTTAATCAGCCCTTGAAGGTTTAAATACCGCTCATGAATGGCAGAGGCAATGGACAGTCACATTGCCCTGTCAAGCAGGACAATGCCCTAGAGACTGACCATATATACAAAATGATCAGCGCCCAAGCCTCCTCTCCATCCAAGCTAGGACCAAGGAGGGCATGGCAATGGTTGCTGATGACTCAGCAGATAGACCTATAGGCTTCCCAAAAACCCCTATCCTCAGTTCACAAAGATGGTGAGGTTGCAGCGACCATAGGAACTAACGATTTTGAGCGGGACTCGAACCCCAGTCTGGCGTTCACCAATCAGGGACGTTACCACATCAGCCACCACAACTCTTACCTTCATTGAGTTCTAGTTTGAATTAATACCAAGTTCCCTGATGCACAGAATATGAAAAGGAATGTAATATTAACGTGACAGATGAATAAGACTATAGGGGTAACTTAGAAATTGAAATATGAGATATTGTCCAATATATTTATTAATAGATTACAAAGGTACAATCAAGCCGATTCCAGTTGAATAATAATTTATTGTTCAACTGAAGTGAAAATATCAGTTTTTTCTAATGGACCCTAGCTACAGTTTGTTGACCTGTTGCTGTAGATTGCATGACCATTCCAGCCAGACAAGAGCTCTTACAGCTATGCTGACCGTGAAGACTTTTTTGATTAAATAAAATTAAATTGTGGTCTTTCAATTATACATTTCGTTGTGATGGAGAATTTTTACTTTCTTCAGAGAGGTAATATAATTAGGTATAATATGCCTCAGATACTCCTTACAATACTGAGCTAAAAAATACAAAAAATATGTAACCATTTTTTTTCGTGGAAAACATAATAGAAAAGACACATGAAATAGATATGAAGAAAAATATGAACTTACAATAAGAGAAGTTTTTCATGTCTGTTGCAAACAGACTTAAAAACATATCAATTTTATTTACCCTCTGTTTACTTCTGTGCCCCATTCTTTACTCAAACTCTTCCTTTTTTATATAATTATTCCCCTAATTATCTCTTTTCTTATTTCCAAACTAGTTGATTATCATATTTCGGCATTGGTAAAAAAGAATAGTCCAATGTTTGTTAATCATGCATTCAATATTAGGAAACTAACTCGATATTTTTAGTATCTATATACGCTATATTTATTATTCTAAGTAAATACATAAAAGTAAATAAAAAAAGAGTAAACTAGGAATGATTATAGTCAACTTAATCAAAGAAAACAGTGAATAACTAAATAGAAATAACTTAATAAATCTAGCTTACAACTAGCGACATCTATACGCATGAGTGCAAGTCTCTTCTTATGGCAAAAATCCCATGACCGTATCCATGAGCTGAGTGCCATTGAGAGGACACATGAAGTAGGTCTGGCCACAACTGCCTTGATTTAGGCCTACGGCTTTAGCCTCCCGGTACTCCCCGAGAGCTCCTAGACCTCTAACGTCTTCTCCTGGCAAAAGCGGTGTCCTGCAAACAAAGAAAATTGTTATGTTGTTGTTTTTTTTAGCTTTTGGATAAACCTTACCATCACCTACATCACCATCACCATCACCATCAGCCGTTGACAGTCCACTGCACTGCAGGATATAGACCTCAGACATGTCCTTCCACACTCCCTTTTAGCTTCTGATTTGGTAAATGATGGATAAACTTTACCACCATCATCATCATCAGCCATTGATATTCCACTGCAGGACATAAGCCTCAGACACGTGTTTCCACTCCTTTTTAGCTTTTGGTTATGCAAACAAAGAATATTGTTGTTTTTTCTTTCTTTTTTTCTTTTTTTTTCTAGCTTCTGGATAAACTTCTCTATCACCTACATCACCATCACCATCAGCAGTTGATAGTCCAATGCAGGACATAGGCTTCAGACATGTCTTTTCACTCTCCTTTTAGCTTCTGGTTTACTGAATGGTGGATAAACTTTACCATCATCATCATCATCAGTCGTTGATAGTCCACTGCAGGACATAGGCCTCGGACTTGTCTTTCCACTCCCTTTTAGCTTCTGGTTTGCTGATTGATGGATAAACTTTACCATCATCATCATCATCAGCCTCAGAAATGTCCTTCCACTCCCATCTGTTTATGGTCTTT
This sequence comes from Palaemon carinicauda, assembly GCF_036898095.1. Classification (NCBI taxonomy): domain Eukaryota; kingdom Metazoa; phylum Arthropoda; class Malacostraca; order Decapoda; family Palaemonidae; genus Palaemon; species Palaemon carinicauda. The sequence goes on along the minus strand of NC_090728.1, from coordinate 50,666,127 downwards.
CTATGCCAGTCTATACCCGCAAACTTTCTTAGCTCGTTAATCCATCGTTTTCTCTTCCTTTCCCTGAGACATTTGCAATCTCTAGGGACCCATTCTATTACCATTTTTGTCTAACTTATTATCTGCCATTCTCATTGTGTGTCCTGGCCATGTCCATTTATTTTTCCTACATGATGGTAGAATATCCTCTATTTTAGTTTGTTCTCGTATCCATGTTGCTCTTTTCCATATCTTGGTCTATGTAATTGACGTTATAATACTTGAATGCTAAAGTGAAAATTACAATTTTCCGAAGATGAGGTAATCAAGTGTAAAGCGTAGAAAAGGTAAAAATAAATCAGTGATATATAACAGGACATAGAATAGAAATAAAATTGTTATTAACTTCGGAATGTAGATACAAAACTCCTGGAAAATTTTCATGCAAAAGATATTATCTTTAAAATAACATTCAGATAATGAAACCGAAATAGCCAGGATGTTGATAATGAAGAAAGTAGTTAGTATTCCATGAAATACCAGAGACAAAGATCTGTCCACATTTGCTAGGTCCATAGTTCACGTACATTCTACTGTTTAACAGTCCACCTAGCTGTTGATATGTGTCTCACAGTCTTTTGTGGCCAATGAAAAGTGTTAATACCAATCTCACCATAAAGACATTGTGAAAACTGAGGGATGTAGTAGGTCTACCTTTCCGGCTACAATTGATTGAAAACAGCAAAAGGTCACAAGGTAAAAGACATATACAAACATACACACACACACACACACACGCATATACATATATATATATATATATATATATATATATATATATATATATATATATATATATATATATATATATAGCTTATTTACGTATATAGATATGTACGCATGAATGTATAAACATATATATATATATATATATATATATATATATATATATATATATATATATATATATATATATATATATATATATATATATATAACCCACAATGTACGAAAAATAGAAGTTTATTTAGCTTTCGAAGGGACCATCTCCCTTCCTTTTCAGAATACAAATGGTGCCTTCGAAAGCTAAATAAACTTCTATTTTTCATACATTGTGGGTTATTTTATTTATCATAAATACACGGAAAATTGTGTATTTTAATGTATATATATATATATACATATATATATATACATATATATATATGTATATATGTTTGTATATACATATATGTATAAATATATATATATATATATATATATATATATATATATATATATATATATATATAGATATAAATATGTAGCATATATATGTATATGGATATACACGTATATACATATATATATGCATATATATCCATACTCGATTAAGTATCAAGTATTTACAGCTTCAACCCCCATCTCTAGAAATACCATCTTGAAGACTCACCCAACAAGATCGAGAATAGCCATCTCCTCGCCGATAAGATCACCGGGATCCTCTTTCGCCAGCTCGCACATCAACCTCAGTCCGCATCCGGTCACATCTTCTCGTCTAATCAGGTCCATCATCCTCTCGAGATTATCCTGACCGTCGTCATCCCCGCGGCCGTACCGAGTGTGTGTTGTCTTCGTCTTCTTGTGGTGTTTCCTCTGCTTCTTGCGGTTCCCGCCTCGCCTGGAGAGAAGAGCGGCCAATCCCGCGACGCCCAGGCCCACGGCGCCGGCTGCCAGTCCGGCTGCGCCGATGGTTACGGTGGTGGTTGTCATGTTGAGGATTTTCTGCAGCAAAGGGAAAATCTTTGATTGGAATAAACTGAGAAACAATACTTTCTGAATTGGAAACCTGCAGCGAATGTTTTTATGTTGAGGACTTTCTGTGGGGAAGGGAAAACCTTTGATTGGAATAAACTGAGAAACAACACTTTCTGAATTGGAAACCTGCAGCGAATGTTTTTATGTTGAGGACTTTCTGTGGGGAAGGGAAAACCTTTGATTGGAATAAACTGAGAAACAACACTTTCTGAATTGGAAACCTGCAGCGAATGTTTTTATGTTGAGGACTTTCTGTGGGGAAGGGAAAACCTTTGATTGGAATAAACTGAGAAACAACACTTTCTGAATTGGAAACCTGCAGCGAATGTTTTTATGTTGAGGACTTTCTGTGGGGAAGGGAAAACCTTTGATTGGAATAAACTGAGAAACAACACTTTCTGAATTGGAAACCTGCAGCGAATGTTTTTATGTTGAGGACTTTCTGTGGGGAAGGGAAAACCTTTGATTGGAATAAACTGAGAAACAACACTTTCTGAATTGGAAACCTGCAGCGAATGTTTTTTTATGTTGAACAGGCTGATCTAAGTCTCTTTACAGTTTATATATGAAAGCTGTATTTTAATGTTATAACTGTTCTTAGAGTGTTTTATTTTAATTGTTCACTACTTCTCTTGTAATCTATTTATTTCATTTCTTCACTGGGCTAATTTCCCTGTTGGAACCCTCGGGCTTATAGCATCCTGCTTTTCCAACTATGGTTGTAGCTTAGGTAATAATAATAATAATAATAATAATAATAATAATAATAATAATAATAATAATAATAATAATAATAATAATAATAATAATGAAGCTTCGGCTAGACTAAATAAAAGGCATATTTGCAGTGGATAGGAAAAGAGCATTGAAAATATAATAGATACTTCGTAATCTCACAAGGATCAGGGCATTTTTTTTACAAACTTGCGAAACACAAATAAGAATATTTAAGCAACAACTCCATTCTGATTCTGATGCTCTATTTTTTCTGTATTCTAACACCATACTATAATGAAACAG
>NC_090728.1:50648331-50650831 GCF_036898095.1 Palaemon carinicauda | reverse complement strand
CCCTTGAGCATATAGTATCTTTCCTTTCCAACTAGGGTTATAGCTTGGTTTATAATAATAATAATAATAATAATAATAATAATGATAATAATAATAATAATAACAATAATAATAATAATAATAAGAATAATGATAATGATAATCATAATAATAATAATAATAATAATAATAATAATAATAATAATAATGGTTTTAATGATAACAATAATATAAATAATAATAGTAATTCTATTAATAATAGTAGTTTTACAGATGATAATATATATATATATATATATATATATATATATATATACATATATATATATATATATATATATATATATATATATATATATATATATATATAGGAATAGAATAGCAAAAATAAATCATAAAAATCTTTATAACTATTTAAAAAGACGTTCTGAAATGAAGGTACTCAAATAAAAATCCAAATTACGAAGCTAACCCGATTCTTTAGTATACCGCAGCTTCCAGGGCCTGGAAAAAGGGACAATATGCGATAAGTGATCTCGGCAACACCATTTCCGGAGACAATGTTATCTAAAGACATCAGTGACTACACAATATGGTTCCGAAAGTGTATACATACATTCATTACAAATAACATTTGCCCAGTGTCTTAAAACCTACGAAATATCACTTCTCCCCTGTTGAAGATTTGCCGTAAAAACGGTATGAGTCGTGGGATAAATGCTCCCAGGCTATTACCGTTTTTTAAAAAATGGATATATTGACGTTAAGGAGTGATATTACGGTCACCAACCAGTAAAAAATAATAACAAAGTAGGGTAAAAATTACGGTCACCTTTATTTTACTAAAATACGGCTAAGAACAATATATTCATACTAAGAATTTCCGATTAAAATTACGGCTTTTTTAATAGGGCTGAGAACATTACATTTATTCTAAGAATTTCCGATTAAAATTACGGCTTTTTTAACATTTATTTAACGTTATTAATAACATATTCTGTCTCGGCAATATGGTTACGAGAGTGAATATAACTTCATCACAAATAACATTATGCCGGTAACTTAAAACCTACGAAAAAACACTTTATAGGTCGATCATGAATGACAGAGGCAAGGGATAGCGACATTGCCCTAGCAAGCGGGACAATGCCCTAGAGACCGACCATATATTATATGATCAGAGCCCAAGCCCCCTTTCCACCCAAGCTAGGACCAGGGAGAGCCAGGCAATGACTGCTGATGACTCAACAAATAGACCTAAAGGCTCCCCCAAACCGCCCCACCCCCCAACCTTAGCTCACAATGATGGTAAGGCTGCAGACATTAAAGGCACTAACGAGTCTGAGCAGGACTCGAACCCCCGTCTGGTAAACACCAGGCAGAGACGTTACCAATCAGGCCAAAACATCATTCTGTCTCGATTTCTTGAAAGAGTTTCTGTTTCTGACTTCCAGGCAGACTGCACATAAGCGAGAAGTCCTTGCATTCGTTGACGAAATCTTCATACTGTTCCGGTACGAGAGACCTGCAGGGAAAAAATATTATTATTATTATTATTATTATTATTATTATTATTATTATTATTATTATTAATATTATTTTTATCTTTAAAGTTATTATTATTAAAAAAATTATCACTATCGTTATTTATAAAATTATTATCATTAAAACCATTATTATATTATAATTTTTATTATTATTAATATTATTATTATTATTATTATTATTATTATTATTATTATTATTATTATTATTATTTTTATTACTATTAATATTATTATTATTATTATTATTATTATTATTATTATCTTTAAAACTAATATCATTAATAAAGTTATTATTATTATTATTATTATTATTATTATTATTATTATTATTATTATTATTATTATCTTTAAAACTAATATCATTAATAAAATTATTATTATTATTATTATTGTTATTGTTATTATTATTACTACTACTACCCAAGCTACAACCCCAGTTAGAAAAGCAAGATGCTATAAGCCCAAGGGCTCCAACAGTGAAAAATAGCCCAGTGAGGAGAGGAAATAAGGAAATAAATAAATGATGAGAAAAAAATGACAATAAATCATTCTAAAAACAGTAAGAACATCAAAACAGATATTTCATATATAAACTTTAAAAAGACTCATGTCAGCCTGTTCAACATAAAAAACAAATTTGCTGCAACTTTGAACTTTTGAAGTTCTACTGATTCAAATACCCGATTAGGAAGATCATTCCACAACTTAGTCACAGCTGGAATAAAACTTCTAGAATACTGTGTAGTATTGGGTCTCATGATGGAGAAGGCCTGACTATTAGAATTAACTGCCTGCCTAGTATTACGAACCGGATGGAACTCTTATTTTAAACTATTCTTTCCATATCGACTGCATGCATCCCAAAATTATGTCCATGAACATCTCAGTCTGTATATTCACAAAAAAAAAAAAAAAAAAAAAAAAAAAAAAAAAAAAAAAAAAAAAAAAAAAAAAAAAAAAAAAAAAAAAAAAAA
>NC_090728.1:50628331-50643331 GCF_036898095.1 Palaemon carinicauda | reverse complement strand
TTTAATGTAATTTTGTAGCAATTTTGTACTCCTCTGCAATTATTAAAAGACACATTGAATTCTCATGCTCTATGGGTAGGCCTACCATTTTTTTTTTTTTTCACGTAGCGTGTTAACAAGTAAGCCTAACCAAGGTCTAAAGTCTTGGGCCTACCATCCTACTCGTTACATCAGAATCCTTCGTTTTTTTTTTTTTTTTTCTTTTACTTTGTTTTTGAAGTCACTGAATATTTTATTAGTCTTTGCTGTGTTTATTTTCTATTGTTTATGATGTCATTACTTATTCACGTTTCTTTTATCTTTTTCAAGTATTTCTTACTTTGCGCTCTTTGACTTTTTCATTTTTTTTTTTACTTTGTTTTTGAAGTCACTGAATATATCATTAGTCTTTGCTGTGTTTATTTTCTATTGTTTATAATGTCATTACTTATTCACGTTTCTTTTATCTTTTTTAACTATTTCTTACTTTGCGCTCTTTGCCTTTTAATTTTTTTTTTTTTACTTTGTTTTTGAAGTCACTGAATATATCATTAGTCTTTGCTGTGTTTATTTTCTATTGTTTATGATATCATTACTTATTCACGTTTCTTTTACCTTTTTCAACTATTTCTTACTTTGCGCTCTTTGACTTTTTTTTTTTTTTGGTATCACTATTTCGTCACATCTTCAACATTTGTTTATTTCTTACGACACCTTTTCCCCTTCTTTCTTTTCCGCCTATCAAATCACTGTCCTGTATTTTGAATTCCTTAATAGATGGAGATGGTTTGGACATGCTCTTCGCTCTCCCCAAGAGAGATTAGTTCATCAAACGTTCAGCTGGGCTCCGCGAGGCACTAGAAGAGTTGGAAGATCCAGACATACATGGCTGAGGACTATGAAGCAGGAAGTGGGAACTGACGAATGGATAAGTATTGATTTCAAAGCTCAAGATAGAGACGACTGGCGAAATCTAACCGAGGCCCTTTGCGTCAATAGGCGTAAGAGGAAATGATGATAATAATGAATATTTTGATATGATGTATTTCTTATATTAATATTTTATCCGTTTTCACAACACGAAGCAAGAGTTTATCCGACCAACTAAGATATTACCGTTTTCTTTAGAATGATTCGAAATGAGTCACAGAAAACGAAATCTGATTGCTCATAAATTTGTGATTTTCGTTATTGTCATTTGGAATTCTAGATTCTAGATACCATGATAAATGAATAGTTGTTTAATTAGCAAGTATAAAACACTGAAAAATGCAACATAGATTATGAACGATCAATAAGTCAAAATTGATAAGGGAGATCATAGACGAAATTATTAAAGATCTGTTGATAAAAAAAAATTAAAATTTTAAACTGACCTCCTGACCTCCATACATTCAGTCTTGCAATTCAAAGTGGAAAGTTAGCAAAAGTTGGTGTTTTATATGTGTTCATCTTATTTGTAACCTTAGTAACGCTAAAATCATTTCACGATCCAACGAGAATGACATCTATTAAACTCATTTTCGACTCACGCATAGCACCATAGCGTTATCGGTATGTTAACGCTATGGTGCTATGCGAAGACAGCAAGGAAATAGACATGTAGGCCTACTGTGCAGCGCTAGTTTTGAAACAAAGAAAAGAAGATAAGATTGATACAATTGATGGAACGATTAAGAAAAACAGCATGAGCGATTTAAAAGATAATAAGAGAGGATTTTTTATGGTGCTATGCAAATACAGCAAGGAAATAGACATGTAGGCCTAACCTGCAGCGCCGGTTTTGAAAAAAAAGAAGATAAGATTAATATAAACAATGGAACGATTAGGAAAATCAGTGTGGGAAATTTAAAAGATAATAAGAGATGGTGCTAGGCAAAGAAAGCAAGGAAATAGACATGTAAGCCTACAGTGCAGCGCCAGTTTTGAAACAAAAAGAAAAGAAGATAAGGTTAATACAATTGATGGAACGATTAAGAAAAACAGCATGAGTGATTTAAAAGATAATAAGAGAGGATTTTTGATGGTGCTATGCAAATACAAGGAAATAGACATGTAGGCCTAACGTGCAGCGCCGGTTTTGAAAAAAAAAAGAAGATAAGATTAAAATAAACAATGGAACGATTAAGAAAATCAGTGTGGGAAATTTAAAATATAATAAAAGATGGTGCTATGCAAAGACAGCAAGGAAATAGACATGTAGGCCTACAGTGCCGCGCCGGATTTTCAAATTATCAATTCTCATTCATTTAAGCTTGTCGCACACTGAGCCCGAACGGAACCGCCCGATCAGAACCGAAACGTCCGATAGAAATCGAAAACATGCATTCTTACCTGGCAGCGCATATTGGGCCAGAACAGAACGGAACCGACACAGTATTCTTTGAAAGATATTTTTTTCTGAAGCGTCGGTGGCGTCTGACAGGCGCAGAACGACTGCAGCGGTGGTTTTGGAGAGGGTTGCTGAGGAATTCGGAGGTTAGTGTAATAGCAACCAATATTTTTCTAATGTCATAAATGTGACGAATGTATTCTAATAACATTGATGTAAACATATACAGCAAAAGGTTTGAGCTGTTAGGAATTATTTATCATAGTCGTGCAACAAGACTCTAGGAAAAGCTTCCAGTGCGTATTAAAGACTGAGAACGCACAAAGAGGGCAGAGAAAGTCGTTTAGCATTTGAGGATGATATTGGCAAGAGAGAGAGAGAGAGAGAGAGAGAGAGAGAGAGAGAGAGAGAGAGAGAGAGAGGTGTCTAGGCACTGGGAGATGCTGTACACGAAGTAGGAAACAAAAACCAGGACCGTTGAACATGGCACAGAAGAACGAACAATGATAAAAATAACAATTAGTTTTAACTTGATTAATATAAAAGGTTTAACAAAGCAAAAATAAACATATGGGGAGTTTGGTAAACTTGATTTCCGATTTTAATATTGTAACATTAACTTAAAAAATAGATGAGATTAATATGCATGATGGAACGATTAAAAGAAAACAATATGAGGGATTTTAAAGATAAAAAGAGAAGGTCTTTAATGGTGTTATGCAAAGACAACAAGAAGATAAATTATGTAGGCCTACTGTGGAGCGCCATTTTTTTAGTTATCAATTCTGATTCGTTTATACAGCAGAAGGGTTGAGCCGTTGGGAATTAATTATTATAGTCATGCAACAAGACTCTAGGAAAAGCTTCCAGTACATATTAAAGACTGAGAACATACAAAGAAGGCAGAGATATATATGATATTATATATATATATATATATATATATATATATATGTATATATATATATATATATATATATATATATATATATATATATATATATATATATATATATATATATATATATATATATATATATATATATATATATATATATATATATATATATATATATATATATATATATAAGAAAGGAAATGGATTGACTATCTACGTTATATCTTGTTCTTGAAACATAACTAATCTACAAGAAATTTATGAAAAGTAATAATAAAAAATGCCCCCTGTGGCCGCGGGGGCATAAAACAATTAGAATAGCGCCAACGTCATCCCTGCGTGTCGTAAGAGGCGACTAAAAGGGACGGGACGAGGGGGCTGGGAACCCCCTCTCCTGTAAAAGTATCCTGTGAGACAGCAACAAAGAGATGGAGCTGGGGGGAGAGTGACTGCTCCCCGCACTCTAGTTTTGGGGTGTTTGAATGTGCGTGGATGTAGTACGATAGAGAGTAAAAGATGTGAGATTGGAAGTATGTTTAGAAGTAGAAGGATGGATGTATTGGCCTTGTGTGAGACAAAGATGAAAGGAAAGGGTGAAGTGATGTTTGGTGAAATGTCTGGTAGAGTGTCTGGGATTGAAAGGGGAAGAGCGAGAGAAGGTGTGGCTTTATTGCTGAGTGAATGGATGACAGGTAAAGTAGTGGAATGGAAGGAGATATCATCTAGGTTAATGTGGGTAAGGGTTAGGTTGGGTAGGGAATGTTGGGCGTTTGTCAGTGCGTATGGGCCAGGTAGTGAGAAAAGTGAAGAAGAGCGGAATGAGTTTTGGAATGAATTAACTAGGTGTGTAGAAGGACTGGGTAGAAGGAATTATGTAGTTGTTATGGGTGACTTAAATGCTAGAGTGGGTGCTGGAGAGGTAGAAGGTGTCATTGGGAAGTATGGCGTACCAGGTGAAAATGAGAGTGGTGAGAGACTGGTAGATATGTGTGTTGAACAAGAGATGGTAATAAGTGCTAGCTTTTTTAAGAAGAAAGATAAAAATAAGTATACATGGGTAAGAGTGGCAAATGGAAGAGTAGTAGAAAGGGCATTAATGGATTATGTGTTGATAACTAAAAGAATGTTTGGAAGATTGAAAGACGTGCACGTGTTTAGGGGTATGGCTAACGGTATGTCTGATCATTTTTTGGTGGAAGGAAAATTGGTTGTAGCAAAAGAGTGGGGGAATAGAGTAGGTGGATGTAAAAGGGAGCTAGTGAGGGTTGAAGAGCTAATAAAACCTGGGGTAAAAAGTAAATATCAGGAAAGGTTGAAAATGGCATATGACGAGGTGAGAGTAAGAGAAACTGGTAATTTAGAGGAGGAGTGGAAGTTAGCAAAAGAAAATTTTGTTGGGATTGCAAGTGATGTATGTGGCAAGAAGGTTGTTGGAGGCAGCATGAGGAAGGCAGTGAATGGTGGAATGAAGGAGTGAAGGTAAAAGTGGAAGAGAAAAAGAGGGCTTTTGAAGAATGGCTGCAGAGTAATAGTATAGAGAAGTATGAAAAATATAGAGAGAAAAAGGTGGAAGTAAAGCGCAAGGTACGTGAGGCAAAGAGGGCAGCTGACCTGAGGTGGGGTCAGGGACTGGGTCAGTCATATGAAGAGAATAGGAAGAAGTTTTGGAAAGAAGTGAAGAGAGTAAGAAAGGCCGGCACAAGAATTGAAGAGACAGTGAAAGATGGAAATGGAAGGTTGTTAAAAGGAGAGGAGGCAAGGAAAAGGTGGGCGGAATATTTTGAAAGTTTGCTGAATGTTGAGGATGATAGGGAGGCAGAGATTATTGCTGTTCCAGGTGTTGAGGTGCCAGTGATGGGAGATGAGAATGAGAGAGAGATTACAATAGAGGAAGTGAGGAGAGCACTAGATGAAACGAGAGTAGGAAAAGCATCTGGTATGGATGGTGTGAAAGCTGAGATGTTGAAGGAAGGGGGTGTGACTGTAATTGAATGGTTGGTGAGATTGTTTAATGTGTGTTTTGTGTTGTCAATGGTACCAGTAGATTGGGTCTGTGCATGTATTGTACCACTATATAAGGGTAAGGGAGATGTGCATGAGTGTTGTAATTCAAGAGGTATTAGTTTGTTGAGTGTAGTTGGAAAAGTGTATGGTAGAGTACTGATTAATAGGATTAAGGATAAAACAGAGAATGCAATCTGGGAAGTACAGGGGGGTTTTAGAAGAGGTAGGGGTTGTATGAATCAGATTTTTACAGTTAGGCAGATATGCGAGAAATATTTAGTAAAAGGTAAGGAGGTGTATGTTGCGTTTATGGATCTGGAGAAAGCATATGATAGAGTTGATAGGGAAGCAATGTGGAATGTGATGAGGTTATATGGAGTTGGTGGAAGGTTGTTGCAAGCAGTGAAAAGTTTCTACAAAGGTAGTAAAGCATGTGTTAGAATAGGAAATGAAGTGAGCGATTGGTTTCCGGTGAGAGTGGGGCTGAGACAGGGATGTGTGATGTCGCCGTGGTTGTTTAACTTGTATGTTGATGGAGTGGTGAGAGAGGTGAATGCTCGAGTGCTTGGACGAGGATTAAAACTGGTAGACGAGAATGATCATGGATGGGAGGTAAATCAGTTGTTGTTTGCGGATGATACTGTACTGGTAGCAGACACAGAAGAGAAGCTTGACCGACTAGTGACAGAATTTGGAAGGGTATGTGAGAGAAGGAAGTTGAGAGTTAATGTGGGTAAGAGTAAGGTTATGAGATGTACGAGAAGGGAAGGTGGTGCAAGGTTGAATGTCATGTTGAATGGAGAGTTACTTGAGGAGGTGGATCAGTTTAAGTACTTGGGGTCTGTTGTTGCAGCAAATGGTGGAGTGGAAGCAGATGTACGTCAGAGAGTGAATGAAGGTTGCAAAGTGTTGGGGGCAGTTAAGGGAGTAGTAAAAAATAGAGGGTTGGGCATGAATGTAAAGAGTTCTATATGAGAAAGTGATTGTACCAACTGTGATGTATGGATCGGAGTTGTGGGGAATGAAAGTGATGGAGAGACAGAAATTGAATGTGTTTGAGATGAAGTGTCTGAGGAGTATGGCTGGTGTATCTCGAGTAGATAGGGTCAGGAACGAGGTGGTGAGGGTGAGAACGGGTGTAAGAAATGAGTTAGCGGCTAGAGTGGATATGAATGTGTTGAGGTGGTTTGGCCATGTTGAGAGAATGGAGAATGGCTGTCTGCTAAAGAAGGTGATGAATGCAAGAGTTGATGGGAGAAGTACAAGAGGAAGGCCAAGGTTTGGGTGGATGGATGGTGTGAAGAAAGCTCTGGGTGATAGGAGGATAGATGTGAGAGAGGCAAGAGAGCGTGCTAGAAATAGGAATGAATGGCGAGCGATTGTGACGCAGTTCCGGTAGGCCCTGCTGCTTTCTCCGGTGCCTTAGATGACCGCGGAGGTAGCAGCAGTAGGGGACTCAGCAGTATGAAGCTTCATCTGTGGTGGAAATGTGGGAGGTTGGGCTGTGGCACCCTAGCAGTACCAGCTGAACTCGGCTGAGTCCCTGGTTAGGCTGGAGGAACATAGAGAGTAGAGGTCCCCTTTTTTGTTTTGTTCTTGTTGATGTCGGCTACCCCCCAAAATTGGGGGAAGTGCCTTTGGTATATGGATGGATGGAATAATAAAAAATAATTATAGGTTTGCGGTGGCCTATTGATAACGTCTCTGCCTGGTGATCGTCAGACTGAGGTTCAAGTTCCACTCAAACTCGTTGGTTCCTTTAGTGTCTGCAACCTCACCATCCTTGTGAGCTAAGGATGGGCGTTTTGGGGGAGTCATCAGCAGCCATTGCTTGACTCTCCCTGGTCCTAGCATGGGTGAGGGGCTCGGGCGCTGATCATATTTACATATGGCCAGTCTGTAGGACATTATCCTGCTTGCTAGGCCCTGGCTGAATAGGAGAAATGTCAGAAGTTCAATCTTGGAAGGATATTCCTCGACAAATGGTTAAATAAGTAGGACTTCGGAAGTTCAATCTTGGAATGATATTCCCAATCAAAAGGTCGAATCAGAGGAACTTCAGAAAGTTCAATCTTTCATCACAGCTTGTTATTATTATTATTATTATTATTATTATTATTATTATTATTATTATTATCAAATGCTAAGCTACAACCCTAGTTGGAAAGGCAAGATGATGTAAGCCCGGGGGCCCCAACAGGGAAAATAGCCCATTGAGGAAAGGAAATAATGAAAAATAAATTCTTTTAAGGTTAGTAACGACATTAAAATAAATATTTCCTATATAAACTATAAAAACTTTAACAAAAAAAGAGGAAGAGAAACTAGATAGAACAGTGTTCCGGAGTGTACCCTCAAGCAAGAGAACTCTAACCCAAGACAGTGGAAGACCATGGTACAGAGGCTATGGCACTACCCAAGACTAGAGAACAATGATTTGATTTTGGAGTATCCTTCTCTTAGAAGAGCTGGTTACCATAGCTGAAGAGTCTCTTCTACCCTTACCAAGAGGAAAGTAGCCACTGAACAATTACAGTAGAGTGTAGTAGTTAATCTTTCTGATTTTACTCTTATGTTTATTTTATGAATTCTTCTTAGTCATTTCTCTTTTAGGGCAGATTCTCCCACTGTGACACTTTGATTTGTGTGTCTATATATATATATATATATATATATATATATATATATATATATATATATATATATATATATATATATGGTGACCTGTAAGTTGATTCACGGTTTTTTTATTCCGGTTATTTGATTCCCGGTATTTTGATTCCCGATAAGTTGATTCCCAGTATTGTTGATTCCCTGAAATCTGTTTCCCAACTGACCATACCTATTCGAGTAAATAAGCCAAGAGGCCATTTATTTACTAAATAAGGTAGTTCTTCAATTAAGCAAATAGACTAATTATTTACAAAAACAAATTTCCAAATAAAGAAACGCTTTATTAACTAAGTTTTTTATTTTTTTATTTAGAATAAAGTCAGTCTTTAACCATGCCTCGTACCATTTTAAGTACCCGTGAAGGACAAAAACTCGTAGACGATTTAAGTTACACATACGAGAAGCATAGATGGATCCAAAATTTATTGGAGGTATGATGTGAAGAGCTTATAAAGGACGCCTGCATACTGCAACAGAAGAAAATGATTACAAGGTGTTGAATCATCTTGGTGAACATCATCACAGTTCATGCGAAACAAAGCCAAAAGTATGTGAGGCCTCAACTATAGTCCATTTCTTTTATCGAGGCAGATTTGCACCGACTCGCAGCGGTGGCCTTATAGCTCGGAAAAGTTTCCTGATCGCTGATTGGTTAGAATTATCTCGTCTAACCAATCAGCGATCAGGAAACTTTTCCGAGCTAAAAGTGCACCGCTGCGAGTCGGTGCAAATCTGCATCGCTAAAAGAAATTGACTATAGTTTGAAGGCTGGTGCACTTTCAAGCCAAGAAAGATCACGGTCATTTATTGCGTCAATTAGTGCATCATTAAGTGAAAATGAAAGAGCTCAACTTCCTGTACTTAAGACTGGATTTATAATACCAAACGAGTTTAGGGTATTGGACAGTGAAGTTTTCCTACAATTTGATAGCAGGTGAAAGTAGGTTACTCATTTTTGCAACAAATCAGGGACTTAATGATTTGATGCATGCAACACAACTTAGCTGGGGATGGAACGTTTAAGTGTGTGCCGAAAACATATTTCCAGTTATTTACTTTACATATTCAGATTCATAACTTCAGTGTACCAAGGTTATTTGCCCTCCTGCCAGACAAGAAAGAAGAAACGTATAACAGACTTTTTGCAAAAATTTTTGGAATTAAGCAAAAAATTAAAACCCCAGGCATAAATTATGGACTTTGAAAAAGCGCATATGAACTGTTTACGTAATCATTTCCCAAATGTTTCTATTGCATCATGCCTTTTCCATTTATCGCAAAGTATTTATCGCAAGGTTATAGATTTGGGCTTTAAAGAAAGATATCACAGTGATGCTGAATTCAGTGGGAAAGTTAAGTGTTTTTGTGCCCTGTCACTACTTCGCACCAATAATAATTTATAAGGTTACCACTGTGCTCTATATGGTGTTGTTTCAGGTGTTCATCCTAATATTTGGAAGTTAATTTTAGCATTGAAAAAAGAAGAGAGCCTTGCTCATTTGAAAAAAAAGTTCACTTTGATGGTGGCCACGGTATTCCAGCGAAACGAAAATACAAGGACTTGAACGACCGACTGAAAAATGTTGTTTGCGGTATGATTCACAAAAAAAAAAAAAAAAAAAAAAAAAAAAAAAAAAAAAAAAAAAAAAAAACAGATTTCCTGAGAGCTATTACAAGGATTTTACATTACTAAAACTATCATTTCCCCTTTGTAATAATTTTTTATAAGTATGCTTGTCTACCAAATTTTATATATGATTTTTTTTTCTTTTAATAAATATTGTTTCTGTACTAATACTTTTACGTTTCCTTATTTTTGGTGCTTTTGAAACAATTATTAATCAATTAACTCCTATATGGCTAAATGAGCCAGTAGATTATTTATTTACAAAATTTACAATAGATAGGTCTTGAAAAGGAAATACCAGAAGCTCTTTATTTATTTGTTAATAAGTTGGAATCAAACTACTGGGAATCAACTATACTGGGAATCAACTTATCAGGAATCAAATAACCGGAAGCAAAAAACCAGGAATCAACTTACCTAGAACCATATTTATATATATATATATATATATATATATATATATATATATGTGTGTGTGTGTGTATACATATACACACACACACACACACACACACACACACACACATATATATATATATATATATATATATATATATATATATCATCATCATCATCATCATAATCTCTAAGTCTAACGCTTATTGACGCAAAGGGCCTCGGTTAGATTTCCCCAGTCGTCTCTATCATGAGCTGACAAATATAAATATGAGTTTTCCTCCTATTCTAAAAAGAACTAAGTAAGATTATGAGTATGTAGTGCCAAAGTTAATGTTTGTCAACAGAAGACGTTTTGTTGTTATTTATCTTTTCGCACAATGGAACAGTACCGTAATAATTGCCATACATGGGTTCGTGAATTATACCAGCAAAGAACAATTAATTCTCTTTCTTTTCAGAGAGATTCTCTATTTGCGCAAAGCCTAGCTTAATGCGCTTAATTAGCCTAGGCCTAAGTGAGAAAAGAGGAACCGTGATAATTTGCAAATGAGTTCTATGAAGGATATTCCAATCCCATTTTGCATAGAATCCTAAACTCCCCAAAAGAAAAGTTAAATTGTAATAGCGAAAAGGCCTGGCCTAACGGGATCATCAAGAAACCTGATGTGAATGCAAACAGCCAAAGTTCAACCGCCGAGATGTTACTACTATGAATTCTAGTTTTCATTTCAATCAGCTGCCTTTTGTAGATTAATTATTACTTTATAAACTATTTAACATATCATAGAAACACTGCTCACTCATTAGTAGATTTCGCTTATCTCCATTCTATACTTGCTTGAATTAGAAGCGTAAGAGGATAATGATATTTGGGATAGAATAATTTAAGAGAAAATATCGCCCTTAGATACCCTAGGCTTCCGTGACTGTGCCATAGTGGTTTCAAATTCTTAAATTGTCTCTCAGTTGTGGCTCACCTTCTGTAGAAGACGGTTGTGGCTTCTCTTCTCCGTCACTCTTCTTCTTCTTCCTCTTGTTCAGGGCATTGGAAGGTAAGAAACGTACGTAAAGGATTCATTTACTCGTTGATTTATTGCAATGCGGTTTTCCTTTACAAGGTGATTTCTTGAACTGTTCTGGTGACAATTTCTTGATGATTGTAGTTAATTCATATCACGATGTGTTTTTTATATTCTTTATTATTGGGAATTCTATAAAAACCTAAATGTACTTTCAGGAGAAATACCCTATCAGTAAATTGTGTAAATATCTGCTTACAGAAATATTAATATAAAAAACTGTGAAAAGTCTAAATAATAAAAAAAAAAAAAAAAAAAAAGCAGGGAAGAAAAAGAAAACATTGATAAAAGATAAAATTGGATAGTATTTATCTGTTTAAGTTCTTGATGTATATTTCTTCACTAACCTATTATTATTATTATTATTATTATTATTATTATTATTATTATTATTATTATTATTATTAGATAAGCTACAATACTAGTTGGAAAAGCAAGATGCTATAAGCCCAAGGGTTCCAACAAGGAAAAAATGCTCCACTGAGGAAAGGAAATAAGAAAATGAATAAGCTAAAAGACAAGTAATTAACAAATGAAATGAAATACCTTAAGAACAATAACAACGTTATATGATTTCTACACAGTTATTGTTCAACCGGAAACACAACATTGAACCAATATTTAGTTCATGGGAAGATCACTAAATTGGATTATACATTTACAGCTCGAAATGACACCACACAGCCAAACCTCCAAAGTCACCGTGCTGGCGCTGATGTTCCTGGGTCTTGCTGTGCCCCTGGAGGGCGCCCCATTCCCGGACGAGCAGCCTGAAGGGGCGCTGGGACTGGAAGGGACTACTGAAGAAGGCAGTCTAGTTGATGTTGATCACCCGACTGACTGGGAGGAAGATGTAGATAGCGAGCAAATTAGTCATTATGACTATTTGGATCCTTGTATGGTCATGGTCCTGGAGTTTTGCGAACGCATAGTCAAAGACAGGGTCTTCAGCAACTTTGTTATGTAAGTTGGAATTGCTAGTTTTTTATTTATCTGTTCTTTGGTAGGTTTATCATTATCATTATTATTATCAAATGCTACGCTACAGCCCTAGTTGGAAGAGCAGGATGCTATAAGGCCAGGGGTTCCAACAGGGAAAATAGCCCAGTGAGGAAAGGAAATAAGGAAAAATAGAATATTTTAAGAATAGTAACATTAAAATGAATATTTCCTATATAAAATTTTAAAATCTATAACAAAACAAGAGGAAGAGAAACTAGATAGAACAGTGTGCCCGAGTGTACACTCAAGCAAGAGAACTCAAGACAGTGGAATACCATGGTACAGAGGCTTTGGCAGTAGTTAACCCCTTGAGAGAAGAAGAATAGTTTGGTAATCTCAGTGTTGTCAGGTGTATGAGGACAGAGGAGAATCTGTAAAGAATAGTTCAGACTATTCAGTGTTTGTGTAGACAAAAGGAAAGAACCGTAACCAGAGAGAAGGGTCCTATGTAGTACTGTCTGGCCAGTCAAAGGACCCCCATAACTCTCTAGCGG
This sequence comes from Palaemon carinicauda, assembly GCF_036898095.1. Classification (NCBI taxonomy): domain Eukaryota; kingdom Metazoa; phylum Arthropoda; class Malacostraca; order Decapoda; family Palaemonidae; genus Palaemon; species Palaemon carinicauda. The sequence goes on along the minus strand of NC_090728.1, from coordinate 50,630,844 downwards.
TAGTATCTCAACGGGCGGTTGGTAGCTTGCTAGCTTGATTTCCTATTAGCTAGATCATAATGCACATTTATGCTCCATTCTGCACTTTTAAAGAAAACCGTAATTTTAATCGGAAATTCTCCATAAAAATATATTGTTCCTAGCCGTATTTGCGTAAAATACAGGCAACCGTAATTTCTACCCTACTTTGTTATTATCTTTTACGGGTTGGGACCGTAATACCACTTCTTTACGTCAATACATCCGTTTTGAAAACGGTAATGCCTGGCAACATTTAATTCAGGATTTGGCAACATTTAATTCAGGATTTTTACCGTTTTTTACGTCAAATTTTTAACAGTAAGGATCAGAGGAAAGTATAAGAAATGACAAGATATTACATTATTTTTACTCGTCAGTGTTATCAACCTAATTTTCTTTTTAAGAGTTTACATTGATGTTAAATATATATGTTAAAATGAAGAGCTTATCTTCATAAGACCATTAGAATATTTTCATTATATTTCACTTTTTTTTTTTTTGTGAATACACAGACTGAGATGTTAATGGACATAATTTTGGGATGCATGCCGTTGATATGGAAAGAAAAGTTTAAATTAACAGTTCCATCATGTTCGTAATACTAGGCAGGCAGTTAATTCTAATAGTCAGGCCTTCTCCAACTTTAAAGATAATAATAATAATAATAATAATAATAATAATAATAATAATAATAATAATAATAATATTTTTTCCCTACAGGTCTGTCACATCAGGAGAAAGCTTTCGAGAAAAATATATGTACAGTTTTGTAGACGAATGCGTGAAGACGTTGGATAATTGCAGTCTACCTGGAAGTCAGAAACAGAAATTCAGACAAACACCGAGACAGAATGATGTTGTGGCCTGATTGGTAACGTCTCTTGCCTGGTGTTTGCCAGACGGGAGTTCGAGTCCTGCTCAGACTCGTTAATGCCTTTAATGTCTGCAACCTTATCATACTTGTGAGCTAAGGTTTGGGGGAGCCTATAGGTCTATCTGTTGAGTCATCAGCAGTCATTGCCTGGCTCTCCCTGGTCTTAGCTTGGGTGGAAAGGGGGCTTAGGCGCTGATCATATAGTATATGGTCAGTCTCTAGGGCATTGTCCCGCTTGGTAGGGCAATGTCGCTGTCCCTTGCCTCTGCCATTCATGATCGACCTATAAAGTCTTTTTTTCGTAGGTTTTAAGGTACCGGGATAATGTTATTTGTGATGAAGTTATATTCACTCTCGTATCCACATTGCCGAGACAGAATATGTTATTAATAACGTTAAATAAATGTTAAAAAAGCCGTAATTTTAATCGGAAATTCTTAGAATAAATGTAACGTTCTCAGCCCTATTAAAAAAAGCCGTAATTTTAATCGGAAATTCTTAGTATGAATATAATGTTCTCAACCGTATTTCAGTAAAATAAAGGCGACCGTAATTTTTACCCTACTTTGTTATTATTTTTTACTGGTTGGTGACCGTAATATCACTCCTTAACGTCAATATATCCATTTTTTAAAAACGGTAAAAGCCTGGAGCATTTATCCCACGACTCATACCGTTTTTACGGCAAATCTTCAACAGGGGAGAAGTGATATTTCGTAGGTTTCAAGACACTGGGCCAATGTTATTTGTGATGAAATTATATTCACTCTCAGACCCATATTGTGAAGTCACTGATGTCTTTAGATAACATTAACTCCGGAAATGGTGTTACCGAGATCACTGTCATATTATCATATTGTTCAATCGTATATTGCCCCTTTTTCCAGGCCCTGGAAGCTACGGTATACTAAAGAATCGTGTTGACTTCGTAATTTGGATTTTTATTTGAGTACCTTCATTTCAGAACTCCTTTTTAAATAATCATGAAGATTTTTATGATTTATTTTTGCTATCCTATCCCTATATATATACTGTATATATATATATATATATATATATATATATAAATTTATGTATACATATATATATATATATGTATATATATATATATATATATACAGTATATATAAATATACCATATATATACAGTATATATATATATTTATATACAGTATTCATATATATATATACACACACATATATATATATATATATATATATATATATACATATATATAAGAAATGTAATATGTTTAAAATATATTTCACCATCTTAAAATTCCGAAACCATGATACCGTAGCTTCCAACGCACTAACAGATATCTACTAAATAACAAAATTGTTTAAAGTCTATAACAAATAATAATAATGGTTTTCTGGGGTCTTCATATTTGATGATGAGAATGGCCTTCCTGTTATATGTTTGACATTAAATTATTTTTTTGGTTGCATTTTTTCTTTACCCTTTTTTCGTTTATTTTCATTTTTCTCTGCTGCTGTTTTGCCAAGACTGATTTTAGACCGTAAAGTTTTATAGTCCATTTCTTTTATCGAGGCAGATTTGCACTGACTCAGCAGCGGTGCCCTTTTAGCTCGGAAAATCTTCCTGATCGCTGAT
>NC_090728.1:50616848-50627831 GCF_036898095.1 Palaemon carinicauda | reverse complement strand
TATACACATATATTTATATATACACATATATTTATATATACACATATATTTATATATATAGATATATATATATATATATATATATACATATATTTATATATATAGATATATATATACACATATATTTATATATATATATATATATATAGATATATATATATATATATATATATTTATATATATAGATATATATACACATATATTTATATATATAGATATATATATATATATACACATATATTATATATAGATATATATACACATATATTTATATATATATATATATATATATGTATGTATACATACCTACATGCATACACACACAACATATATATATATATATATACACACACACACACATATATATATATATATAACCTACATGCATACACACACACATATATATATATACACACACACACATATATATATATATATATATACAAATACAGTATATACAAGTGCCTGTATATTAATTAGTACAACTAATTTCGAACAACTAGCAGTAGTTACATTCTTGTGAGAAATTTTCAAATTTATGATAATCGTCGTTTATGGCCTCGACATTTAACCTCATATTAGAAGCAGGTCAATGATAGAAAATTTTTTATACATTTACGTATACATGCTTATTATCATTATGCACTTGTAAGTACAGTAAGTATGCATAGGATCATTATGCCCTTGTAAGTACAGTAAGTATGCATAAGTACGAATATTTTTACATGGAGTTTCAATTATGAAAAGTAATTGTAATCTAACTACCAATATTTCATCGCCTTAAATTTACAGATCAAACAACAACAGGCGAGTCAAAACAGCAAATGAAAATCGAAAAGAACAAAAATTCATTTTCCCCAAATCGTTCGTCTATAGTCGTCGGAAGCAGGGACCCATTGAGCCCCAGTATAAGTGTTTGGATGTGAAGACCGACGCCGTTAAGGGGATTCAAGTGTTTATGAGGCGCTGATCCCATTTGCATAGGGTTGAATAGTCGGCAAATCATAGTATGTCACTGGCCGCCATTTTTATATAGGAGCTTTACAAGTTGTTGGGAGGTGAGACAGAACAATGTGGGTATGGTAATTTCGGGCTTCGCTTTTCCAAGACTTGATATATTTTGGGAATAGGTTTAGATGTCGTTTTATTGTTGTTTTTTGTGTACATGTAAAGTAGTTGTACTCGGGAATGTGTTTTTTTTCAGATAAATTAAAAAAAAAGAAAACTTTTATGAATAATTATTCATGCACGAAAGAGAGAGAGAGAGAGAGAGAAAGAGAGAGAGAGAGAGAGAGAGAGAGAGAGAGAGAGAAATTGATAAATAGATAAATAGAACCATGAGAGAGAGAGAGAGAGAGAGAGAGAGAGAGAAATTGATAAATAGATAAATAGAACTATGAGAGAGAGAGAGAGAGAGAGAGAGAGAGAGAGAAAGAGAGAGAATTGATAAATAAACATATTGAACCATGAGAGAGAGAGAGAGAGAGAGAGAGAGAGAGAGAATTGATAAATAAATATTGAACCATGAGAGAGCGAAAAACTGAGAGAAATGATAAATATATTAAACCATAAGACAGAGAGAAAGAAAAGATGAATGATAAACAAATATATTAAACCGTGAGACAGAGAGAATGAGAGAGAGAGAGAAGTGATAAACAAATATATTGAAACGTAAACATCATTAAGGGATAGGTAATCATCATAGGTAAACATGAACAGTTCTTAACGGACAACATTGACTGTTATGAATAATTATCCATGCACTATAGAGGCAGTTTTTAACGAGAGAGAGAGAGAGAGAGAGAGAGAGAGAGAGAGAGAGAGAATAAATGAATATATTGAACCATGAGAGAGAGAATTAATAAGTAAATATATTGAACATCAAAAGAGAGAGAGAGAGAGAGAGAGAGAGAGAGAGAGAGAATAAATGAATATATTGAACCATGAGAGAGAGAATTAATAAGTAAATATATTGAACATCAAAAGAGAGAGAGAGAGAGAGAGAGAGAGAGAGAGAGAGAATAAATGAATATATTGAACCATGAGGGAAAGAAATGATAAGTAAATATATTGAACCTTAAAAAAGAGAGAGAGAGAGAGAGAGAGAGAGAGAGAGAATAGACGATGAATAAATGAATATATTGAACCATGAGTGAAAGAAATGATAAGTAAATATATTGAACCTCAAAAGAGAGAGAGAGAGAGAGAGAGAGAGAGAGAGAGAATAAATGAATATAATGAACCATGAGTGAAAGAAATGATAAGTAAATATATTGAACCTCAAAAGAGAGAGAGAGAGAGAGAGAGAGAGAGAGAGAGAGAGAATAGAATAAATATATTGAACCATGAGAGAGAGAATTGATAATATATTGAACCTCAAAAGAGAGAGAGAGAGAGAGAGAGAGAGAGAGAGAGAGAGAGAAATAAATGAATATATTGAACCATGAGAGAGAGAATGAATAGGTAAATATATTGAACCTCAAGAGAGAGAGAGAGAGAGAGAGAGAGAGAATTGATAAACAAATATATTGAACCATAAACATTAGGAGAACACTAATAGATCAAACGATTTGGGAAGTTAATATATACAAAATATAATGGCACTCAGGGGTCGTAGTGTCGACGGTGCACCTCAAAGAATGCACTGTTGGCGTAACTTGGGGGTCTTTGCAGTTACGGAATAGCCTCCTGGGTCCCAGGGCCAAACCATTTTATCTAGATTCATATTAGTTATTATTATTATTATTATTATCATTATTATTATTATTATCATCATCATCATCATCATCATCATCATTATTATCATTATCATTATTATTATTATTATTATTATTATTATTATTATTATTAATACCGTCGTCATCATCATCATCATCATCATCATATATTATTATTATTATTATTATTATTATTATTATTATTATTATTATTATTATTATTACAGGCTAGGCTATAACCCTGGTTAGAAAAGCAAGATGCTATAAGCCCAAGAGCTCCAACAAGTAAAAATAGCCCAGTGAAGAAAGGAAATAAGGAAATAAATAAACTACAAGAAAAGTAATAAACATCAAAATAGATTATCTTAAGAACAGTAACAAAATTAAATTACATCTTTTAATATAAACTATTTAAACTTCAAAAAACAAAACGAAACTAAAAGAAAGATTTCCTTTCAAATGATTTGAGAATCTCATAAATCATAAATAGATAAGATGCAATTTCGTTTATAGTTTTCTACTTAACCTGTCACTTTGAACGATAACCACTCGGAAAACAACAATCTCCCACGAATTGCCCTAACTAGCGTGTTGTAGTTAGGCGAAGGGGAGGGGTGGGGGGGAAGGGTTGAATCTATGTGTGCGTGTGTGTGTGCATATCTATCTAAAGATTTAGCAGTAATTTTTGACGGGTCGCATACACTAGTATAGCATCAATTCATAGATCTAACCCCTTTTATATGACTCAACTTAATGGAAAAGTGGCCCAAAGACAGAGGCTTAATCATATATGTATATATATTATATATATATATATATATATATATATATATATAAATATATATATATATATATATATATATATATAGATGTATATGTATATGTATATATATATATATATATATGTACACACATAGTATATATATATATATATATATATGTACACACATATATATATATATATATATATATATATATATATATATAAACCACACACATTATATATATATATATATTTATATATATATATATTATATATATATATATAAAATATAAGCACTTAAACAGGCGACTCTAATACAAAGTATGATTCAAGACAAGATAATTGATGAGCAAAATATATTGACAAACAGACACACGTACATAAGATGCTACCACTGACATCTATTTCTCTGATCATCCCTGAATCCATGTTGGGTTCTACACCCCCCCCCACCACTCCACCCCTACCCCCCCAACCTCCCTGCCCCCCCCCCCCCTCCCTCTCCTGGTACTTCAGCCAACGGTGCTTCCTTCTGGCTGCTCTTAAACCCCTACAAAAGTGGCACTCATCCGTCGTCGTGTGTCTAATGAAGAAACATGTTTTCCTCTCTATCTCTATCTCTCCTCGACTCGCTCGTCCCTCCTCCTACCCAGATAGGGCCACCCTCCCCCACACCTCTCTCTCTCTCTCTCTCTCTCTCTCTCTCTCTCTCCTCTCTCTCTCTCTCTCTCTCTCTCTCTCTCATCTCCTTTGCTTTGTCTCCTCGCGACCTCCCTCGTTATTCCAACTCTACAATGCAAATTCATTAAAGGTGTTGTTGGAAGATGTCTCGCAAGGGATAAGTAATTGGCTGCGTCATTTTTATCTGCAGGTGACAAGGCAGCGTGTTCCTGCCACGATGAAGAGCGGGATTATATGCTAGAGGTTATTAAATCAAGACAATGGAGCAAGTCGAGGAGGAGGGGGCAGAGAGGGAGGGGGAAGGGAAGAGAGGAGGGGGGGAAGATGCAGGGACAGGAGGAAGACGAGGAGAGGGAAGAGGAGGATGGAGGTAGAGACAGGAAACGTTTGAGAATTGAAAAAAGTAAAAAAAGGGAAAGGGGAGAGGGAGGGGGAAGGGAGAGGGAGAGGGAAGGGAGAGGAGGGGGAAGGTAGAGGAGGGGGAAGATGCAGGGACAAGAGGAAGACGAGGAGAGGGAAGAGGAGGATGGAGGTAGAGACAGGAAACGTTTGAGAATTAAAAACTTAGAAAAAAGGGGAAAGACATCGGAGAAAAGCATTAATATAAATCACGGGGAAATGAAATGAGACGAATTAAAGGGAGAAGAGGAGATGACGGGGAATAGGAGTGAAGTCGAAGGAAGGGAGGTAAAGAAAAAACAGAGATAAGGAAGGGATATTAAACGTGGGAGAATTGTAGAAAAGACAAAAAATGATACCTGGGAGAGAATGGATGTTAGGAGGAAGAAAACAATGTCTTTGATGATGAGGATAATAATGAAAATAAGAGAAGAGGACGATTTGAGGATTATGGAGGGAAGTAAGAGAGAAAGAGAATGACAGGGAATATGGAGCGGATGTCAATTGCAGATGAAAAGAAGGACTTAGAAAAGTATGTTGATAACTTACTCTGTTTACCGGCAAGGTTTTAAAACCTTATTTCTCCTATGATCCTAGATTAAAGTTTGTATTTATTCTCATAAACAAAAAATATTTTTATTCTCATAACCGAAAAAGGTTTTTATTCTCATAAATGAAAAACATTTTTATTCTCATAACCGAAAAATACGATTTATTCCCATAACCCATATTTCAATAGTATTTTTTCTCATAAACAAAAAACATTTTTATTCTCATAACCGAAAAATACGTTTTTATTCCCATAACCCAGATTTCAATAGCATCTATTCTCATAAACAAAAAACATTTTTATTCTCATAACCGAAAAATACGTTTTTATTTCCATAACCCAGACTTCAATAGTATTTATTCTCATAAACAAAACACATTTTTATTCTCATAACCGAAAAATACGTTTTTATTCCCATAACCCAGATTTCAATAGTATTTATTCTCATAAACAAAACACATTTTTATTCTCATAACCGAAAAATACGTTTTTATTCCCATAACCCAGATTTCAATAGTATTTTATTCTCATAAACAAAACACATTTTTATTCTCATAACCGAAAAATACGTTTTTATTCCCATAACCCAGACTTCAATAGTATTTATTCTCAAACAAAAAACATTTTCATTCTCATAACCGAAAAATACGTTTTTATTCCCATAACCCAGATTTCAATAGTATTTATTATCATAAACAAAAAACATTTTCATTCTCATAACCGAAAAATACGTTTTTATTCCCATAACTCAGATTTCAATAGTATTTATTCTCATAAACAAAAAACATTTTCATTCTCATAACCGAAAAATACGTTTTTATTCCCATAACCCAGATTTCAATAGTATTTATTCTCATAAACAAAAAACATTTTTATTCTCATAACCGAAAAATACGTTTTTATTCCCATAACCCAGATTAAAATTAGTATTTATTCTCATAAACAAAAAACATTTTTATGTTCTCATAACCGAAAAAAAAAGTTTTATCCTCATACCAAAAAAAAGTTTTATTCTCATAACCAAAAAAAAAGGTTTTATTCTCATAACCAAAAAAATGTTTTATTCTCATAACCCCCCAAATAATTTCATTCTCACAACCGACAAAACTACCTATTCTCATAACCGAAAAACGTTTCTATTCCCCAACCAAAATACGTTTCTATTCACATAACCAAAGAAAAGTTTTATTCTCATAACCCAAAAAAAATTTCATTCTCACAACCGACAAAACTACCTATTCTCATAACCGAAAAAGTTTTATTCTCAAAACCGAAAAAAAGTTCTATTCTCATAACTGAATTTTTTTTTATTCGCATAACTGAAATAAGTTTTTATTCTCACAACCAAAAAAGCTTTTATTCTCATAACCAAAAAATAACGTTTTATCTCATAACCAAAAAACGTTTTTATTCTCATAACTGAAAAAAACCTTTTATTCTCATAACCGAAAAACTTTTATTCTCATAACCAAAAACATTTTTATTCCTATAACTGAAAAAATCTTTTATTCTCATAACCAAAAAAACATCTTTATTCTCATAACCAAAAAACCTCTTTATTCTCATAACCGAAGTTTTTATTCTCATAATCGAAAAACGTTTTTATTGTTTTTACAAAGAACAATTGTTGATATAATACGACATACTCTCTTCTATTAAGCCAGCATTCGTAAAAACTGATACACTTTATCTATTGGCTTATGGAAATCCCGCAATTCTTCGATGTTAGATAAAAGAAAATGAATGATGGAGAGAGGGAGATAGTTCAAGAACAATGAAAATCACACTATATCAATATTTTTATTTTTCTATACATTTATCTCCAGACAGGGGGAAATTCTACGTGCTCTCTGAAAACACCTGTTTAAAGTCACGCCTTTCTTCATTTCTTAACATAAAATGAATGGTGAATAGATGTAGAAAGTTACAAAACATGTTTTATACTACCAGAATAATGAAAAATCACTCTATTTATCTATCTACCTATCTATCTATCTATCGATCACAAACATAGGCTACATTATGAAGACACCAACTAGATTGTGTTTTCTGTGCTTTAATTCTTTTTGTCTAACAAATCATAAAAGTCAAATTTATGGCAATGGTTTGTACGATACCTCTTACAGTTTTTCAAAAAGACTTCAGAATGTTCAGAAATTAATTACAATTATCAATAATTCATCCTTTTTGTTTTACCGAGTAATGTATCTATCTATATAGGCTATACATTACGGAGAGCCCCACTAGATTATCTTATATTTGCTTGAATTCTTTTCGCCTAACAAATTCAAACCGATTAAATTCATCTTTTTTCAAAAGATTAACAGATTTACAAATTCACTACCATTATCAATAAGTTTTCCTTTTTTGTTTTACCGAGTAATGTAAGTGTAATAACGTACGTGAAAATGTGAATATGTTTATAAATACAGTGAACCACAACTCACAGCTACTCGACTGTTCTTTTTCAATTATTTCACAGCCAAAGGAGGCTCAAAATACCTCGAAATAGTACAGCGGATTCGCAAGAAGAGCATCCCTATATTTCCCTCCTGGCCATTTAACTGAAAGCTTATTACTTTCCACACCAACGTGGCGTGAACGGAAACCGGTGGAATGAAACACAAAAAAAGGCGCATTCGGATTTCGTGAGTCAATTGTTTAAAACCCCTTTTGTTGGACCACTCGGCATCTAACCAAGCCCGAAGTGAAATTGCAAATGCTTCTCCCTCCTCCCCCCCCCCTTTAACTTTAGTTATTCTCTATAAATCTCCTCCTTTAAATCATCCCTTTAAATCTCCATGGCCCCCCCCTTCTCTAATCTCCCCTGACCCCCTTCCCAACCACTTTTCATTCGTCCGCCTCTGGTCCCTTCTTAGCGAGAAGGGTCCGCTGATGCAACGCTAATCTCAACCGCCTCTTGCCACTCAGCCGAAAAATTGGCCCTCCTACCGGTAACCCCCCCCCCCCCCCCCTCTCTCACAAGTCCCCCTACCTCCTACAGGCACCTACCACCCCCATCCTCCCAACCCAGCTATTTCTAATGTTACAACGGTGGAAAAGAGACGGAAGAAGTCTGTGTAGAACAGGAGTTACAGAGGAAAATCATTAGCAAATTAAAATACGACGAAATCGAGACTAATATATTCAGTTTTAGCCCACAGTAGAAATGACACATCGGTGAAGAAGAAAATTTTGTTTTAGATACAGATTGATAAATATCCATAAATATTCACCGAGCTTTAATTAATATACAATTGATGTCTTTAGTTAGAAAGGGAAAAAATAATGTTCCAAGATAATTACTTATTTACCAGAATTTACACTATATATATAATATACACACGCACATACACACACACATATATATATAATATATATATATATATATATATATACATATACATATACATATACATATATGCATATATACAGGACAAAGGCCTCACACATGTTAATTCATGCCTGGGGTTTGATAGTGGGAGATTTTCGCCTCATCGCTCACAGGGAACCAACCTAGTATGGGTGTCACTGACTAGTACAGCTTTGCTGTTCATGGCGATAAGCAAACCCTATCTCCACACACATATATACATATATAAATACACACACATACACACAAATACACACACATACACACGCACACATAAATACACACACATACACACACATACACACAAATACACACACATACACACGCACACATAAATACACACACATACACACAAATACACACATTTATATATATGATATATCATATATATGATATATATAATACATATGTATAGATATATATATATATATATATATATATATATATATATATATATATGTGTGTGTGTGTGTGTGTGTGTGTGTGTGTATGTTTGTCCTCATGCCTATCTGGGTCACTGTATACATCTAAGAAATGCATTAGTGAAAACTTTTGGAGCTACTTTGTAAATCACTTGACCTATTTTTCTTTTAGTATTTTTATACTATCACATAAAAACCCCCTTTTCAACTAAGGTATTTCCTAGGAGTAAATATTTACTCTTCCACCGCACAGTCAATCTTTTCCCTTCGTCAAAAAAAAAAAAAAAAAAAAAAAAAAAATATAGACTTTACGTCAAAAAAAAAAAATATAACTTTACTTTCTTCAGTCAAGTAATCTATATCTTAAGATTAGTTAGTGCAGTCTGTCCTTAATGTATTTGGGGAAAATAAAATATATGTTTTAGTTAAAACTAAAAAGTTTTAATATTCTTAATTGAACTTATTATTGTATCCTATACAAGGGGATTTGGTACAATGATAATAATATTAGTATTGATAATGATAATATTAGTAATTATGATGATAATAATATTAGTAATGATAATGATAATTGTAGTAAGGATAATGGTACTGATAATAATAGTAATGATAAGGATAATAGTAGTAATGATGATATTAGTAGTATTGATAATGATAATGATAGTAGTACTGATAAGGATAATGATAATGATAATGATAATAATAGTAGTAAAGATAATAATAATAATAATAATAATAATAATAATAATAATAGTAGTAGTAGTAGTAGTAATTACAATGATGATGATTATGATAATGATGATAATGATAATAATAATTCTGTCTGCAAGAGGATATTTAATCCCTTATAAGAATATTAAAATGAAGAATGCTATTTAGATCGCATTTTAGGAAATGAAATTTTATTCTACAGCTGCAAGAAAAATATTCATTTTGAAATGAAAAGGGCAAAAACACAAAACCTGTAGTTTCAAAGAAAAATAAAAACAATGATTTTGTCAGTTTGTGTCCACAAAACACCCTTGAATTTAAAAGAAACTGAGCGATATCATATGGAGTTTAAATTATTTTTTTAAAAAATGCATAAAAATTTAAAGAAATGTAAAATAGGCAAACAAGATGTTTCGTCTTTTGATAGATACAGTGAGTTGATTTAACCATAAATATCTATAAATTGACAAGGATAGAATAAGACTGATTTAAACAGAGAGATGATATAAAAGAGTAATATGTGGAAGAACATTGGGAGTTAAATGGCGGGAGAGGATTAGAAATGAAACTATAAGAGAGATTACTCGAGTGCCATATGTGGATGAGATCATGGTGAGGGGTAGATGGAGATGGATTGGTCATATCACAATTTACGTAAAAATATCATTCGAATAAATCTCACTGGAGATAATATTCTTCCTCTAATACGTACCACATATGGCTAGGTATTATATCATCATTTGAGCAAATTGACTTACATCTCTTTATACTTTATATTTAATTCATTTCATATCTTTCTTACCTCTATTTTCGACCATTTCAATTATTTCCTTCGTATTTTTCTAAGTTTTGAAAACTCCATAAGAATAGTAAGGTTAAGAAAAATGCATAAGACCGATATATTAGATAATACTGTCGTTCTTTTATTGAGTTACCAAACGTTCAACTGGGCTCCACAAGGCACTAGAAGAGTTGGAAGACCCAGGCCTAAATGGCTGAGGACTATGAAGTGCGAAGTTGGAGATGATGAATGGAGAAGTATTGAATTAAAAGCTCAAGATAGAGAAGACTGAGGAAATCTAACCGAGGCCCTTTGCGTCAATAGGCGTAGGAGATGATTATGATAAAGAAAACTGAATCGACCAAGTGTATAAACATCTAAAAAAAAAAAAAAAAAATACAATGCATAATTTATTCATATACATTTATTCTCAGCATGAATAACAGAAAACAAACAAATAAATGAATCCATCCGTTAAAAACCTCTTTTCCAAGAGATTTTTTATTTTCTCTCTAAACTTCATTCCACCCAAAATGGCTTTTTTAAACTGCGCATTTCGTAACATAATGAACCATTGGGAGGCTAT
>NC_090728.1:50591848-50606848 GCF_036898095.1 Palaemon carinicauda | reverse complement strand
CATTCTTTCAGTTTCACAACACTTCTCCAGAGTCCCTTGGCAATGTTCCTTTCCCCCTCTTGCAATTGCAACGCCGGAGTTTATATATATACCTTCAATGAAAGGCTCTGCAACATCGCATAATGTCTAAAGGTTTAAGTGTTCCATCCATCAGCTGTGGGAAATAACCTCAGAAGGACTGTGAGCGATGTTTACGTAAGCCACCGGGACAAATGCTCACACATCTCTCTTTGCCTTCCTGTGGGGAAGCAGCGTTTGCTGTAGATGGTAAAACGCAGACGAGAGAATCTCTATCTCTCTCTCTCTCTCTCTCTCTCTCTCTCTCTCTCTCTCTCTCTCTCTCTCTCTCTCTCTCTCTCTCCCTTCCCTGGACCTTAATGACATCAGGGGTATTTGAATTTCGGACTGAATGAGATGTGAAATTGGAAAATCTTATTTATCGGAGGCAATGCATCCTGGACAACGCGTCACAGATAGATGCAGCATCATGCAAACCAAAGCTGAAGTGCAGAGACATGGGGAATTACATGTGTACTAAATGATAGTTTGTACTAGAGTACTTTTTTTTCCTTGTCTATCTAAAGACTGATGAAGTAGCTGTATAGACAGATGTGTTGGGAATCTGATGTCCTATAACAAAGGCTCGACAGAAATGAGAATGAGTGGAGGGGAAAAATAACGAAATAATCTGCCTCCAAAAGGAAGGAATACTTCACGGTTGTGGTGGTCTATTGGAAACGTCCCTGCCTGACGTTATGCCGGACTGGGGTTCGAGTTCTGCTCAAGCTCGATGATTTCTTGAAGTGTCTGCAACCTGACCATCCTTGCGAGCTCAGGATGGGGTGTTTTGGGAGAGTCTGTATGTCTACATGTTGAGTCATCAGTAGCCATTGCCTGGCCTTCCTTGTTCCTAGCTTAGGTGGAGAGAGGCTTGGTCGCTGATCATATGTATAGGCTACATGGTTAGTCTCTAGGGCATTGTCCTACTAGCTAGGGCTTTGTTACTGTACCTTGCCACTGCCATTCATGTGTGGTCTTTAAACCTTTAATTATATATCCTTAAAAAAATTATCGTATTGATAGATTCTATCGAATTACATTGTTCACCTTATAAACGTCAATTTTTTTTCTTTATTTTGATCTTCCGAGTTGATAATATTTTTTTCATAAGTTCCTTAGACGTGTGGACTTGAGCCCTTTGCCCGGAGGATCAACTCAATACGATTATGCCCTTAATCGTAGGAGATTTATACTTCATCATCAACATCTCCTACGCCTATTGACGCAAAGGGCCTCGGTTACATTTCGCCAGTCATCTCTCTCTTGAACTTTTAATTCAATACTTCTCCAATCATCCTCTCCTACTTCACGCTTCATAGTCCTCAGCCATGTAGGTCTAGGTCTTCCTACTCTTCTAGTACCTTGTAGAGCCCAGTTGAAAGCTTGGTGAACTAATATCTCTTGGGGAGTGAGAAGAGCATGATCAAACCATCTCCATCTACCCTTCACCATGATCTCATCCACATATGGCACTCGATTAATATCTCTTATAGTTTAATTTCTGTTCCTGTCCTGCCATTTAACTCAAAATATTTACATTTAATCAACAGCAAATGTGGGGCCAAAATTGTAATTCACGCTTTTTTTGATACAGAAATAAGCAAAGTTGTGATTAATCCTCCCCTTGAGAGGGATACTTAACACTGGTGTACACGACCCGTCAAAAAGGCGGCTAAATATTTAGATAGATATGCACACACACACTGATTCAACCCTTCCCATCCCCTCCCCCTTTCCTTGTAAGTAGAAATTAGATGTTTAAACGGCAAGTATTTTCCAAGAATAATAGGAAATTTTCAACGCAGCTCATTTGTTTATCAGTTGCAGAAAAAAAAATCTATTTTCTATGTTTACTCGTAGACAAACTCAGAAAGCCCTTAGTAAAAGAAAAGAAAATTTATGCGCTATTTAATCTGATTAACACTCACTTTAATACAAGAGACTTTTCCTTCTATCTTCTCTAGAAAAAAAAAAAAAGTAAAGAACAAAATTTTCTGTCTTGAAATTTATGCACAAGAATACATAAAGGCATAGGCTATACATCAATGTATGCAAAAGCTGTTTATTTTGAAGGGTTTCTTTTTCTTTGTTTCATGATTTCGTATATTATTTTCTCTTAAAAAGGAGAAATTATTGTAAGTTATATATTGTAAGGCTGCTGTTACTGAACAGAGCCATTTTTGCGAGAACTAAGATTATTCTAATTGATATATATATATATATATATATATATATATATATATATATATATATATATATACATATATATATATACATGTGTGTATATATATAGATAGATAGATAAATATATATATATATATATATATATATATATATATATATATATATATATATATATATATATATATATATATATGTATATATATATATATGTATATATATATGTATATATATATATATATATATATATGTGTGTGTATATATATATATATATATATATATATATATATATATATATATATATATATATATATATATAGATAGATATACAGATAAATAGATATATATATATATGTATATATATATATATATATATATATATATATATATATATATATATATTTACACATATACATATATATACTCCATATATATATATATTTACGCACACACACACACACGCATATATATATCTATATATATATATATATATATATATATATATATATATATATATATATGTATATATGGGAATATATATATGCATATACAGTATATATATATATATATATATATATATATATATATATATCAATGAGGAAACCGCATATAATATTTCCAAGGCAAGCGCTTTACAAGCAAGTTATCCGTTGTTTACTCTCGACACTTGGAATCACGCGGTGTC
This sequence comes from Palaemon carinicauda, assembly GCF_036898095.1. Taxonomy (NCBI): domain Eukaryota; kingdom Metazoa; phylum Arthropoda; class Malacostraca; order Decapoda; family Palaemonidae; genus Palaemon; species Palaemon carinicauda. Next base: position 50,603,922 of record NC_090728.1, on the reverse strand, counting down.
TCCTGAAACCGATTAATTGTAGTCGAAATAGGAACAGGATCGCATCCTCTATCTAATTGCTTCCAAACCTTGTCTGAATTGGTATATATTAGTGTCAAAACAGACCTCTCTCGTTTCTGCTCTCGTATAACACCGCCTTGAGAAACATGGGTGATTTCGATTTTACATTTAGATAAAAAGAAAAATTGGGTTATTTATTGCATTTTTTTAGCAGATGTATATATGATTTCAATTTTATATTTAGATAAAAATTTTTTTGGTTATTCATTGTCATATTTTTCGTAGATCTATTAAATAGAAAAGTGTGCTTGAGATTTTTTCAGGTATTCTAAATTATGGTGGCCGATGTGGTAACGTCCCTGACTGGTGAACGCCAGACTGGGGTTCGAATCACGCTCAAACTCGATAGTCTCTTTGGTCGCTGCAACCTCACTATACTTGTGAGCTAAGGATGGGGTATTTGGGGGACCCTATAGGTCTATCTCCTGAGTTATCAGCAGCCATTACCTGGCCCTACTTGGTCCTAGTTTGGATGGAGAGGGGTCTTGGTCACTGATTATGTGGTTAGTCTCTAGGGCATTTTCCTGCTTGATAGGGTAATGTCACTGTCCCTTGCCTCTGCCATTCATGAGCGGCCTTTAAGCCTTTGATCAATAAGAACACTACATAAATATCTGGGCTAAAATAGTTCGTAAATCGTTTACTGTAACCAAAATATTTCAGTCATACCAAATTTATTTGCTGTTTTAATAAAGATTGAAGGCTTAATCGAGTAAAAAAAAAAAAAAAAAAAAAAAAAAAGAAACAACAACAATAGAAAATATACATAAAAATAATTTCAGTGTATTTCATTTATATTATGTTAAGAATTTTAAAAAGGAAAATGTGATGTATAGATATACACAATTATAAGGATTGGAAGTGCATTATTTAGAAATAAAAACTAATAAGAATTACTTTTAAACTTTATAAAACTTAATCCTGTTCGATTTATAGTTTAATAAATCAAAACAAAATGAAGCTTTTAATTATTACTTTACTTACTTTGATGGCTGCTTTTCCGGTCCCATACAGCAGGGGAACCCCACTCTCTACAGGACCTCCACAGTCATTTTACCTTGTTCGTTCAGAGTATTTAACATTTCATATCACATATTGTTCATTTACTGTTAAATCGTCAAAAGACTCATGAAATAAGAAAGTCTTCAGTTTCCTCTTGAAAGCCTTAAAGTGACCTTATAAGAACTTGAAAGATAGTAAAATGAATATTGGAAAATGTAACAAAAATCGCGAAATTGAATAGTGATTGAAATGAACTTTTTCCCCTAAAAAAAACGTTATTTACATCTCTTTTTCACTACTTTTTCGAAACAATTAGAATAGATATAGAAACAGAAATCATAATTCATACACATATCCCTGTCTATGTACAAAAATTAAAATTTGCGTTAAAAGTTATATGAGAAAATAACTCTCTAGATTTTGGATAAACATCGAAATATTGAAACATAATGAAGTATGATACTTAAAGGAAGTGGAGGAGAAGGAGAAGGAAGAGGAGAAGGAGAAGAAAGGGGAGAAGGAGGAAAAGACAGAGGAAGAGAATGAGGAGAAAGAAAAGTGAGAACAGGGAAGAGAATGAGGAGAAAGAGAGGGGAGAATGAGGAGAAAGAAAAGTGAGAACAGAGAAGAGAATGAGAAGAAAGAAAGAGGCGAAACAAGAAGAGAAGGAGAAGGAAGAAAGAGGCGAAAGAAGAAGAGAATAAGAAGAAAGTATAAGAAGAGAAAGAAGAGAAGGAGGAGATCGAATGAAAAGACAGAGAGAATAGCAAATGTTAATTTCTGATGAGAAATAGAGCCAATAGGTCTCTTCTCCTCCCTCCCTCTCTTGTTCCTTCAATCCTACTCTCCCCCTTCTTCTCCTCCCCCTCCTTCTTCTTCCTCCCCCTAACCCCCCCCCCCCCCATTCCTCATTCACTCCAAACCGCCCCCCACCCCCACCCCCCACCCAGCGCCAAGGAGCAGCTTTTCCAAGAGAGTTCGTTAAGGCGGCATCTTCGTCACCATCTTGAGATGGCTCTCGCGTTTAATTAGTTTACACCTGGCACAGGTGGAGCGGATATAACAACTGTGGGATAATTGCTTATTCCTTCAAAAGGAACAACTCGGATCCTTAAAGGACCTTCCTAAGGCCTCAATGGATGCTCATCACTCAGCCATCATCATCATCATCATCATCTTCATCATCATCTTCATTCACTCGACTTGATGACTGCAAGAGAGATATTGTTTTCCCGTCTGCCAACTGGTTCGTTATCTCAGGTGACTTATGAAAAGCTTATTTCTCAATTAAGATGTTCTCTCTCTCTCTCTCTCTCTCTCTCTCTCTCTCTCTCTCTCTCTCTCTCTCTCTCTCTCTCTCTCTCTCTCTCTCTCTCTCTCTCTGTGCTATTAATATATATATATATATATATATATATGTACAATATATATATATATATGTATATACTGTATATAAATATATACATTTTATATATATATATATATATATATATGTGTGTGTATATATATATATATATATATATATATATATATATATATAATCATAGACCTATATATATATATATATATATATATATATATATCCATCTGAATGGGAATACCTTAATGTGGTGAAGCTGTAATAGTCAGGACCATCCATACTAGGTTGGTTTGCTATGAGTGATCAGACGAAAATCTCCTTCCATCACTAGTCCGCACTGCCCAGAGTAGTAATGAAAACTGGCCAAACCCCAGATATGAATTTACATAGCTGAGGCCTTTGTCCTGCAGTGGACTAAGAAACGGCTGCATTTCCGGTTATGACCTTCACCAACGAAGTTGGTTTTATCACCTATTTGTGCGTTTGTTTGTTTGTGTGGACGTGTTTGTTTGTGAACAGCTTCCTGACCACAATTCTAATTGCAATGAAACTTACAGGGATTAACTGTTATGTAAAAAGCTGGAAATAATTAAATTTTGGAAGGTCAAAGTCAAAGGTCAAGGTCAAGGTCAAGCAAAATGTTCAATTCACGTAATCAGCCATAAGTTTGGACATCGTTATTTATCACAGAGACTTCAAACTGGGTTCATATTTCATTGTACGAAAATCTACGCCAATTAATACATGTTAAGATCGAAATTCAAGGTGGAGTCCAAGGTCAAGCTCAAGCAAAAGATCAAATTCCGGTCATCAAACATACGGTCACAATTTTAATAATAAATTAGTGAAACTTGCAGGGATTTTAAACTGTTATATAAAGACCTGGATATGAATAATTGATTCTGGGAAAGGCACGCTGGTTTCGTGAAATAAGCTGCTGTGACAGAGGTCTGCAGTCTCAGAGTGCTTTTCTAGTTGTTGTTGTTACTCTACCCTGGTGATAACGTACACAAATTTAATTTAATTATGATAAATGCGCGTACCTTTGTCCTAACTTAGACGTATGCCTCGGAGTCGATACAAAACTAGGCAGTGGATTCATCAAACAGGTTGTCAATTTGGAGAAATCTGAGGCCTCCCGATATTGCAAGAAAGGCATGCAATTAATTCATCTTCATCATCATCATCATCTCCTCCCACGCCTATTGCCGCAAAGAGCCTCGATTAGATTTCGCCAGTTCATACTATCACGAGCTTTTAAATCAATACTTCTCCATTCATTCATAGTCCTCAGCCATGTAGGCCTGGGTCTTCCAGCTCTTCTAGTGCCTTGAGGAGCCCAGTTGAAAGTTTGGTGAATTAATCTCTCTTTGGGAGTGCGAAGAGCATGCCCAAACAATTTCCAATTACTAAGAAATAAATATGACAAAATATTAATAAAGGATGACATATATCAATTAAGTAAACATGGAATAAAGGGGTAAATGGAAAGAAGAGTGCAAAGTCCAAATGAGCATGAATGAGGAAATTGCATTTTATGTTTTATAACTAAAGCCGTCTGGGAAGATTTAATAACAGTTACACTGTCAAAATAAACCGTAATTTTAATCGGAAATTCTCCGTGAAAATATACTGTTCTCAGCCGCATTTCAGTAAATTACAGGCGACCGTAATTTTACCATATTTTGTTATTATGTTTTACGGGTTGGTGACCATAATATCACTCATTTACGTTAATAAATCCGTTTTTAAAACGGCAAATCCCTGGCAACATTTATTCCAGGACTTTTACCTGTTTTTATGCAAATTTTTAACAATGTAGAGTATCGTCCATTGGCTAAATGGCCTGGTGCTGGGGCCAAGAAGTTCACTCAACGTGGGTATGCAAATAAGGAAAAAAACCCTTAGTTGCAACATGAGTCAAAAATTAGAATTATTAGCAATAAGATACAAGAGAAGTAGCAGGAATAGAGGCACAGTAGAAGGTTAAAAGGTGGGAGCGGTAATGGCGCTGAAGGGTCGCTGAAAGACCATTCGGTATTGCCTACAGTCCTCCTTTGGGGACACCCAGTAGAGGCTTTGGCATCTTTGCCCAGCAGGAGGCAATATGTGACCTAAACCCCGAAAAGAAATCACTGATAATGATCGTTCAATATTGTGAAGAAAACGTGTTATGTTACGTTATGGTTTTGCAGATATATACTTCTTCTAAATATATATATATATATATATATATATATATATATATATATATATATATATATATATATATATATATTCACAAATATATGCCTATATATATATATATATATATATATATATATATATATATTCATATATATATATATATATATATATATATATATATATATATATATATTCATATATATATACATATATATATATATGCAAATATATATATATATATATATATTTATATATATATATTTATATTCACATATACACATATGCAAATATATATATATATATATCTATATATATATATATATATATTTATTTATATATATATATATATATATATATATATATATATATACTGTATATATATATATATATATATACTGTATATACTGTATATATATATATATATATATATATATATATATATATATATATATATATATATCTATATATATGCATATACATAAATATAAATGAAATCAAATTAAATGAATAATAAGGATCTAATTGAAGATAGAGTCATCAAAGGAATCTTTATTTATCCTACCATAGGCTTTGCTATAGGAATCGTTCTATTATATTTTTGTCAGTAGGCCTATAGGTAACTATTCCACTGAAATAAGTGAAATTATTTATCTGATTTCTCGATTTTTAAGAACACAAACGATAAATAAAAGTTGCAGCGTTAACAATGAAATTCACTTTATCAGAAAACTTATCATTTAATTCATCTGTAGCATTAAATAGTAAATTCTTTGCACTGAAATTTGGTAATAAAACACTGAAGAACTAGACCGTGTTTTTCTTCTAAATAAAATAAATCATAGTGAGTTATTTGCAAAGTATTTAGTCATTAGGAAGAGATTTAAGTGGATATATCTTCTTGAGAAGTTATAATAATAATAATAATAATAATAATAATAATAATAATAATAATAATAATAATAAAGATAGGCATAAGGAGATAGGAAGAAAAAAAGGATTAATAGTGTAAGAGGCAACATACACAAATAATAATCTATACAAGAAGAAGAGAAGAACATGTTATTTGTCAGTTCTGTTTTTACAATTTTCAGAAACTAATTTTCCATTACCAAAAAAATTGTAAGAATATTAAAAATATTGTATGAGAAGAGTATTACAGCGACATGTAAAAAAAATGGATTAAAAAAACATGTTATGAGTCAATTGTATTTTCTTTGACATTTTAGAGGAACTAATTTTCCATCACCAAAGAAAAATAAAATATTGAAAATATTTTATTAAAAGAGAGAAGTATTATAGTAACATGTGAAAAAGAAAGGATTATAAGAACAAATTGAATAATTTATCATCAAAAAGTTTTTAAATCGCGAGAAAAGTAAAATATGGCTAATGGTATATTTCACAAAAGGTGTCAAAACTTTTCTGATTCCCTTATCCCTAAACTGTATCAATGAATATAATCTTGGGACTTTAATCGAGATACTCCCTTGGCTATTGTACCCTGGTGCGTTTGATATAGAATTAAATGGCCTTACTTTAATAAGGAAGTTTATAAACGGTGGATATATTGGTAAATATATTGTACTCTCAAAGTGTCACCAGTAAGCTAACCATGAGTCTAGAGATGAGGAATGGTAAGAACACATACACACACACACTCTCTAACTTGCACTCTCCCTCACCGTCTCCAGCATCTCCCAATAACAGTTAACCCGAGACTCTCCTAAACCGAGGCAATTAACTGGTTCTCCTCTTGCATTCAATTTAGCATTCATTTACTTGCTGTCTCTGATACCGGCAAGCCTCTTAACAGACCGCCTTAATCCCTGAGACGTCCTCCTCTTTCCTAACCCCCCCCCCTCCTCCTCCCCCCTATAACGCTGCCAATTAGCTCAACATGTCCAATTAGCCAAGGCGCCTGCAAAACAGTGCCATCTAGCGGCTTAATTAAGGTGCCAGACGTCAGCGCCGCCTCCTCTTTGTCTTCACTCCCCTAATGGCGCCAACTCCTTTGTCTTTATTGCAGTCAATTTGTGTCGCCAGCCATGAAAGGCCCTAAGGGAAAACACTTGTCAGCGTTTGTCACACTAAGTGGCACTCGGAGGCCACGCCCCCGGAATTCAGAGGGCCAATCAGTGCCAAGCAGCATCCGGGGCTCCTCCCATCCCGATTTACCCAATCAAGAGTCGTAGTTCAAAGATTTTCGCACCAGTCATAGGAAACCTTCTCCTTAATGGAACCTTAAGAGTCTCCAATGAGGGTAAGTGTAACATCAACAAAGATAATGATGTCTTCAAGTACAAACACAAATGCTTTCTTTCAGATCAAAGGAAAGGATTTTCATCTCCCGTTAAGTAACGACTTCCTCCTCCTAGTCGTCCAACCGAGTCACTAACGACCGAGGAGAGAGAGAGAGAGAGAGTCTGCGTCTGCCTGACCGAAACCTTCAGCGCCTATGAGCTCGGCTAACAAAAATAGATTTAGCGCCGAGGCGCAGAACAAAAGTCAAAATAAGAATAATTCATTTCACCTCTGCGTTAATCATTGATGTCGTCTTCGTGATCCTGTTGTCGGGTGAACAATTTCAGGACTTAATTAACCGGGATAAAGGCGTGAAACTCCGCGGGAGAGAGAGAAAGAGAACAGCGAGAGAACGCCAGAGTGAACTAGTTGCCGGTTCGGCCAAGAGATGGCAGCACTCTGCAGCACGTCTACCTCCCCACCATCAATTTTAAACCCATCAAGACAAGCCCCATAATCTCTTACACGCCAAAGTGTTCTTCACGCTACAATCTCCACGAATCACCAATTCCCACTCCAGTAAAAGGCAATAAAACGCATCAGTAGGGAAAGAGGCGATGATTAAATCTAATAGCAGGCGAAAATTATTTTCAACTCTCTCCAGCCATAAAAATAATGTCCGGGTTTTTTTTTTTAAGAGACATCAACTCATAAATGATGTTTGGTTTTATGTTTGAATGAAAACGCGTTTCAAATTGCGATACCACTGCTTATAATATAAAAAACATTTCATAAGATAGGCTTACTTTGGAAAAGGACTACATTCTGGTCATCATTATAAATAAGTAGGACACAGTATCAAGCGTTCAGTTTTCCTAAGAGTAACTTACCTCATTGTAAATTTATTTCCATTGGTTTATCAGGCACTACAGTGACCTTCACTTATAAGAAGCTCATGTGCCAAATTAGTACACGGAAAAAGAAGTTGTGTGGAGAATCTATTTAACTCAAAATACATACAGTAGGCCTATACTTCCATGAGTAGGCCTATTTTTCTTATTGTTATTGATTTCTAATTGTTTATATATGCTATTAAAGTTGATCAATAAAAGAAATCAGATGAAAATGACAATTATGTTTTGGATTATTGTTTTCCTTACTCCTAAAGGTAATTTTGCAAGAAATGAATTATTCAGTTACTCTTTTCTATTGTACATTTTTTTTTCATGAAGACCACTAACCTGGATTCGGTTTCCTTGGCATTACATCACCAATTGCAAAACAGTTAACGCTCAAGGCCATTCAATAAGCCTACTATATTTCAAACTGTTCACACGGAAATTACTTGATAATGTAATCGAACAAAGAACGACATTCATTGGTGTTTTTAAAGCAGTCCTAACTTTGTAGGCCTTTATGATCACAGACGTCAGTTTAACTTGAATCTGATCTATCAGCATTACATCAACTGCCAATGTATTTCATGTGATTTCTGCACATTTAAAAACAAAATTGACTATCTAATATAATGTTGTTGTTTTTTTTTGCGTGTCTAACAATATCTCGTGATTTTTTCAAGTGTTTTAATTCGTATCAAAATTCATACACCATACTGTATGTATTTCTAATGTAAATTGAAAAACCGTACAAAGCTGTTGTGCCTATCTCAAATAAGCCTAGGTCTACTACATAACATTTTGGAATATAGGCTCTATCATAAGATGGGTTTTTTTGCGTGACCAACTATATATAATGATTTATTAGTGCTTTAATTCATATATCATACATCATACTGCATTTATTTCTAATGTAAATTGAAAATTTGTATAACACTTTTGTGCCAATCTCAAATAAGCTAAGGCCTACTGCATCCCATTCTAGAATGAAGGCTCTATCATTAAAAAAAATCATGATTAATTTATTATCATATTTTCTAGTGTTTTAATTCATATCTTAATTCATACATCATACTGTAGGCCTATCTATTACTAATGTAAATTGAGAATTCGTACAATGCTTTCGTGCCTATCTCAAATACGCCTAGGCCAAAGGACAACTGCCATGCCATTCTGGAAAGGAGACTGATTAAAAAAAAAAAAAAAAAAAAAAAAAAAAAAAAAAAAAAAAATCTTTTGCTGAACGAACGTATTTTCATGACTTTAGCGTTCATTATATGATAAGGATCTAGCCTTGTTTCTCGTGATAACACTATTGTTATCAGCATTACTAAATGTTACTCGAGCTGATAAATGAAATCATTTGATGAAACGGTAATTTGATTTTCACGTGACTGGTGGATTTATTTTGGATTCAAAGGGCCTCAGTTAGGTTTCGCCAGTCGTCTCTATCTTGAGCTTTTAAATCAATACTTCTCTATTCCTCATTTCCAACTTTACGCTTCCTAGTTCCTCAGCCATGTAGGCTTGGGTCTTCCAACTCTTCTATTAACTTGTGGAGCCTAGTTGAAAGATTTATCTGGATTCATATATTTAACCTCATCCTTCTGATGTCAAATTTCTTTCCCTAGGGAAGACCACTGACCTAAGGTTATCATTTAAACATAAACTACTGTTTGTTAAATGTAGGCCTATTTCGTTCTTGGTCTATCATTCCCTAGGCTTCAATTATTTATATCATCTCTTATTCTACTTTAAAATCTTATTCATCTGTTCGTAGTTGGTTTCATTTACTCTTAAAAGCTAAACTTCATTATCAACAAATGCTTTTATTTATCAGTAATTTCTTACTCTACGTTTTATTACTTTATTTTTACTTAATTACTTTACTTCCTTTGATGGCTGCTTTTCCGGTCCCATACAGCAGGGGAACCCCACTCTTTACTGGACCTCCACTGTCGTTTTACCTCATTCGTTCAGAGTATTTAACGTTTCATATCGCGTATTGTTCATTTACTGTTAAATCGTCACTGTCAAAACTATCATGAAATAAGAAAGTCTCCAGTTTCCTCCTGAAAGCCTTAATGTCTTCAATCATTCGAATGTTTCGTGGGAGCTCATTATATAGTCTCGGAGCCGCATATCTAAAGGTTCTGGAGGAGCCCAAAGTGGACATAAATCTAGGTTCCAACCGTTTGAAGCCATCTATAACTATTCTCGTGTCGACACGATTTGTTGGCTGTGCAATATGTAGAAATTCTCTAAAGTATTTTGGACGCCTGGTTCTGATATTAAATCTTTTTAGCATAATTTTTTTTGCCTTTTCATGGCCTACTTATTATATGTTCCTAATCTCATTCTTGAATCTTGTTCTCGAACATGAACAAATTAATCGATAATGAAAATAGAGAACCTACAGAAAGTATTAATACAACAACAATAAATAAATAAATCAAATCCTTCATATATACATATGCAACATGTAACAATAACATGATAGAAAAAATATGTAAAACATTGCAAGACTACAATATTTCTGAACTATTTCCTGAACATACAACTATTAGCATCACTCGTATTAACAAGATTTAATTTCCTTCATCTAACTAACTATTTTTACAACTAATAATTAAATCATTTTTCTTTTTTGCCAGCTATTCTCTGTTCCCGATGTTCTCAGGTACCCGAAAATATCTTAGTTGTATACTCATTGTGCTTTCTTCAGTAGGCCTAATGCAAACAAGGCACCAAAGGAAAATCATAGCTATTGTCTTTAGAAAAATACTGTATTAGCGGATTACAGATAAATACTATGAATAATACAATACATTGTTTGATCGATTGAGATCAACAAGGAATGTGACCTTTATAAGTGAGAAATTTAGAAGCACTTTCTGTGAACAATGGAAGGACCAGATTCGTCGTACTCTTGTTTGCTGATCCACATCTGCTGGAAGGTGGAGAGAGAAGCCAAGATGGAGCCACCGATCCACACGGAGTATTTCCTCTCGGGAGGAGCGACGATTTTGATCTTCATCGTGGAAGGAGCTAATGCCGTCATCTCCTTCTGCATCCTATCGGCGATACCTGGGTACATCGTGGTGCCCCCAGAAAGGACAGTGTTGGCGTAGAGGTCCTTCCTGATGTCGACGTCACACTTCATGATGGAGGTGTAGGTCGTTTCGTGAATGCCACTGTTTTCCAGACCCAAGAAGGCTGGCTGGAAGAGAGCCTCTGGACAACGGAACCTCTCGTTACCGATGGTGATTACTTGACCGTCTGGAAGTTCGTAAGATTTTTCAAGAGAAGATGACTGAGAAGCGGTACTCATTTCTTCATCGAAGTCAAGAGCGACATAGCAAAGCTTCTCTTTGATATCTCGAACAATTTCCCTTTCTGCCGTTGTACTGAAAGTGTAGCCTCGTTCCGTCAAGATCTTCATGAGGTAATCGGTGAGGTCGCGACCGGCGAGGTCAAGACGAAGGATGGCATGAGGCAGAGCATATCCTTCGTAGATTGGCACGGTGTGAGAGACGCCATCACCGGAGTCCATGACGATACCTGTGGTACGACCAGAGGCGTACAGAGAAAGCACGGCCTGGATGGATACGTACATGGCAGGTGTATTGAAGGTTTCAAACATGATTTGGGTCATTTTTTCACGATTGGCCTTGGGATTGAGAGGAGCCTCAGTGAGGAGGACTGGATGTTCTTCTGGGGCAACTCGGAGTTCGTTGTAGAAAGTGTGATGCCAGATCTTCTCCATGTCGTCCCAGTTGGAGACAATTCCGTGTTCGATGGGGTATTTGAGGGTCAGGATGCCCCTCTTGCTCTGGGCTTCGTCACCCACATAGGAGTCCTTCTGTCCCATTCCAACCATCACACCCTGGAAAATTAAATGTGTTATGAAGCAGTGTCAGGCGTTGCAGTCCTGGGATTTGATTATTGTTTTCATAACAAGTACTCTCGTCTTTTTAGATTAGAAAAGGGAATATATTGTGAGTAAAGTTTTGGAAATCACTATATAAAACAATAGCAAATTTCAGATTACTCTTATTAATCTAAACTACTGGATATTTGAATATTTTGAAATTCAAATATTTTTGCCTCAAAAACTGCATTAGTTTTTTCAACAAAAAGTCATCATTTACCCAAATTATTTACTTATTGGATATGGATAACCCTGATAAAGGAGTAGCCATTTTTTACTTTTTTTTTTTTTTTTTTTTTTTTTGGTTAATGCGTCAGTAGGAGTTATGTTGGGTAACCAAAAATATTTCACTTTCTCAATATTTCATTAGGACAAGCTGACCACATAAAAGCCGGCA
>NC_090728.1:50574348-50586848 GCF_036898095.1 Palaemon carinicauda | reverse complement strand
AACTATTTTTACAACTAATAATAAAATCATTCATTTTCTGCCAGTTATCCTCTGTTCCCGATGTTCTAAATTAGACGAAAATATCTTATTAGTATAATGATTGTGATTTCTTCAGTAATCTATTCATGACAACAAAAGGAAAATCATAGGTATTGTCTTTAGAAAAATACTGTATTAGCGGATTACAGATAAATACTATGAATAATACAATACATTGTTTGATCGATTGAGATCAACAAGGAATGTGACCTTTATAAGTGAGAAATTTAGAAGCACTTTCTGTGAACAATGGCTGGACCATATTCGTCGTACTCTTGTTTGCTGATCCACATCTGCTGGAAGGTGGAGAGAGAAGCCAAGATGGAGCCACCGATCCACACGGAGTATTTCCTCTCGGGAGGAGCGATGATTTTGATCTTCATCGTGGAAGGAGCCAAGGCCGTCATCTCCTTCTCCATCCTGTCGGCGATTCCTGGGTACATCGTGGTGCCCCCAGAAAGGACAGTGTTGGCGTAGAAGTCCTTCCTGAAGTCGACATCACACTTCATGATGGAGGTGTAGGTCGTTTCGTGAATGCCACTGTTTTCCAGACCCAAGAAAGCTGGCTGGAAGAGAGCCTCTGGACAGCGGAACCTCTCGTTACCGATGGTGATTACTTGACCGTCTGGAAGTTCGTAAGATTTCTCAAGAGAAGATGACTGAGAAGCGGTACTCATTTCTTCGTCAAAATCAAGAGCTACGTAGCAAAGCTTTTCTTTGATATCTCGAACAATTTCCCTTTCTGCCGTTGTACTGAAAGTGTAGCCGCGTTCTCTCAAGATCTTCATGAGGTAATCGGTAAGGTCGCGACCGGCGAGGTCAAGACTAAAGATGGCATGAGGCAGAGCATATCCTTTGTAGATTGGCACAGAGTGAGAGACTCCATCGCCTGAATCCATGACGATACCTGTGGTACGACCAGAGGCGTACAGAGAAAGCACGGCCTGGATGGATACGTACATGGCGGGTGTATTGAAGGTTTCGAACATGATTTGGGCCATTTTTTCACGATTGGCCTTAGGATTGTGAGGAGCCTCAGTGAGGAAGACTGGATATTCTTCTGGGGCAACGCGGAGTTCGTTGTAGAAAGTGTGATGCCAGATCTTCTCCATGTCATCCCAGTTGGAGACGATTCCGTGTTCGATGGGGTATTTGAGGGTCAGGATGCCCCTCTTGCTCTGGGCTTCATCGCCCACATAGGAGTCCTCCTGTCCCATTCCAACCATCACGCCCTGGAAAATTATGAAGCAGTGTCAGGCGTCGCAGTCCTGGGATTTGATTATTGTTTTCATATCAAGTACTCTCGTCTATTCAAATTAGAAAAGGGAATACATAATAATTAAAACTTTTGAAATCACTATATAAAACAGTAGGAATCTGTCGGATTACGCTTAGTAATTTAAACTATTAGATATTTGAATATATTGATATGCAAATATTTTTGCCTCAAGGTGATAAACCGCATAAATTTTCTTAAACAAAAATAATCTCTTATCCGGGTTATTAACTAATAATTGCATATAGATAGGCCTGATAAAGGAGTAGCATATTTTTCTTTGGTTAAGGTGTCAATAAGAGTCATGTTGGGTAACCAAAGATATTTCACTTTCTCAATATTTCATTAGGACAAGCTGACCACATAAAAGCTGGCATTTAAGTAGAATATGCTACAAATTCATTCATATAGCTTAATGCTAAGGACTACTGAAGGTCTTACAATACTATAAGACCTTAAGACATACAATATAATCCTGGATAGATCCAAACCCAGATGCTTGAATAGAGAATCATAAATGGGTTCATATCCCCCAATAGCTGAAATTCTACCAATTGATACATTTCTAGATTTGGACCAATCAGAATAAACATTCTATTGTGTATGCAAGCTTAAAAATTAACAATATTAAGCAAACACGTTCTACTAATTGCCACTTCTAGATTTGGACTAATCAAAATAAACATTCTATTGTATAATGCAAGCTTAAAAATCGACAATATTATGCAAACTACTTCTACTAATTACCACTTCTAGATTTGAACCGATCAAAATAACCATTTTATTGTGTATACAAACTGATACTGTGGATTGAGGACCGTATTCAAGAGAAAAAAGACCTAATATTTTTACTAGACCTCTAACAAACTTTTACTGGAAGTAACAACTACAAAATCAAAATATCTAAAAGCATTGAAACGGAATTAGACATTCCTCGTTGCAAGCAATAACGAGATGCAAATCAACTCATCCTACGCCTATTGACGAAAAGGGCCTCAGTTAGCTTTCGCCAGTCGTCTCTATCTTGAGCTTTTAAATCTGGTATAAAATTCTTAAAACATCAAAGCACTGTATGCCTTCGAACGAAAACCAAATAGACTGTCAGTTGGCTGATAGATAATACTTCAAATTTTGTATGTGTTAGATTAATTGTATCAGGACTCCAGATAAAGTAGAGTTATCCTAGTTGATAACATCAATGATAACAAAGACACTAGTTACTTAACAGAGGATTGACTGATTATCTTGAGGGAACATGTGAAAATAATCTCGCAAGTGTTTTTTATGTAGGCCTAATGAGTGACTAAGTAAATAGTGAAAGGATTTAATATCCAGTAGGCCTACTTATACACTAAACGGTATAAGTACCTATCATTTATTACTATAATCTTGTTCCTACTATTAGCCCACATTTCCTGAGACAAAAAGTTGAATTTAAAACAAAGTAAATTAAGGAAAAATCTCTACCAAGAATTTCAAAGATCAGATCATGAATCCATTGAAATTAGAATCTCATTCTTCGTGGTAAAAGTTAAAAATCTATTTTCACTTACATACCTCATGGCGAGGTCTCCCGACGATGGAGGGGAAGACGGCCCGGGGGGCGTCATCCCCTGCGAACCCAGCTTTGCATATTCCAGACCCATTGTCCACGACCAGGGCGGCTACTTCGTCGTCACACATTTTGAAAAAGTTTCTCTGCAAAAAAGAAAAAAAAAATGAATATAAATTTGCCTCATGTCATTTTGAGAATTAGATCATGCGAGTGCCAAAAAGAATTCCGCGAAAACACAACTGCAAAACAAAAGAAAAAAAGAATATAGAAATTTACAATATTGAATTTGCCTCTTTTCATTTTGAGATTTCAGCAAAAACGCAATTTCACACAAGACTATTGCCATGGCAATTCATATTTACCTTTGAACCCTCTCTCTGTCGAAAGCAAATATACAATCACTTATATCAACTGTAACTAAATTCCCTATTCTCGTACAGCACTTTAAATCATACTTACATGTAGAGAATGCGAAGACTAAGGGAATATATCAGAGGTACTACGAACTATATCCACTGTGACACAACGGCGAAGACACTCCCGGTTATATGCAATTGTCTCTCTTATCTGGTCAATGATTAAGACCCGAGGGGTACCTCGAAACATCTTCTTTGGTAAGGCATAGTTCATCTGATAAGAATGCAATGCCAACAGACATCGAAACATGTTCCTTATCTCTACCTAATATTTGGCTCAATTTCATCAATAAAATCACGTATGGAGGTAACGCTTAAATAAGCGCAGGCGCAAAACAAAAAGGAATTCAACTTTGTGTTTCGTGTTTATGGAAATCACGTAACTTAGATTCAAGTGTGAATTTATGTGAAATTTCATCAAGAGTGAACTTTTAAGCAAACATATTTATTTTAGGATATTTAGAATTCAAGTATTTAAGAAGTTAATAGACTCATAATGACATACACACACATATATAAATATATACATATATATATATATATATATATATATATATATATATATATATATATATGTATACAGTAGATATATAAACATATATATGTATATATATATATATATATATATATATATATATATGTATATATATATATATGTATATATATAATATGTATATATATACAGTATATATATGCATATGTATATATATGTATATATATATGTATGTGTATATATATATATATACATATATATATATATATTTATATATATATATATATATATATATAGAGAGAGAGAGAGAGAGAGAGAGAGAGAGAGAGAGAGAGAGAGAGAGAGAGAGAGAGAGAGAGAGAGAGAGAGAGAGAGAGAGAGAGATACTAAAAGGGAGACTGCCTGGCGACGGGGTGTCAGAATAGGTCTAATACGGAGAGCTGAACAGTTGCTATTTGCAAGTATTACAGTACTAATAATGAGAATGGATGGAAATAGAATTGCAAGGAAGAGATGGGACTGGACGACTGGTGGGAGGAGATCAAGAGGTAGACCACGTAAACGCTGGAGGGATGGAATTGAAGAGATTTTGACAAAGAACAACATGCCAGCAATTGAACAGCTGAGAAGAGAGGGAATTTTTGAAAACAGAATTGAGTGGAGAAGACAACTATTTCCACTGACAGGCTGAAAGCCTACCTGGGAGTGGAAGTGAAGTGAAGTGACAGAACTAATAAGATATAGTAATAAGAAACTGATGAAATTAATGATCCTAAGAGATTTAGCGAGAAGAGAAGTTGAAGGTAAATTTTGGCAAAAATAATCATTTAAGGATAAACATTAAAAACAAAGCTGGAGGAATAGATGTTAGTATAGCGGAAAAAAGTTAAGGCAGCTGATTAACATTAGTGTTTGGGAATGAAGACAAATGGAGTTGAGTTAGAGATAAAATGAAGCGAGAAAAGAGTCAAATTATGATCCAAATATTAGATTTTTATGAAAGATTGAAAAAAAAGTAAATCAGACAATGGCTAGGTTAAGTAAAATTTTGAAATCAAATCGCCTGAAATTACATATAGAAATCAGGCTATATATCAGTTTAGGGAGACCGGTGTCACTGTATGGACATGGGTCGTGGTATGACAATGAAACAATATCCAACAGTTTTTGTACATTTGAGAACAAAGCCCTCAGAAGAATATTTGGAGTTAAATGGCAGGAGAGGATTAGAAATGAAACTATAAGAGAGATTACTCGAGTGCCATATGTGGATGAAATCATGGTGAAGTGTAGATGGAGATGGTTTGAGCATGTTCTTCGCACTCTCCAAGAGAGATTAATTGATCAAACTTTCAACTGGGCTCCACAAGGCACTAGAAGAGTTAGAAGACGCAGGACGACCTGGCTGAGGGCTATGAAGCGTGAAGTAGGAGATGATGGATGGAGAAGTATTGGTTTAAAAGCTAAAGATAGAGACGAATGGCGAAATCTAACCGAGGTCCTTTGCGTCAATAGGCGTAGGAGGAGATGATGATGATGATGCTTAGAGAGAAAACTGTAAAGTCTTCTGAAGAAAAGGTAGAAATGCATTAAATTATTGTTGTGTTCGTATGACAACGGTTCTTAATTGTTGGGTTAACTATATCTTCAATGGTAGACAAAGAAAAAATAAGCCGTAACCAGAGAGAAGAATCCAATGCATTACTGTCTGGCCAGTCAAAGTTTTGAAAAGTGAAAGCATTATAGTGAAAAGTGGTAAAAATGTATTCAGTGTTAATGCGGAGTGTTCGTCTGTTCGTGCTTGTCGCTCACCCAGTCCGAGACTTTCAAGGAGTTTTTAAAAGCTGAACATTAGCAAGTAAATGGCCGTAGTAAAATCATATAGAGATGAAAGGATTAATCAGATAGTTTTGGATGATTCAACCCAAGAAGGTCTAAGCCTCTACGGGCTGCTGAATTGCAAGAGCCTGTGCTTGGTCACAAGGGCCAGGCAATCTACAACAATTACCCAAGGAGGCTAGGCCTCCTTGGGGCAGTATGTGAGAAGAATGGAGTGTTAGAAGGTGTCCAGATATCAAATATATTAAATCCTGGATTACAAGATATCAGATGAAATGCACTTTTAATTTTTCATCGGAAATTGTGTGAATTGTATTGTTATCATTATTTTATCTCTCTTATTCAGTCTAATAATAATATTTGTAACAATTCTAATTATTATCATTATAATTATTAGTATTGTTAGTGTTATTTTAGTATTTTTTCTTGGGTATTTAGGGGAGAAACACTTAAAATGTGTTTGATAGATGTCTAGGAAGAGGTAATGGAAAGGAAGTATCTTGATTATATGTATATATGGTTCGTCTCTAGGGCATTGTCCTGCTATGCCAATGTCACTGCCCCATGCCTCTGCCATTCATGAGCAGGGTTTAAACTTTTAAGGTAATCACCTTAGTTTGAGGTAATTTGTATGGTTTCAAGGAAATTTTAAGATAATTCTAAGGTAATCTTGGTTTTACGAAATTACGAGCTCGAAATTAAAGGAAATTGAAAAAGTTTTAAGGTAATCTAAGGTAAAAAGCAGCAAAACTAAGGTAAAAAGCAGCAGCATATAGGATAATGGTCACATGCTCAAGTTTAAATCCTGTTCATGAGTGACCTTTGAACCTTTGAATTCCATGAAGTGCAGAAGTAAACACAAGTCTCATAAAGACATGAATCAGTCGCAGTGACGTACAACGTTCTACTGATAAGTTTTTCCAGATTTAGAACTCAGATAAGGAATATCACAATGGTCACTATAGCATTTTTTTTTTTTTTATCTAGGGCCACTTTCTCTCAGATGAAATAATTTGATGTTAAGAGGTATTTAGTATGTCATGTTTTTTGTGTATTCCTAATCGGGTTTCTCCTCAACACTTCATGTGACTCCCTACTACGACCTTCCGTTATCTATTTAACTTATCTTCTATTATCTGATGTTATCATATTATGAAAAAGCATCTCCTATTCGTACTTTGTTCTATTCTCGGTAGGCCGAATCAAGGTCTAAATATGATTATATATAAGACCTTGGGCCGTATGACTGCATCTCATTACCCTATAACTCCCCAAGTCTCAATACTCGTAAATATTATAACTAAAACTATACCTTTCTTACATATCTTTTATCTCAATTGTCTGGTCCTCGAAGCATAAGAAATGAGAAGTCCTGAAAGTTTTTCCAATCTCTTGCAGCTTTCCTGAATATCAGAAATGAGGAAGAGGAAATTTCAAACCAAAACTTACCCACACTCTTTAGAAAGTCCGAACGAAAGATATGAGGTTTCTCAAGGATGAATTATCAAAATCTCTCAGAGTCCTACTAGGTGAGGAGAGTGGTAGCCTCAGATCTAGTTTTTTTTTTTTTTTTTTTTTTTTTTTTTTTTTTTTTTTTTTTTTTTTTTTTTTTTTTTTGCTTGCCTCATGAATGGTAGATGCAAGAGACAGTGACAATACCTTAGAGACTAACCATATTTACATATGATCAGCGGCCAAGTCCCTCTCCACTCAGGGGAGGGCCAGACAGTGGCTACTGATACCCCAGCAGGTAGACCTATAGACTCCCCAAACCCTTCCCCCCCAATCCTTAGCTCACAAGGATGGGGAGGTTGCAGCGGCCAAAGAAACTAACGAGTTTGAGGGGGACTCGAACCTCAGTCTGGCGATCACCAGGCAGGGACGTTTCCAATGAACCGAATCCAGTCGAAGCAGATACCCAGTTACCCTTTGATAGAATGATTTGACTATAGATTGAGAAGTGGTTTGCTAAAAATGACTCACACTCTTAGTTACCTCATTCACCTTTCCATTTGCTAATAAAGTATTTATACTATAGTAAATTCTCTTTAGTGAGGCAGATTTGCACCGACTCGCAGGGGTGCCCCTTTAGCTCGGAAAAGTTTCCTGATCGCTGATTGGTTGGACAAGATAATTCTAACCAATCAGATAGCAGGAAACTTTTCCGAGCTAAAAGGGCACCGCTGCAAGTCAGTGCAAATGCGCCTCATTATAAAAAATGAGTATAGTTGGTTTACTAATGAACAATGGACTAATGATTCGTTACGAAATATTTCGCATTTCAAACTTACAATCTTTGTGATGATACGATTATGATTTTAAAAAGTTTAGGATCCTCTGATTATATTTATCCTCTCCATATATCAAATAGGTAAGGTTTCAATGTATTTCCGCAACAGATGATGGAGAGAAGTCTTCATTTGAAGTCTTCATTTAAGGAGACCAGTAAACCTCCCGGATGCCGATATCATCTGTTGACTCATCTATAATGTGATAGGAAATGCATTTGATAAGAGAGACTTCACAGCTCAACGAAAAAAGAAGTATATTAGTGTTGCCTTATAGAATATTTATTTCATGTATTACCTCCTGTTCACTAATCATGCGAATATAACAAATTGCCTGAGTATATAACATGAAAGTGTGAATTTGAAAAAAAAAAAAAATAATGTTCTCCAAGTCTTGGACAGTCCCATAGCCGCTGTACCATGGTCTTCCACTGTCTTGGGTTAGAGTTCCCTTACTTGAATGGCTCATCTTCCTGTGCTTAAAAGACTGTTATTGATAACCGGAACCAAAGAAAAAAAAAAAAAAAAAAAAAAAAAAAAAAAAAAACCTTAAGACTGTTCAAGTGTCTTCGCTCTCTGATGAAACAACAGAAATAACTCCGCTGTAATCGAAGACCGCCCACTTATCATCTGATAACGACAAACCTGACCAAATAAGGCGATGAAACTGAATCAATGACATGATTCGCTCGTCGCTTTCGGCCCATCACGATAAGATCGGTGGGCTCAGGTATAAAGAGGTAGGGTCCACTACACAACGCCCCATTCGTCTGCACAGAACGTCTGATCCGCTACGAGTACCCGCGTAAAAAGTAAGGCAAATTAACTTCCATTTCAGTCATTAGTATTATTATTATTATTATTATTACTTGCTGATTTAGCAATTCTTATTCCTGCTTAAGTTGTTTGCGTCTTTCTTTTTACTGTTCTTAGTTCTCTTTATTTCTGTTTACGTCTTTCTTCTTACAGTTCTTAGCTCTGATTCCTTCTGTTTACGCATTTTTTCTTACGGTTTTTATTTCTCTTTACGTCTTTCTTTTAACAGTTCTTATTTCTGTTTAGGTCTTTCTTACAGTTCTTATTTCTGTTTAGGTCTTTCTTGCAGTTCTTATTTCTGTTTAGGTCTTTTTTCTTTAAGTTCTTAGTTGTGATTACTTCTATTTACGTCTTTCTTCTTACAGTTCTTATATCTGTTTACATCTTTTTTCTTACGGTTCTTATTTCTGTTAACGTCTTTCTTCTTACAGTTCTTATTTCTGTTTACGTCTTTTTTCTTACAGTTCTTAGTTCTGCTTATTTCTGTTTAGGTCTTTCCTCTTACAGTTCTTAGTTCTGCTTATTTCTCCTTACGCCTTTCTGACATTTCTCATTTCTCATTTACGCATTTTTTCTTACAGTTCTTAATTCTACTTATTTCTGTTCACGTCTTTTTTCTTACAGTTCTTAGTTCTCTTTACTTTTGTTTACGTCTTTCTTCTCGCAGTTCTTAGTTCTACTTATATCTGTTTATGTCTTTCTTCTCAAAGTTCTTAGTTCTACTTATCTCCGCTTACGTCTTTCTCCTTACAGTTCTTAGTTCTCTTTATTTCTGTGTACGTCTTTCTTCTAACAGTTCTCAGTTCTACTTATTTCTGTTTATGTCTTCTCACAGTTCTTAGTTCTACTTATTTCTGTTTCCGTCTTGCTTCTCACAGTTCTTAGTTCTACCTGTTTCTGTCCAGGACTTTCTTCTAAGAGTTCTTAGCTCTTAGCTCTACTTATTTCTGAAGATTTGATTATATCGACTGTGTACATTTAAAGTCAGTTAAACAAATAAAGTTCTTAAAGAGACAGATAACAAATATTAAAGGTTATACCAGGAAAATGAAAAAAAAGGGTTGGCCATATTCCCTATGGATGTAATGCAATAGGATCTATGGAATACAAAGAAACCATTATTATTATTATTATTATTATTATTATTATTATTATTATTATTATCATTATTATTATTATTATTATTATTATTATTATCATTATTATTAGCTAAGCTATAACCCTAGTTGGAAAAGCAGGATGCTATAAGCCCAAGCGCTCCAACATGGAAAATAGCCCAGTGAGTTAAAGGAGATAAAAAAACAGATAGAATAGCGTGCATGAGTGTACCCTCGAGCAAGAGAACTCTAACCCAAGACAGTGGAAGATCATGGTACAGAGTCTATGGCACTACCCAAGACTAGAGAACAATGATTTGATTTTTGGGGTGTCTTTCTAGGAAAGCTGCTTGCAATAGCTTGGAAGCAGAGGGAAAGAAAGAGAAAAAGAAACGAGTAATGTTTCTCAATTTGTAATGCCCGACTCTCTTCTTCTTCCAGGAATATCACAGAATTCAGAATGTGTGACGACGAAGTAGCCGCCCTGGTCGTGGACAATGGGTCTGGAATGTGCAAAGCTGGGTTCGCAGGGGATGACGCCCCCCGGGCCGTCTTCCCATCCATCGTCGGGAGACCTCGCCATCAGGTAAGGATCTGAAAATAGATTTATTTGTAATATAAAAGAAAAATATTGGCAAAAAACGATTAGCAGGGATGATACCCTCTTCGTGCATTTCTTGTGTCTTAAAAAAAAAAAAAAAAAAAAAAAATCTTGAAAAGGTAGAATGACAAAAGAAGTTTTTCATATTCAACTTTTCCTTAAAAAAAAACAACACAGAATGAAGCATGTACAATTTATGCATGTAATTGCATTTGTTCTTAAGAACAAACAAACATACATACATACATACATACATTCATACATACATGCATACATACATATTACATATATTTATGTATATCAGAGTGTATCAGTATAAAATTACATACCTAAGCATAGATGTAATAATAGATATGTCTGTATGATAGTGTACATACACTATGATGCTGTATGTATTAGCTTCTCGTATCTTATGCTAGTCAACTATTTCTACTCCTTTCAACGCCACATGACGTAATTTTCGTCTACTAATTACCATTTATTTTTCTCTTATTATGTATATATATAAAAATTCAACAAAATATTTAACATTATATATTAATGGAAAGGAAATATAGTTAGATATTTGATAATAAATGTTGTAAATTTATATTTTGTATAGTTTTTTTCTAAGATGACTACCGAAAATCGTCCCAAAAAAATGGTATGGGGCTTGAGAGCCAAATCATTTGGGAGGGGTGAAGGCTCAAAATCTTAATTAACTTTTTAAAATCTTTAGCTCCATTCAATAGGACCAATACTAATAAAAAAAAGACAAGTGTCAGAAAATTAAGTAAATAAACATGGCATGATCTATTGTCATCATTATTGTTAATGTTTTTTTTTATCTTATTTTTTTTTCCCAGGGTGTGATGGTTGGAATGGGACAGAAGGACTCCTATGTGGGTGACGAAGCCCAGAGCAAGAGGGGCATCCTGACCCTCAAATACCCCATCGAACACGGAATCGTCTCCAACTGGGACGACATGGAGAAGATCTGGCATCACACTTTCTACAACGAACTCCGCGTTGCCCCAGAAGAACATCCAGTCCTCCTCACTGAGGCTCCTCTTAACCCCAAGAACAACCGTGAAAAGATGACACAAATTATGTTCGAAACATTCAGTACACCCGCCATGTACGTCTCCATCCAGGCCGTGCTTTCTCTGTACGCCTCTGGTCGTACCACAGGTATCGTCATGGACTCAGGCGATGGCGTCTCTCACACTGTGCCAATCTACGAAGGATATGCTCTGCCTCATGCCATCCTTCGTCTTGACCTCGCAGGTCGCGACCTCACCGATTACCTCATGAAGATCTTGACGGAACGAGGTTACACTTTCACCACAACAGCCGAGAGGGAAATTGTTAGAGATATCAAGGAAAAACTTTGCTACGTAGCTCTTGACTTCGATGAAGAAATGGATACCGCAGCTCAGTCATCTTCTCTCGAGAAATCTTACGAACTCCCAGACGGTCAAGTAATCACCATCGGTAACGAGAGGTTCCGTTGTCCAGAGGCTCTCTTCCAGCCAGCCTTCTTGGGTCTGGAAAACAGTGGCATTCACGAAACGACCTACACCTCCATCATGAAGTGTGACGTCGACATCAGGAAGGACCTCTACGCCAACACTGTCCTTTCTGGTGGCACCACAATGTACCCAGGGATCGCCGACAGGATGCAGAAGGAGATGACAGCCTTGGCTCCTTCCACGATGAAGATCAAAATCATCGCTCCTCCCGAGAGGAAATACTCCGTGTGGATCGGTGGCTCCATCTTGGCTTCTCTCTCCACCTTCCAGCAGATGTGGATCAGCAAACAAGAGTACGACGAATCTGGTCCAGCCATTGTCCACAGAAAGTGCTTCTAATTTTAGACCTATAATGAACACAGTATAATTCTGATCGGTTTTGTTTCCCTTCCGTTTTTTTAGCTTTTAAATAAACTTTATTTTTCTAGAATGCATTTTGTCAATCAATCCTCATTTTGGTTGTTTATATTCGTTTTTTTTTTCATATTTTGAATAAGTTCTGTCCAGAGATTTAGTGATACCAAAGCAATGCAATGAAGAAAATTCTCGTATTTAGCACCCGAATTTTT
>NC_090728.1:50484348-50569348 GCF_036898095.1 Palaemon carinicauda | reverse complement strand
ATTTTAGTCTTTTCAAACGGAAAATCTTGGAGAAAAATATCTCATGATGCACTAATGGTACCTTGAAAAGATAGAAGAGTTCTTTATTGACCAAATCGAGTACAAAATCTAGCAATATTACTGAAGTATTTTAATGAACTTGAGACAACTATAAAAGGAATATGATACCTAAATCAACCGGTTCATAGAGATTCAATTTTGAAGATAGGCGATGAACGAACTTGATTTTTGTAGTCTACTGATATTCTACTAATAACAGTTTATTAACGTAACTTTTAAACACATATTTCAGGGTTTCTATAGCTACAAAATCCCTCCAGTTACTTTGAGTATGAATCTTAATGGATTAATAAAAGAAAATTCTCTAAAGTTCCAGTTGCATACATCTTACATCATTATTATCATATAGGAATTAAGAATTCTGGCCACAAGACCCAGAACAGAGACCAAGGGTTCCGGTCTGTCCCTAAGTGCAACTGGAATGAAATCCCTCTCGTTTTAATATGAAGTAAAAGTTAAGTTTTCAAGGAGATGGAAGATATGAAGTATAGTAGGATGCTAATAAATGAGTCAAGCTGGGGGATGAAAGGATACTGCAAAGACCTTTAAGTAATGCCTTCTTGTCTACAGTGCGTCGCTAGAGGTGCACAGACAGCCATGCACCCCCCCCCCCCTTCCCACCACATAATTGTTGTCAGAAAAGTTACATATAAGCAAAACTATCATCCTTTTATTAAAAAAACCCCCATTAGATACTTATCAATATTTAATGTTGGAAATATCATATACAGAATATCTATAGCAATTTCTTGCAAGAATTTTTAAAAACATATCGAGCATAACCTACGTGATTAATTGGGTCATGATTTAATTATTTTTTTAGGTGTTTTTAAGCGTTACACAATACATAATGTAGACAATTATTATTGTTATTATTATCATTGTAAATTACAAAAGTAACAGAAAACAGCAAATGTGACAAGCTGCATCCCATTCCTTATCTGATAAATTAACAAATCATATGATATGGCCTTTCCTAATTCAATAACTAATATCGCAATTTTGAAATATTCGTCCATTGTTTAGGCAGTATATAAAAATGCATTATGAAGTCGTGAAACTTTCCATTGACTTCGTTCATATTTATTCCCGTAAAATTAAAGACAAACTGCCTTTTATAAAAGGATGTCATTCACTAGTTCAGAAACTAGCGTAAACACCAATTTCAACATTCAAGCAATTCCATAATTACCTTCCGCCAAACACCGTAAGGCCCGAGGCGATCACGAGGTGCACTCCAGCTACATTTTTTTAAAAGGGATGCACTGAGGCCATCTATTGGCATATAGGAGAAACTCTAATCATGTGATTATTCAAACGCGATACTATTGTGCTTGAATTAATAAATGCATAATAAAATTTTGAATATAAAGAAATTTGATTACCATAGGAACAAAAGTTATGTTAATTAGTTATTCATATCTAACTAAGAGACATTCGAAAGTAAATTTGAAAGTTAACCAAGGAAATCACGACGACAGATCTGGTAATGAACCATATGCCTGGAACTGTGGGTGGAGAAACATCCAGAAATACCAACAAAATTATAATATTCTACCGATATTAATGTACAATAAAAAGCTATTCTGAAAGTACGCCAATAGGCAAATAAGTTTACAAAAAGTTCATAGTTTTAATCTTGTTCAAGACAACATAAGGTATAATTTCTATACATTTCATCTACTCCATAATTGTGTAAAGGTTTATACACCTTCCTACGGGGGTTACACAGTCTAAACACTGCGATTCTTTTAAGATTCTGACCTGTCACGTGCTAAATAAATTAATTGGAAAAAACAAACAATTGATGTTTGTTTTAAGTCATTTAATGAGGCGTTTAACAGCAGCGTAAGTTTTATACATCTCATATATCTTTGGTGACATTGGCCAGGACATACTATTCCTAGTGTTTACAAAACTTATAACCTAAAAGAATAAAAACTTAGATTAAGATACAAATGACAATGTTCTTGTAAAATTTCTAATAACTAAATAACGAATTTCATTCTGAGACAGTTTTGTAATACAAGTATTACGTTAGAGTGTATGGACATTTGGTAGATTTAATGTGAGGAAAATCAAGGAGTCTATTCAATTAATGAATGTCATGGTGAAAATACGAAGTGGAATGGCCAAAGCCGAATGTATTTATAGCTTTGTATAGCTTTTTTGTAACTGAATTTCAAGTAAACTTATAGAGGTAGCCTTTCTTTCCAAATATAACGTTATATTATGATGATTGATATCTGTAGCGGAGCCTGTTTTTAGTTTTTTTTTTTTTTCGTTTATGATTAGGAGGTTCCCGCTGGATTTAAAAGTTACGTTCCAATAATATGGAATGTCTTGTGATTTTAGAAAACTTATTATATGCTTAATGCATACAGTTTTTATTCTATTGGTATTATAATTCTTATTTTATTATTAGCGAAATAACAAAATCTACTAGACTTTAATCAGAATTAAACCGAAAGAGACTGCTATGTGGCCACTGAAAATCGGGCATACCAACTTTTAAAACGTTGGAGTTACGGAAACGTCAATCAGTGTGTCACACCATTTGCTATCTTTCGAACCGGAAAGACTAAACTATCATAACTATTTTTCCTTCTTCGATTCAAGCTAAGAATAATGAATCATTCGCTTGTGATGAAATGTTACTGTTTCCTGGTATGTTGATAATCCTTCTTCGTGCAGGCGTTACAATAAGTGTTACCAGAATTAGCGATGTGAGTTTGTTGAAAAATATTAATTTTATTCCAAATGCTTCACGATTAGGCAACAATTTTACACAGACTGATTCTGTTTTGATGAATTAATCATATTCATTGGCACATGAATTATTTGTGGTCTTAGTAAAAAATTGATAACATAGTTTCTGTTTTTGCGACATTTTTGTTTTCATAACTGCTGTTTTAGGGATGTCCTTTTTTCACAATTTTAAAGGGTGTCCTACTTAGATTACTTAAAATGTCATTTTACTTAGGATTTCTTGTGTAGAGTAATGCCCATTTTTGTGTTATTAGTAATGGGAATATTGTTTTCCTTACCACTTTTAATACATGAAGTTCCAGATTTGATTATCAGTTATCTGGCATCCTGACATCTAAGGTGAAGTTCCAGAAAAGACCTTTTAATCCAACTAAGTAATCCAGTTCTTCATAAACCTGACCTATGGTTTCGATTAAAGTTTATCAGGAAGTTTATATTACATCTTAAATGACAGAAGCAATGTTTTCATCCTACTTTCTATATATATTTCTTCTTCACTGATCTGATAAAAACCATATATTACTACACAATGACCACCTACTCGGTAGCTTTAAGCCCCCGTAGCTAATTCACCAGTGTACAACTTTTACACTTGTATCTTCAAGATTATATACCAGGACCAACTATTCTTTGCCTGGTTCTAGCTGGGATGGAGAGGGGCCTTGGGCGCTGATCCTATTTATATATGGTCAGTCTCTAGAGGGTTGTCCTGCTTGGGTATTGTCACTTTCTCTTTCCTCTGTCGATCATGAGTGACCTTTGACCCTTTAAAATTATTATTATTATTACTATTATTATTATTATTATTATTATTATTATTATAAAAATATGCTGATGATGATTATTATTATTATTATCATTATTATTATTATTATTATTATTGAGAACTTTATGCTTACAAAGGTAGGACTACATTTCTGCTATATTTCCTCATCATTACTATTCATAAGAAAGTTTCCTTTCGTTTCTATCTACTTGAAACTCATAGCTATACATACTACTGTATTGCGTTTGGGTATAGGTATAGAGACAGTACATTGCTCGTTGCGTAAGTTATCTTTGGTGAGGGATTTAAAACGATAGCTTTTGTCTTTTATCTATATCGTTAACTTATCTAGGCCGCCTTCCGGCCGCTTATCAGAAGTGTTTGCTCTTCGCCGCCATGACATTCCGTCGAAATTGCTGTTCTTTACGAAAAATTGTGAGAAAGAATTATCAAAAACATGCATATAGATCATCTCCTCCTACGCCTATTGTAGCAAAGGGCCTCGGTTAGATATGGCTAGTCGTCTCTATATTTAGCTTTTAAATCAACATTTCTCCATTCATCATTTATTTCGCATTTCATAGTCCTAAGCCATGTAGGCTTGGTCTTCCAACTCTTCTAGTGCCTATTGACGCAAAGGGCCTCTGTTAGATTTCGCCAGTCGCCTCTATCTTGAGCTTTTAAAACAATACTTCTCAATTCATCATCTCCGACTTCGCGCTTCATAGTCCTCTGCTATTTAGGCCTGGGTCTTCCGACTCTTCTAGTGCCTATTGACGTAAAGTACCTCGGTTAGATTTCACCAGCCGTCTCTATTTGGAGCTTTTAAATCAGTGCTTCTCCATTCATCATCTCCTACTTCACGTTTCATAGTCCTCAGCTATGTAGCCCTGGTCTTCCAGCTCGTTTAGTGCCTATTGGCGTAAAGGGCCTCGGTTAGATTTCACCAGTCGTCTCTATCTTTAGCTTTTAAATCAATACTTCTCCATTCATCATCTCCTACTTCGCTTTTCATAGTCCTCAGCTATGTAGGCCTGGTTTTCCAGCTCGTTTATTGCCTATTGACGTAAAGGGCCTCGGTTAGATTTCACCAGTCGTCTCTATCTTGAGCTTTTAAATCAGTACTTCTCCATTCATCATCTCCTACTTCGCGCTTCATAGTCCTCTGCTATTTAGGCCTGGGTCTTCCGACTCTTCTAGTGCCTATTGACGTAAAGTACCTCGGTTAGATTTCACCAGCCGTCTCTATTTGGAGCTTTTAAATCAATGCTTCTCCATTCATTATCTCCTACTTCACGTTTCATAGTCCTCAGCTATGTAGGCCTTGTCTTCCAGCTCGTTTAGTGCCTATTGACGTAAAGGGCCTCGGTTAGATTTCGCTAGTCATCTCTATCTTGAGCTTTCAAATTACTACTTCTCCATCCATCATCTCCTACTTCGCGCTTCATAGTCCTCTGCTATTTAAGCCTGGGTCTTCCGACTCTTTTAGTGCCTTGTGGATCCCAGCTGAACGTTTGGTGAACTAATCTCTTTTGGGAAGTGCGAAGACCGTGCCCAAACCATCTCCATCTACCCCTCATCATTTTTTTTTTTTTTGCATGTAATTGGATAATAAAACATTAATAAAACATATAGTAAAATTACTAACATTCTAAAAAACTGGAAATTTCAGTGAAAATCATTTCGCATATAATTATTTTTTTACTTATAAAAATTCTGATAAACTATTTGCAAAAAAGAGATAACATCAGATATTTAAATCCGAATTAGAGATAAATTTTATGTTAAAGTTATGTTCTTAATAGCAATATATCAACAATTCATTCATTCAAATGGCATCACACCACGAAAGGTCATAGACGGAATATTTTCTTACGTCATAAATTTATTAAATCGTTAGATTATGAATCGGTTCTAAAAAGAAATTCTGATACAAAAATTATCTGAAATAACATTAGAATATATATTATTATTTCAATGTGTCTTTATGGCCATATTCATTCACAGAGTCTTTCAGTTTACAATTTCGATTACACATTTGTTCCTGATATCATGATTTTTCAGGAGAAATTTACAAAAATTATTCTAAATCATACCGCATATAAAAAATTCATATCAAACTTTGTTTTTACCAAAAAAATATTCTTAACTAACAATCTTTCAATCGTAATTTTTTTTTTCTAGAACAGTATGTGTTTCGCCAACAAACACTATAGAAACGTATTTATTTCTCAACTAGATATCTAAATTATTATTATTATTATTACTAGTTAAGCTACAACCCTAGCTGGAAAAGCAAGATGCTATAAGCCCAAGGGCTCCAACAGGGAAAAATAGCCCAGTAAGGAAAGGAAATATGGAAATAAATAAACGATATAAGAAGTAATGAAAATTGAAATAAAATATTTAAAAAACACTAACATTAAAACAGATATTTAATTTATGAACCATAAAAGGACTTATGCAAGCCTGTTCAACATGAAAACATTTCCAGTTTGAACTTTTGCCATTCGAATTAACTAATAAAGATATCCTAAAACCATTTTTATCCTATTGGATTATTTCCTAAATTCCCGTTATAAACTATGTGGTAAAATCGTCAATGTTACCAATATCACTTACGTAATGGGCAACGCCAAATCATTTTATCTAAGAGATAAAACTATTGTTAACAGTGATTCCGCTCTATTAAGTACACACCCACATTAAAACTCATTTACGCACTTTTTAATTATCTAAATTCGCTAATTTACATTTTTTGTTTTATTTACATCAAATATGTATAAACACTGACGTCACATAGAAACCCCGTTATCAGTATAGTCAACAAGGTCCAACTTAGCCACTGAAAAGCATTTGAATCAGGATATAAATATTACTAAATAAGGCAAACAATAATTTGCCCGATAGCAATGCCAACCTTGTGACGTGGGCTGGTATAAAAGGGGTATGCTAGGCGTCAACCTAGTAGACCGTTCATTGCTAGCAGAAGAGTGGACTGTCATTTTCTTCCTCCTATAAACGAATAACGTAAGTTTTTAATTGGTTTAATTTCTTGATACCAGGCATTAGTGTGGTGAAGGCTTACTGGAAACACCCCTGCCTACTTTACTTGGACGGCTGTTTTTCCGGTCCTATACTGCAGGGGAACCTTACTCTCTACAGGACCTTACCATCCTTGAGAGCTAAGATTCGGGGGAGCTTATAGGTCTATCTGCTGAGTCATCAGCAGCCATTGCCTGGCCCTCCCTGGTCATAGCTCGGGTGGAGAGGAGGCTTGAGCACTGATCATATAATATATGGTTCGTCTCTAGGGCATTGCCATGCTTGCTAGGGCAATGTCACTGTCACTTGCCTCTGCCATTCATGAGCGACCTTTAAACCTTTAAAACCTCCAGCGTCATTTTATCTTGTTCGTTCAGTTAAAGGAGTTGCACAGTCGACATTATTTACCAGTTGATATGATTCCAATAACTCACTAAATGCTAAAGCATCAGGATTTTATGCGTCATCCATCCAAAGGTTGAAGTCTCCACAAATAACCAATTCATTTTTCTCCATGATAATCATCTCATTAACTTCACTGAATTCTTCAAAGAAGGGGTCCTGTCGGAATAGGGTTCGAGACCCTCTAAAGTTCGAGTGTTTCTTGTGGTGTCTGCAACCTCACCATCCTTGTGAGCAAAGGATGTGGGCTTTTGGGGAGATTATAGGGCTACCTGATGAATCATCAGCAGCCATTGCCTGTCCCTCCCTGGTCATAGCTTGAGTGGAGAGGGAGCTTGGGTACTGATCATGTGTGTATATGGTCAGTCTCTATGGCATTGTCCTGCTAGGGCATTGCCAATGTCCCTTACCTCTGCCATTAATGAGCTGCCTTTAAACCTTAAATTACAACAATTGAACTTGTTAAAATTGTTTATAATCAAGAAACCATTATGTGTTTGCAGGAAAACACAGATAAATGCAATAAGCTTAGATTTTTTAGCATTCATTCACTAGGATTTAGTCTTTATTTCAATTACATATTACCCGAAGCCTGCTCTATAACAAGAACCTAGTTTTTTCTTCTTCTAGAGACATACATACATGCATACAAACCTGCAGTAGGCCTATACTGTGAGAGGATAGAGGCTACCATTAATTCATTGTCGTAGCTAGTATTAAACTTGTTTCACTTCACTTCACTTCTACTCTCAGGTAGGCTTTCAGCCTGTCAGTGGAATCAGTTGTCTTCTCCACTCAATTCTGTTTTCAAAAATTCCCTCTCTTCTCAGCTGTTCAATTGTTGGCATGCTGTTCTTTGTCAAAATCTCTTCAATTCCATCCCTCCAGCGTTTACGTGGTCTACCTCTTGATCTCCTCCCACCAGGCGTCCAGTCCCATCTCTTCCTTGCAATTCTATTTCCATCCATTCTCATTAAATGTCCAAACCATCTCAGCTGTCCCTTCTTAATCTTGTTTATACATCAATAACTAACGAAGCCGGAATTGTAAAACCTATTAAGAAATTACGGCATTACCAAAAAAAAAGTTATTGATAATTCCTATCAAAGAAATATTTATATAATCCAAAACACATGGACAATTGAACTGAAAATCAGCAAATTATTTCTCAGAAAGTAGTCATAGAATTATAGGTCTTGGTGAAACAAAGTATATAAAAAATATTGTATTGACCAAAATAGGTAGAAAGTGATAATTTTCAATCTGTTTATAGTTGATTATTGGTGATAATAGTTGTAGGTCAACGCCTAGATCTCAGTTTCCATGAATACTTAAACTTGAAATAGAAATATAAAGTAAATACTTTACAGTGATTGTTACCAAAACTTGCAAATCAATAGGCATATGTAATAAGTTGAGTTATAATTTAAATATGAATAAGTGGATACAGAAAATTTGAAGATAATTTTGGGATAATATATAAGACTAGGTTTGGTATGTGATACTTCAAAAACATTATATTTTGTCATTTTATCACAACAAAACTAAATTTGACTCTTCAATCTGTTTGTTTTATCCTTGTGTCCTTTTCTATTTTTCGCACTATTCTACCATCTTCTACATCTTTTTTCTATGGAAACTAAACAAATTTATACTTTAATTTCAGATAAAAATATTTTGTAACTTTATCACAACTAAATTTGACTCTTCAATCTCTATTTCGATGTGCTTATATTTTATCATTGATTCCTTTTCTATTTTCCATCTATTCTACAACCTTCTACATATTTATTCTATGGAAAGTAAACAAAGTCTTACTTTAATTTCAGATAAAAATAAACAAAATAGAGATCATAAAAAATATCTAGTATGATATAGCTATTAAACCAAGCTCTTTATCTATCTTCCAGGAATATTTTTATAGTCCAGAATGTGTGACGACGAAGTAGCCGCCCTGGTCGTGGACAATGGATCTGGAATGTGCAAAGCTGGGTTCGCAGGGGATGACGCCCCCCGGGCCGTCTTCCCCTCCATCGTCGGGAGACCTCGCCATCAGGTAAGGCCTTTGAAAAACATTCTTTTTGCTATTAAGAAAATTGCTCCTCTGGTCAACTTAAATTATTTTTCCTTTTTAAAATTACCGGTAGAAATGTTATCCTAAGTACAATTGGCTTCATTAATTCCGGTACACTTCACGGGAAGCCAAGTAGGCGACGCTGCACCGGAATTAATGAAGCCAACTGTACATTTTTTTTGTAATTTTAACTGCTTATCCTTTCAATTACCATAATGAATGGTATTTTCATTATTGAAGACGGAGAAACTTTAGATTTTGGATAAATATATTCCGAATTATAAACGAATCTTTATTCTTCATCATTAAAACGAAACTTGAAGGATTAATATCCCTTTTAGAATAACAATATTACAGTTTAACAATAATTGCATTCTTGGCAACGGATCTGATTAATCAACTCAAAATCTCTAATAGAACTAATAGTTCATGATAATAAGCTTTCTATTTTACTGCCAAACAAGACGTCTGCTTTCAAATATTTGATTATCTAGTTGACAACTCTTCCTTTCTTCCGTCCCCCTTATCAAGTAGACCATAAGAAACAGCCTTTTTTATCAGCTTTCCGAATGTTCATCTCGGTCAAACGTATTCATCTTTGCTTTCTATCTAAATCTATTGCCACAATACACATTGTACTCGATATAGACATGGTTTAATTTAATTCACCAGCGTAACAAGCTTACAAGTGCCATTACATCTCCAGCCAACTTTTAACCATATTCCTTCCCACATTCACAAAAAAAAAAAAAATAACTTTTGCATTTTCACTTGTAATCAATACTTTCTACATACAACATTGGCCCTCATTCCATGGCTAAATTACTCAAATTATCCTGAAACACCTGACAAACTATGTACTATTTTTTTTTTTTTTTTAATGTTTCAGGGCGTAATGGTTGGAATGGGACAGAAGGACTCCTATGTGGGTGACGAAGCCCAGAGCAAGAGGGGCATCCTGACCCTCAAATACCCCATCGAACACGGAATCGTCTCCAACTGGGACGACATGGAGAAGATCTGGCATCACACTTTCTACAACGAACTCCGAGTTGCTCCAGAAGAACATCCAGTCCTCCTCACTGAGGCTCCTCTTAACCCTAAGGCCAACCGTGAAAAAATGACTCAAATCATGTTCGAAACCTTTAATACACCTGCCATGTACGTCTCCATCCAGGCCGTGCTTTCTCTGTACGCCTCTGGTCGTACCACAGGTATCGTCATGGACTCAGGCGATGGCGTCTCTCACACGGTGCCAATCTATGAAGGATACGCTCTGCCTCATGCCATCCTTCGTCTTGACCTCGCCGGTCGCGACCTCACCGATTACCTCATGAAGATCTTGACGGAACGAGGTTACACCTTCACCACAACAGCCGAGAGGGAAATCGTTCGGGACATCAAGGAAAAGCTCTGTTATGTTACCCTGGACTTCGATGAGGAAATGAACACAGCGGCTCAGACATCCTCACTCGAGAAGTCCTATGAACTTCCAGATGGTCAAGTAATTACCGTAGGAAACGAGAGATTCCGCTGTCCAGAGGCTCTCTTCCAGCCATCCTTCCTGGGTATGGAAAACAGTGGCATTCACGAAACGACCTACACCTCCATCATGAAGTGTGACGTCGACATCAGGAAGGACCTCTATTCGAACACTGTCCTTTCTGGAGGCACTACTATGTACCCAGGAATCGCCGACAGGATGCAGAAGGAGATGACGTCCTTGGCTCCTTCCACGATGAAGATCAAAATCATCGCTCCTCCCGAGAGGAAATACTCCGTGTGGATCGGTGGCTCCATCTTGGCTTCTCTCTCCACCTTCCAGCAGATGTGGATCAGCAAACAAGAGTACGACGAATCTGGTCCTTCCATTGTTCACAGAAAGTGCTTCTAAACATCAGAGATTACTCATTCCTATCTTCTAGACCTGTAATATTTGTTATTTATGAAAAAAAAAAAATTCTTAATGCATTGATATAAAATTGTTTTGGATGCGCACAGTCTATGATACGATCATTTCTTATAACAAGTAGCTTATTTATTGATATTTAACCAAATTCAACTATCTTATTTATTATAAGGTCAGTCATTTTAGTTATAGTTACTGGGTTATTAGATATTAAGCAGAGAATTTCCATCAAACGCATCAATATATTTACTGTCTAAATCCAAACAAAACATTAGAAAAAACTAATAAAATATTTTCTTGGGGTTTAATCCCGTCCCTAAACTATTCTCTTGAAGCTTCCCAGATTTTATTCTGTCGTCTGCAGCTAGTCAAATAATCTGATTACTTTAGGTACACTGTTAAAAATTTCCTGTAAATAAAAAATTTAAAAATCCTGAAATAAATGTTGCCAGTCATTTACCGTTTTAAAAACGTATATATTGACGTGAAGGAGTGATATTACGGTCACCAACCGTTAAAGATAATAACAAAGTGTGGGAAAAAATACGGTCACCTGTATTTTACTGGAATACGGCTGAGAACAGTATATTTTTACGGAGAATTTCCGATTAAAATTACGGTTTTTTTAACAGTATATGAATTACGTGGAACTTGGAATCTCTGAGACGTAATTCTTCTATTTTGTAAATGTATAATATCATTTAGATTAGGATTTTCGGTTATATGTATATAATGCATTATTCTTGATAAATATGTGACAACCATTATTTAATTGTCAAGCTCATGAGTTATGATGTTATTTAAACTAAAAGTAAAACCATATCAATGTTGTATAGTGCAGATAAAACAAGTTAATTAAAACTACTAACTAGTATATATATATATATATATATATATATATATATATATGTGTGTGTGTGTGTGTGTATGTGTGTGTGTGTATGTATGTATTATTTGAAATATAATAGAGAACTCTGATAATTCAAATTATTTTAATAAACCTCTAATGTTATGATTATTTTACCAAATTTCCATCTTTCAAAAAACATCCTCATTATATTCGCTGTTTTCTTAAATTTATCCTATTAAGAAATACCCACTGCTGTCTGTTCTTATCAATTTCACGAGAATTAGTCAGCGTTACGAAATATATGTTTGCTGTGTTTTGTCGATTATTTTGACAGGATACATTTTGACATATAGCCTGAGAAATGTTTTTGCTTTTATCTTACGTTATGATGTAAACAGTCATTTCCTGCCACTCCCTATCGCTGGGATCCTGACTTGTATATCGAAATGCACATCCGGATAAGTCAAGCCCTAGTGGACATCGCGTAAGTCGCTCTACCCAAGAGCAAAAGGAGTCTCCAAGGATGGACTATACAGTCTTTGAGACATCCAAAATCCTTGTAACTCCTTGTAACTCATGGAGTTAATGTATAAAACATTCATGAGACATCCAAAATCCTTGTAACTCCTTACAACTCATGAAGTTAATGTATAAAACATTCCTGAGGCATCCAAAAAAAATGTAACTCCTTGTAACACATGAAGTTAATGTATAAAACGTTCCTGGGACATCCAAAATCCTTGTAACTCCTTGTAACTCATGAAGTTAATGTATAAAACGTTCCTGAGACATCCAAAATCTTTGTAACTCCTTGTAACTCATGAAGTTAATGTATAAAACGTTCCTGAGACATTCAAAATCCTTGTAACTCCTTGTAACTCATGAAGTTAATGTATAAAACATTCCTGAGACATCTAAAATCCTTGTAACTCCTTGTAACTCATGAAGTTAATGTATAAAACATTCCTGAGACATCTAAAATCCTTGTAACTCCTTGTAACTCATGAAGTTAATGTATAAAACATTCCTGAGACATCCAAAATCCCTGTAACTCCTTGTAACTCGTTTAGTTAATGTATAAAACGTTCCTGAGACATCCAAAATCCTTTTAACTCCTTGTAACTCATGAAGTTAATGTATGAAACGTTCCTGAGACATCCAAAATCCTTGTAACTCCTTGTAACTCATGAAGTTACTGAATAAAACATTCCTATTATTTCATTTTGAAAATGCATAGTGGTCTAACAGCATGAATGCATGAATGAATAAATCATAGATAAATGAAAATGAATAAATTGTCATACTAAAATAAAGTCATAGTTATAGTAACTGAAATGTAGTGGCCTTAACTTTGGATTCACTGTTTGTAAGTTTAAAGGTCACTCATGAGGGGCATTCTTGAAAGGACAATTATCAAATATATAGAAAAGCTCTTGTGTAAATCAAATGATGCTGAGCCAGCAAGTGAAGTGTTCTGCTTACCAGATCCAGGCGGGAAGCATCTGGAATCAGACAGAAACCTCAACCTGAAACTGAAATTCCAGCCAACTGGGGCTGAAGCAAGAAAGGAGAGAGTTGCTTGCACCTGACGAAGGGAAAGATATAAGTTAGAGTTCTTGTGGTTGATACAAATCCTACTGCTTTGGCATGACCTGTTCGGCACTGTACAGCTACAGACAAATGCGAGATTCATAAGCAAATACAGCATTTATTACGTAGTTTTAATATATTTCAACTCTTATACCACAATTTCCATTCCGACTCAAAATCAGAATTAATAAAAAATTTATTTTCATTTTTGCATTATTATTATTATTATTATTATTACTTGCTAAGCTATAATCCTAGTTGGAAAAGCAGGATGCTAATAGCCCAGGGGCTCCAATAAGGAAAATAGCTCAGTGAGAAAATGAATCAAAGAAAAATAAAATATTTTAAGTAGAGCAACATTAACATAAATATCTCCTAGATGAACTAAAAAAAAACTTTAACATTACAACTATCAAGACTATTTTTTTCAAATCCTTAATAAATCGATATAACGTATATGGAAGCTTCAATTTTGGTGGACTTTCATTTTCATCATTCGGCTGCAATGAAAGTTTTTGATTATGAGCATTGCCTGAGCTTCTGTTGATTTTGAATAGTTACATCAACTGATACAAAAATACTTTAATGTTTAAAGTGTTTCCTCTCTAAAAGAACAAAATCAATAATCTATCGAAATAAGACGTTACTATGTCATTTTCCGAATTGTCCATTGCTCTTTTGGGTAATTGAATTAGCAAACAACTATTCGCTAACAGTTCACCTGAATGGAGTGTTCCTATTGGCTAAGTCAATCGAGAAGGAACGCCCCGAATGTTCCTATTGGCTAAGGCAATCTGGAAGCAAAGACCCAAATGTTCCTGAAAACTGGATTTAACCAGTATTTTACTCTAAAAAAGCCTCACGAAGGCCATCTATTGGTACTTTTAAAAAACATGGGAAAATTCAACAAATCACCAAAGAAACTATTGTACTCTTTCTTTGAAAATACATCAAAATTCTCTTATACGCATCCGTGAATATAAATACAAAGAAATCAAATAATATCTATATAATAAAAACACCAAAATCACAAGTATCATGACAGATATAAGAAATCTTTGAGGGTATTCTCGACTACCGTTCGGGCAAAATTGGGTTGACGTGGCAGAGGGGTTCAGAATTGCCAATATTCCAAGTGGAGAGAATATTCTATAATGGGGAGTCAATGGTATTTTGTATTCTATAATAATAAATAAAATATGTATATATTTAAATTATTATATCATCATCTTGCTAAAATGCCCATGAACAGATAATTTAGTAAGATTCCTCTTCTCATAAAGCCGAAAGGTTTGCCACCCCTGATCCCCCCATGGAGAGGGATGTAAACATTAGATTCTTTTAACTTTTTTAATGACAAAATTTCAAACAATAGAACGAATTGGTCCATGTCTAGTTAATACAATTGAAAATGGGTTTTATGTACATACATGGAGAGGGCTCATTCATAAAGGCTGTTGTTAGGATACGTAATTATTCAGAAACTCTTACATCTAAAAGAACTATCAGCAGACGACAATGGATCTTAAAGGAACGTGGTCAGGGTACCAATTGCGGACCAAACCAAGAAAATTATAAACATGGTTTATTATCCAGGATGCAGATATCATTTTAAACATGATTGAAGTAAATTCCTTCATCAGTTATATTTTGGTTTTCAATTTGTATAAGTATTGTAAGAATTACTGGTTTATATTTCTTAATATATCTTGGATTTCTTAAGGTTGGCTATCCTGGTAGTCAGTAACCTTCCGTTTTGAACACAGCATTTTCCTTTTAAATTTGGATTTTTGATGAGACAGAACTCATGATTTTAAAGCCCTAATGATATATCTAAAGATTATGGAAGTATTGTTATAATTCTCTCAAAAAATATGAACAAATCATCACAGCTAAAAGAATTGATGGCAGTCGGGACTTCTTTCATGAAAAAACTATTGTGTAATACTTTCACAAAACCGTAAAAAAAAAATCCCGGGACAAATTTATGTCGGATATTGTAAAATCTAAACAAAAACTATTATCTTTCAAAAATCAAATTGCAATCGTGAAGTATGTTAAGCTTTAATTGAAAGTTTAAAGGAAATTTTAAACATCAGTTCTGGTGTTACTGATGAGAAGGAAGTCCAAGCCGAAGGGGTTCCAGGTTGTCCAACATAAACATTAGATAATTTACGTCGTCATAAACAAATAAACGTTAATTATGATTTAGGATTCTATCTCCAATCACAAAAAAAATCCTTTAATTAAGATATGTCTTGATCTTGAGTAGTGCCATAGCCTCTGTACCATGGTCTTCCACTGTCTTGGGTTAGAGTTCTCTTTCTTGAGGGTACCCTAGGGAACACTATTCTACCTAATCTCTCTTCCGGTTGTTTTGTTAAAGTTTTTATAGTTTATATAGGAAATGTTTGTTTTAATGTTGTTACTGTCCTTGAAATATTTTATTTTTCCTTGTTTCCTTGCCTCACTGGGCTATTTTCCCTGTTGGGACCCCTTGGCTTATAGCATCCTGCTTTTCCAACTAAGGTTGTAAATTAATAATAATAATAATGATATTAAAATAAATGGCAAGGGTGATGACAATGAAAATAGTAAAATGATATTACTAATTATATGATACATATCAAAAACTCTCTCTCTCTCTCTCTCTCTCTCTCTCTCTCTCTCTCTCTCTCTCTCTCTCTCTCTCTCTCTCTCTCTTACATTAAGAAAAGACACCAAGTGATAATAATTCGATATCAAAATACTGAAAAAAATGAAGTTTCTTAATGTGACGATTTCATACGTCCTTCGACTATTTGATTAAAGGGAAATATTATTTGTTTTCAAATACCCAAACTATGCACTAGGTGGATTTTCTACAATTACAGAACATTGTACAGCAGATTAATTGCTTCATGCAGGTGTAGAACCCTGCACTACATCCATTTTTGGATGCACACTTAATGAGGCTCATTATTTTTTTGGAGTGGCATCTGTCTTTGAAGACTATACTGTGGTTACAGGGTTGATCTCTTTACTTCCCAACCACATTCTGGAGGGCTAATTTTTGGCTGGGATGCAAAACCTGCAGGTTTCCATAGTGCCACTTTATAATGAGGACATTGGCAGTGTGCTTCAAAGCTATCCATGGTTGCTGGAAGATTGCATAACTTTGGAGCAACATTCTACTTCCCTGCGATTTTCCATCTGAAGATCTCTGCGCACAATATATTAAGAGCTGTTATTATTTCATGGTTTTACAGAATGCATGTGAACTGTAGAAATGATTTTTCTATCTCTTCGTTAGGGGCACTTAAGTTGTATAATTTCATATCACCGAGCATTTTCATCTTTTTAAAGGTTGTTGCCTTACCTTCACCAGTAAAGAAAGAAACTGTGTCACATCCAGTAAGTGCATGAGCAGCAAGAATATTTATCATGATGTCTTTATGCACTAATTCTTCCTTTATATTTATGAAAAAAAAAAATTATTTTCCAAGCATGGTTCCATACAAAGCGATACATTTACTGCCAATTCCTTTGTTTCTGAATACAGATGATAAAATAAAAGGATCAGGACATTTGTATCTTCTGAAACAGCTCTGATAGACTGCTGTCCAGCATCAGCTTCATGAAAAACTGCTGTCCCTTGAAAGTCAACTCCTAGCTGTATTACCTTTCAATCTGGTTCAGTTATGATGGTATGTTTACTTGGTAAAGAAGGCTTATTACTTATTCAATCAACAGTCATTCATATCATTTGTTCCTTATTGTCAGTGACATTCAAGACTAAATTTTGTTTTGGAAGTGGCATATCTGCAATGAAGAAGTAGACAGACTAGATACGGTTGACTCTCTTT
The DNA here is from genome assembly GCF_036898095.1 of Palaemon carinicauda. NCBI lineage: Eukaryota > Metazoa > Arthropoda > Malacostraca > Decapoda > Palaemonidae > Palaemon > Palaemon carinicauda. The sequence continues at coordinate 50,552,038 of NC_090728.1, read as the reverse complement.
GACATGTTGATCTACTGCAACAGTCAATTTTGCAATAGCAGTCAAGTACTATCTGCAGTATAGGAACGGCTTCAGCATATCTTATAATTCTGGTCACCAATTCATTAAGAAAATCAGAAACCTTGGCTGGTGAAGCAGGCCAGGGCTTCTGGTTACATTTTACTAATACTATTTGTAATTTGTTTTTAAAACACATTTCTGTATTACGAACATTATTAGCAAACTGCCAATGGATAAGGGGCCAGTAATGTAACGACAGATTTTAAGTGACATCTCCCCCAAGTGTTCCTATAATAGCCAAGGTACCTAGAACATTGCCCTGAGGTACGCCAGATATCACATTCCTATAATCACTAGGGTGCCTATCAACAATCAACAATAAATCCGCAATCTATTACTTAAACATATAATGTATTTCTTACACATATATACTGGGTATATACATATATATATATATATATATATATATATATATATATATATATATATATATATATATATATGCATGTGAATGTAGATTTGCTTATATGATAGATGTCAAACTGCCCTGGGGATTACCAGCTGCATCCGGCATAAGATGTGATAATTGATGAAAACAACGACAGTTTGAGCGTCATATCGACAGTGCGGAAACTGCTGCCGATTGCGAAGCATCGCCAGCAACGCTTCTCCTGTGAATTTTGACGGATTTAGTGGATAATAAATATACAATACAAGATTAATGGATTACTAAAGAGAGAAACAAGTTACAGACTCATTTTTCTTTCTTTATCTACCGCAGAGGAACAGGCAAGTTTTTTATAACCTCGTTTCTTTTTCTACCGCAGAGGAACAGGCAAGCTTTTTACAGCCTCTTTCTTTTTCTACCGCAGAGGAACAGGCAAGTTTTTTAGTCTCTTTTTTTTCTACCGCAGAGGTACATGTAAGTTCCAAAACATGTGTTTATTTGTTTTTTTGTTTGCCAATCTACGTTTTCCTCGTATGTTGATATGCTCGTGTTTATCCATCAAGTTATCTATTAATGAAGGATAAAATGTGTTGTTGTAACAATACAGATAAGAAAAATTAACAGAATTTTCAATCACTACAAAAAATCAAGAGAAATTTTTAAGTGTAAGTTGCCAGATTTTTTTCCAATTCATTCTTCGTGATATTTCTTCCTCGCTTCTTTGTTGGCTTTAACTCTTCTCTGACGTCAGGAAATTACATTGATATGCCATACCTCAAGAAGAACGAGGAACTGTATCCCTAATTGTGTGGAGTCAACAGCTCATTGCCTATTGTAAATTCTGTAATGTTCAGAATCACCCTTTATGTTAGAAGAATTAAACATAGCAATGCAATGGCTCAAGCGGAAATGAGTCAGTCAAAATACTTCATTTCATTTTTTTATTTTTATAGAATTGTTTTGGAAAAGGAAATTTAATGCGTTTATTGTGCGTCTGTTGCATACTACAGATCTAGCAAATGTGACCAGGATATAATAGGACACTAATTGGTAATATCAGACTCCTGCTTTTCGTAAACTCTACAAACCACAGGTGTAGTTCAAAGTATTGAAAATTTGAAAAAACAGTTTTAATTGAAGGTAAATATTTACTGAATCGAACTAAACCAAACTAGTTGTGGAAAGCTTTGATGACATTAGGTCAGTGAAAAGAGTATATAATTTTCCCTGTTGGAGCCTTTGGGCTTATAGCATCCTGCTTCTCCAACTGGGGTTGTAGCTTAGCAAGTAATGATGATAATGATATTAATAGTAATTCAGAAATGCTTGAGGAAAAGTGAGAAGAGAAGATTGGAAAGTGTTGATACTTACTTGCTTTACTTCAAGAGCTGCTTATCTGATCCTCAAGGAACCCTACTCTCTACAGGACCTCCACGGTCGTTTTATGATGTTCATTCGAAAGCATTTAACATTTCACAATACGTATCGTTCGCTTACTGTTTGATCACCACTGCCAAAATACTCGTAGAATAAGAAAGTCTTTAGTTCCCTCTTGAAATCCTTAATATCTTCAATTATACGGATGTGGGAGCCTATTGTATAGTCTCGGGGCCGCATATTTAAGGCTCTAGAACCTACAGTAGAGCCTTGAAATAGATAAATAATTTGAAAGACTAATTAGAAAGAAAGGGCGTTGATATACAGAAATCACTTGAGTACAAGAGTTGGAATAAATGACGCAGAATCTGTTGGATGGGTCCGACACTGCTGGTGAGCCTAATGTGTTGATTTATATAACAAATAATGTCATAGGAATTTTAATGGCACGATTCAGCAACTAGAAAGGTGAATGTGGCACTGACTGATGAGTTTTTTCTTCTCTAAAGTCACCCCCTGTGATAGAGAGCGCAATATATATATATATATATATATATATATATATATATATATATATATATATATATAAATATACAGTATATATATATATATATATATATATATATATATATATATATATATATATACGTATATATATACATATATATATATATACATACATATATATATATATATGTATATATATACTGTATATATATATATATACGTATATATATATATATATATATATATATATATATATATATATATATATATATATATATATACATATATATATATATATATATATATATATATATATATGTGTGTGTGTGTGTGTATATATATACTGTATATATATATATATATATATATATATATATATATATATGTATATATATATATATATATATATATATATATATATATATATATATATATATATATATAACGACTGGGAGAGCGGTTATTAACTTTTATAAGGAGGAGGTTTGTAACGACAGTTGTTACCGCTTTTAACTTTGACGAATCCCGAATTGGTCATTAACAGACGTAAAAAGATGACTGTCTTTAAAAATTTCAAAACTTGTTGCTTTCAAAATAGCTACGGCCAACTAAGATAAAAAGTAAATTGAACAAAGAAGGTAGAGTGTTACACGATAAGTGGAAATTGCAGTATTTTTTGCACAGCGGTGAACGGGAAGATGCATTGTTTAATTTGCAGCAACTGCATTGCTAAGCCAAAGGAGTGCATTATGAAACGGAAACGAACCATCGATCTTACGATACGGTAAATACGAAGACCCAATGCGTTTCAATACTCAAAGAATTAAAGGCTAACTTAATACAACAACCGACATGTATTACAAATATTCAGAAAGTGAATGTCGCTTCAGTTACTGCAAGCTTTGAACTCGACTGAATGATCGCTATAAGTGGGAAATCTTACTAAACAATTATGTGATCATGATCTGAAATTACAGTGTAAGTACAAACTCAAAACTTTAGCTGCATGGTGCCATTAAGTGCTTTAATACAAAACTTTAAGCTTGTTAAAGTCACAGTTGTCAAATGAAAATTTAGTTCATTTCCTATATACAAAGAGCTGAAAAATGTCGTTAATTCTGAATCTGTGCTTAGCATTGTTAACTATGACAATCACCTGGAATTATTGTCGTAAGTGTGTCAGAATTTTTTTTTTTTTTTTTTTTTTTTTGTTATTTTTTACATTTTTTTGGGGGGGGAGGGGGTAACATTATACTTAGCACCGTCACCTTTGCTGTTGTCAATTGAGAAGAAATCTTGCAGGCGGAACTATTAGAAATGCAGTGGGGTTCTACACTCAGGAACGAAGTTTCATTTCATGACTACGATCAGCTGTTTAACTACCAGTAAAAGTTCCCTACCTAACCTGCACACTTTTCTAACTTGTGATCTGATATTTACTTTTAATATGGTCATTTGATACCCGAATAGGGTATTATTTTTAGTATTGCTACCCAAGCTACAACCCCATTTGGAAAAGCACGATGCTATGATTTATGCCCAAGGGCTCTAACAGGGAAAAGTATCCCAGTGAGGAAAGGCAAGCAGGGCTCAGGTAAAAGTTTAAGAAGGGTAAATAGTGTGCGCTCTGTTTTTCCGAAACAAAGATGCCTTTGATGTTCTAAGCTAAGTCGAGTTTCCGTAATCTTAGTTACATATTCAACTCTCAATCTCCTAGGAGAAATCCATCTAGAGAATTTAGTATAATTGCCTATTAATGTTTTGGACTTCTAGTCTTATTTTAAACAATGGAATGCTAAATGCCTGGGAATATATTTGATAAAATTAATGCAAAAATCCTGTATTTGCAAAGTCTATATTATTATTATTATTATTATTATTATTATTATTATTATTATTATTATTTGCTAAGCTACAACCCTAGTTGGAAAAGCAGGATGCTATAAGCCAAAGGGGTCCAGCAGGGAAAATAGCCCAGTGAGGAAAGGAAATAAGGAAAAACTAAAAGAGAAGTTTAAGAACAATAATAAGATTAAAATACATGTTTCATATTATGTAGATCTTGGCAGAGAGTAGGGTTCCCCTGCAGTGTAAGACCGGAAACGCATCCCTTAAAGTAATTAAAGTAGGTAAAGTAACATCCAGTTATAGTTCTCTGCTATGCTCTTATTTTCCTGACATAATTTTCCATTTCCAGCTGGTTTAGCCTGAATGATGGAGAGCGCCTTCAAAATCTGTAACCTCCAGGACAAAAATGGACGTAATCACAGCGCCCTCTGGATTCCTGAAATGCTGCCGAGTCATTTTGGATGTCAGAATGCTCTTCCAGCTAATGTCTTTAACCTCGTCATGATTGAAAGTTCTTCGGGCATGACTAATCATTGGCCTCATGTCGTTTCTGCCTGGAATGAACATGTCAAAGATAAACTGGAAGGTATGGAAAGAGGAGACGTTGTTCATGAGAAATGAGTCACGTTAAACACGTTGCATTAGTAGTAACTTGGACTGTGTCCTCACTATTATCATTATTATTATTATCAGTAGTAGTAGTAGTAGTAGTAGTAGTAGTAGTAGTAGTATCTAAGCTATAACACTAATTGGAAAAGCAGGATGATATAAGCCCAAGGGTTCCAACAAAGAAAATAGCCCAGTGAAGAAAGAAAACAAGCGAATATATAGAATCTTGTGCTTGGGTGTACCCTCAAGCAAGACATTTCTAACCCAAGACAGCGGGAGACCTTGGTACAGAGGCTATGGCACTTCCCAAGACTAGGAAACTATGGTTTGATTTTGGAGTGTTGCTGTAAATGATAACAGTTTAATTCACATTTTGATGGTGGGCATAGTTTTTACTTTTAAAGCAATCTTATATTATCTATACTTCTGCTAGTAATGCCTTTTTAGTCATGCATAATAGTACAAGTTTCTACAAGGTTTGCAAAATTTTCTTCCAAATTGATAAAAGTAAAAGAGGAGGGAGGCTTTTGTGATCCCATTAGACTTCCAAGAGACTTTGTTAAAAAATTCTTCCTCCAACTTCATGATTTTTTTCAACTTCAAAAGACATAGGTTTGAATCATGACAGGGATAGGAGGGGGGAGTTATATACTTAACCTTGAGTGTAAGTTATTCGTTGGTTAAAGGGAATTTGATAATGATGTCATCAGTTCCTGGAGAAAGCACTAGGTTTTTTTTTTCCTTTATCCGATGTTGTCAACTGATTTTTTTCCATATTTGAATCCAATTAAAAACTCAACATTGATTTTTTTACTACTGTATTCCGTTGCTTTATATAATTTCCACATAATTTTTCACTAACATAAAAAATCATCTTACCCTCCTGATATCTTCAGACTGTAAAATTTCACGTATTTTTCCATAAGTAAATAATTCTATATCAATAATCATTTACCCTACTTTTTCTTTAATAATAAGTTCTTTTCAATCTCAGGTCGCACGAATGTGTACACTTTTGGATATTTTGTAGAGCTCAAGCGAACAGAGCCTGAGCTGACGCAAGACGATTTACAAACCTGTGAAAAGATAAACTTCACCAACGTCATACGAACTACCAGACAGAGAGCGAAGAACACCAAAGAAACCAACATACGAATCTTCATCATAACCAAAGGACCTCACGAAGCTGGTGAACCTTATCCTGAAGAGGAGATCAGTGTACTAAGCCCTCCTGACGGAAAAAATATCAATGTCTATATCCTTGGCATTGGTGACGAGTTCCCGGCAAATTACTGCCTCGAGATCCTATCCAAACTGAATACTGGCAATAAAACTGATGTTACCTTTTTCCAAGCTAAAGATACCAGTGATATACCCAAGCAGTTTTCCAAAATGGGAAACACAATTAATCCGTTTGGAGCCAAGCTTGAGCTCAGTATCGAAGGGTGCATTCTTCCGGGATATCCTCACAAGACTTCCTCTGTACAGTTAGGAGAGTGGGTTTACTTTGACGAGCCACAAACAGAGTTGAATTCCTTGGCTCTGAAGGTGAATGATGGTGAATACATAGAGATTGCTGGTGAGATGAAAAGTGGGAATTATAGATGCTCATTCATTTATCTCTTTTTGCAGTGGAATAAAGTTCTGATTCAGGTAAAATGTAAAGAGAAGAGTATTCCAGATAAAGTATTTAGCCTTATGGAATCATTTTATTCTTATTGCCAAGACAAATATTTCAGAAATATCTCAAGAAAAGAAAGGAAAGTTAGAAACAGCTTTAAATCGTATGAAAATCAATTTCGACAGTGCATGAAGGAGATGCGGGCTCATACTGAAAATATACGGATTAAAAAGGAAGAGGACTTAGCAGACCTATATCTAAAAACTGCAGCTTTTCATTGTGATCACAGAACAATGAAAAGGAAATTCTGCGATCATAAAAGATTTGAAAATGCTGTGAAGAAGTTTCAGACCTTGTATGAAATGGCTAAACCAAGAATTATGGCTCTTCCTCCCCCACAACCAGAATATTGCTGCAGAATTACCAAATCCTCCACATTATCTCAACTCATGGAACAGGACTTCGAAGAAATTTTCCAGAAGAAGAAATTTGATTTCCTGAAAAATTTTGTCATGTCTGGCATCCCAGTTTTTTCAACGCTGATTCGGGCAGCTCAGAGAAATGTATGGGCAATTAAGATTAAGCATATTCTAATTGAACCTTACTCTGTTATGAGTCAACAGTCACTAGAAGACTTTGCAACCTTCAGAGAAGAGTGTCTGGAAACCAGATGCAAGGCAGTTCAATTAGAAGCTGAAAACGAAAAAACAAAATTTAACGCTGTTATACCAACTATCCCAGCAAATTCTGCATCTGTTTTAAAGCCTCTTGTTCAGTCCGATCTATACGCAATGGTTGCAACCTTTTGTATCCTTAAGAATCCCAATACCGTCGACTCTGGCGCCCATTTCGCTGCCCTAGGTTGTGCATGGCTGAAAACGCTCAAAGACAATCCAGATGAAAGTCGCCCAGAATTCATTTGTAATAGGCTGGATGACATTGTGAGCACAGCAAAATTGTACCTAGATACACCAAAAATTGCAAATTTTATCAGTGCACTAATCGCACAGCCTAAACAATCTCTCATGTTTGAGAGCAAGCATGAATTTCTGAATAAGCCTATCCAGTGTGAATCCCTAGTGAAACCTGTGTTCCTTTTGTTCCTGATAAGAGAGTCTATGTCCAAAGACAACATGGCTAAGATATTCCGCTTCATTGTGTTCGAGTTCTTGAGACGTTGCATAATTAGAAAGGATAGATGTTTGCTGAACACCACACCATTCATTCATTACTTTTGCTCCCAGCTCTCTAATACAGACGAAAGAAAAAGTTGGATAGAAGATCATTGCAAGGTAAGAATCATTGTGTATCTCATTTCCTTGATAATTCACTGTCATTTCTCTTGATATTACCCTTTTTAGTTATCTGAAATAGTATTTGCTTTTAGCATTGCATCATTCATAACTTATTCAAATATATCTTATATTTAACGACCTGAGTTTTCCTGGATTATCAGTTGTAGCATATTGGATCTTCATAGTGAAGTCAAGAGATGTTTCAAGCTATCAGAATTAGACACACGAATGACATGCTAAGCGAGAAATCTGAAATATTAAGGAAAATTCAACACTAAAAATAAGATACTCACAGGAAAGCTTTGGCTAATCACCTATGGGTATTTTTATTTCAAATGTCTTCATAGTTAAGGACAAATTTTCTTGGGAATATCTAGAATAACACCAATACATAGGTTAAGGTCCAGAGTTGTATGCCTTTATTTACTACAATATGCTCATTATAAATTACAGTTTTGTAGCTCTATCTAAACAAATCATCGTTATAGAGTTGGTTCAATCTTTATCTCAGTTTATTGTGGTGTGGTTTTCATTTAGAGTACTTTCTTGAAACTAATATATTACAGCTATCAATAAACCAATGTTCAGAAAAATTATTACGAGTCCAGATCCTAAGCTCAATTTTCTTGTGATGTTTTATTTTTTTGGAAACTGATATTAACGATCCTTTAAACATTGTTGTGATACCATTTCCTCCCGCAGGCGACCATAAGCAAAATAAAAGAGAAGTATGGAAACCTCGTAGACACATTCTATACTCTACAGGATTTGAGATGTTCTGCCAAAAAAGAGGTTCTCGGTGGTTTGTGTGCCATTGGGGGTAACCTCCTTCGTGGCGTCCCCATCGACATTTGCATGAAAAGGGTAATAACTGTTTATGAAGTATTGGAATTAAGACAAGGTTATTACAGGTCATCTTCGGTGCCTCAGCTTCATTGGTCTTCGGGACCTGTTAGGATTCTAATTTCTATTTTTAGTCTATCAGAAGGGAAAACGATTGTTCCTCAGTCATAAATGCGTCAAAAATCTCATAATATTTTATTTTAGGCCAAAAGAGAGTATTATACTCAATTTTTTTTAATGAGGCGCATTTGCACTGACTCACAGCAGTGCCCTTTTAGCTCGGAAATGTTTTCTACTAGCTGATTGGTTAGAATTATCTTGTCCAACCAATCGGCTAGCAGGAAGCTTTTCTGAGCTAAAAGGGCACCCCTGCGAGTCGGTGCAAATGCACCTCATTAAAAAAAAAATATATAGTATAGGTATGGATTCCAGATCATTAATATTTTTTTCTGAACTACCCATAGGTACTTTCTCTTAAAAGTCAATATCTATGTGGAGAAATCACTTGGTCGATGTTCGAAATATTATCCCGAGAACTGGGCATACCTTTCTATCGACCTGACAAGAATGAGGTAAGTTTATGTCCCTTTTCAATGTGGTTGTAGCAGAAAAAGACATCAGTAAATTGCTGTATAGACATTTTGAATCTTTTTTTTTTTTTTTTATCAATTACTTCATGAATTTCAAAATAGTTCTTGTTATTGAGAAGTCAATGATAGTAAAAAATAACTTTGGTGCATTTATTTCTCCCGGGCCTGATATAAAAACGATAGATAAGAAAAGGGAAGTAAAAGTAAAGAGTGGTCTAGCTTAGAAAAGGAAATTACATAACTTCAAAAAACAGATACGAGTAAACTTTATAATTGGCCGTCTTTTACTCACATTACAAATTATTTTTAATATCATCATAATTATCATTGTATTATCATCATCATCATTATTAATTTTATCATCACTGATATTCAAAAAGATAAGATATATAAGAAATTACACCGAGTGGAAACCTCCAATAATTATATATTTTCAGGGCAACAAATCATTTGATTAATTGGTTAACATCATCCATACGTTCTCGGCACTGCATAATTATTTTAGTCATCAATTATCAGATTAGAGCTTCGCTTTATTCTAATATATATTATGGGGGAGCGTTCATTTGTGAGAGAGAGAGAGAGAGAGAGAGAGAGAGAGAGAGAGAGAGAGAGAGAGAGAGAGAGAGAGAGAGAGAGAGAGAGAGAGAGAATTAAAGGTTGCTAAGTATCTCATTCCCGTAGGCTCTGCTCTTCGTAACTGCGATCTTGAATGAGAAGGAAGCCAAGAAGCAGCTCCCCGACATCCCCTCCTCATCGGACAATGCTCTCAGTATTATCAAGAGGAAGATTCTCACGGAGGTTCTGACGGAACTTAGAAAGGTATCTAATATGTGTCTTTCTTTGGAATCACGTTGCCCTTCTAATGGAGTAAAATCAATACAAAACAGAGTTAAGTGAAGGGAATTTAAATTTGACACGAAATACACACAGTTTAGGGTTGTGGTTACCTATTGGCAACGTTCCTGCCTTGTGATCTACTAGGCTGGAGTTCGAGACCCGCTCCAGCTCAATAGTTTCTTGTAGTGTTTACAACCTCATCACCCATGTGAGCTAAGAACTGGGGGTTTTGTGGAGCCTATAGGTCTACCTGCTGAATCATAATAAGCCATTGCTTGGCTCTCCCTGGTCATAGCATGGGTGGAGAGGGACATGGGGGCTGATCATGTATAAGTATGGACAATCTCTACGGCATTATCACTGTCCCTTGCCTCTGCCATTCATGGGTAACCTTTAAACCTTTAAATGACTATTCATGGGTAACCTTTAAACCTTTAAATGACTATTCATGGGCAACCTTTAAACCTTTAAATGACTATTCATGGGCAACCTTTAAACCTTTAAATGACTATTCATGGGTAACCTTCAAACGACTATGAATATATTAGGGCTTCTATCAGCCTGGTTATTCCTGTGAGGCATTCTTGTTTGTTTGGGCTCTGTTGTGCCCATAGTTCAAATTATTTTGATTTTAATGAAATACCAGTTAAATACTAGAATGACTTCACTTTATAGTAGCTTGAGTGATAATTAATGGGGATATTTTAACCGATGTTATTCTTTATTTGGAACGCCCTTTAAATATTATAGGCACGTACTTACATTATTTTTTAGGTAACAACAGCACTATTTCTTATTATTGATTCTTCTTAAAGGACTGTTGAACAAAAGTTTTCTTTACTAAATTGGTAACATATTCTTGATGACTATTGACAGTTTCATATAGCCTATAGGCCTACTGTACAACAGTAGGCCTACTACGTTTAAATAAGTAGAATTTCTCGAAGAGCCTCTTCAGATATTTTAATAATCTTAGTTCTTTTTAAATGACAGGTGTTTGGTAACCAATAAACATACATTATTCTACTCTTAGAAACAGTCTGGGATATCGTAGAAATATAAAAGCAGATTCTATCTAAATTCCAATGAAGTGTTTTCAAAATTCTCTTTGATATAGCTAACCATTATGTGTTGTCTTCAAATCAAATTTCAGTATTAATAATCAAAGTAAATATTTTAAATGACAATTATATAGTCATAGTATCATTAAGTAAGATTCATGTGTTACTGGGGGTATTTCTACAACTTATTTAATAGTCACAGATTTATATTTCATTAGCAGAGAGTTAATTATTTTAAAATTTTCCGTCTTTACAAATAATAATAATAATAATAATAATAATAATAATGATAATAATAATAATAATTGCCAGGTCTTCCACTGTCTTGGGTTAGAGATCTCTTGCTTGAGGATACACTCGGACACACTATTCTATCTTCTTTCTCCTCCTCTTGTTATTTTGAAGCTTTTATAGTTTATATATGATTGATTTATTTTAAGGTTTTTATTGTTCTTAAGCTTCTCTTGTAGTTTATTTCCTTTCCTCCCTGTGCTAATTTCCCTGTTGGAGCCCTTGGGCTTATAGCATCCTGCTTTTCCAACTAGGATTGTAGCTTAACAACAACAACAACAACAACAACAATAATAATAATAATAATAATAAAAGACGATATAGATATTACGTCAATTTTGTACAAACAGACTGGAAGTATGAATGATTTTGTTATTTGTCCAAAAAAATAAAAAGGGCGCCTGCAGAGAATGGAGATTGACGAAGGAGATCGAAGAGGAATGGAAGAAGGAATTCAAGCATATCCACAGCTCGTTAGCCATCCCTCTGACGCCAGAGCAAATCGTAGCCAAGGCTCAAGAAAGGGGTGTTGCCGTCACACGAGAGACATTCCACGATGTTTACAAGTAGGTGAAAATTCACTGACAAGATTCCTTCAATGTTTAAGTTAGCATCTGTTGGTATTGAATACCTCCCTTTCCAGGTCTAATTTCTTAAATTTCCATACACCTTAAGATGCCTTGAGTGACAGTTCTTTTTTACAGGTCATACGTGTATTGGTCACTTCTGAAAAGCTGCAGATGTGTGTGGCCAAGATTGGCTATGCAATCATAGGTTAAAAAGAAAAAAAAAGTTATATTGTAATGCAAAGCTTCTTTACACCTGTTAGAGAGTAAATTTTCTCATTTACTTATAAAAGTCAACAATACCATGGGTTTGCACAACTTGAGAGCCTATCTATTTATTCGAATAATTAACTACATTATACTTGAAATGCGACATTTAGTTCCTTCACTATCTAAGCTCGATATAATAATAGTATTTATTTTAGGGTTGCCAGACGTCCCGTTTTTCCAGGACATGTCCCGGATTTGATAACTTTGTTCCCTGTCACCAATTGACCCTTCTAAGACACTCTTATTGTCCTGATTTTATTCACCATAGTATTATATTTCTAATACTTTATGATGGTTCTTAGTTGGGACTTTGTATGATGGAATTCCAAGAACAACATTCAAAGATGTTGTTTTTGTGTCAGTACCTATTTACATAGTATTCCAGCTCATAATGCTAATGTTGGGCGTGCATTCTCTCTCGTGAATATCCAGTGGACTGATAAGAGGTACAAGTTGCATATGGCATCTGTAGTAGCTATCTTTAACAATGCATACGCAACCTTAATTGTCATTGTAAGGAATTTATAGGCATAAGATAGAAAACAGGGACCTATTGAAGAAAGCAAAATCATCAGGGAAATGGAATTAAAGAATAAGAATTTTAGTTCAATTTTTATCCAAATTTCGTATTTCATTTATACTAGTATGCTGCAAATGTGAAAAAAGTTAGTTTAGTTTATATATTGCTTGTATTAATTATCAATTTTACAAATTAATTTCCTTAAGTTTTCTTTATACCCCATTAAAATTCTTTCTTCACGATTGTTTTTCACTTATCACTAGTGTGATAATTCTATCAACGTATGTATGTATATATTTATACATATGGTGAGAAATTTAAAGTATCCTGGATTTCTAATCTTGTCATCTGGAAACCCTAATCTATTTGAATATCGAATATTAGCCACGTGTTACTCATTACCTCACTCAATCCAGCAAACAGGATTATCAGTCATTTAGGCAAACCGTAAGTAACCTGTAAAGTTCATCCTACTCATTGTGACGTTCCAAAGACATATTATTCTTAATAAAAATAAAGATTTGGTGATGAGAATTTATTCCTCTGATGAAGTACATAATAAAAAACATCCTATAAGGTACTATTTCTATATATTTTGAAAATATATAACTAAATTCCCTTTATGAAATCTTCAGCTTTGGCCCAGTACCTAAATCACACACACACACACACACCGTAACCAAAACACCCAATTATTTCTTCGAATAACTTACATTATCCTTGAAATGTACCCAATACGAATTACAGTCATGTACTGTAGTTCCTCCACTATATAACTTCCAAGAAATAATAGTAATCGTTTGAATATTGAATATTAGCCACGTGTCACTCAGTGCATCACTCAAACCAGCAAACAGAATTAATCAGCCATTTAGCTACTGTAAAGTTCATCCCAAGTTCATCCTACTCCTTGTGACGTCACAAAAGGGTATTTTTCTTAATATAAATAATTATTTGGTAATAAGAATGTACCCCCTTTGAGGAAATATATTAAGATATATTATAAGGGACTATTTATATATTTTGAAGATATAATAAGATATATAAATCCTCATAAAACAAAATTAAAAATCTTCAGGCCTCTCGTCCCCATAGCTAGTAGCTACAGAGTCCGAAAGTAAAACTATGGAAATGCTGGCATGTTTCTGAAACAGCAGCTCATAAGTCCCCGGGACTCTTTCTGGCGGGATATTCCAGTCCTCTGATTGGCTGTATCTTCTCAGCTGTGATTGGTTATTGCCTTTGTTTACAAATTCATACGTGCGTGTCTAACATCGTAACCAGAATCCAGTTCAGTATTCCTTTAAAAATGATGTATTTGTTTAGCTTACGCACTTGAAGAAGGTCTATTACCTATTTTATTACTAAATTAATAATATTTCCAGATTATTGTCATAAAAATTGTAATTTTTAAGTTTGAATTTATTTACAACAAGTATAGGTATTTTATACCTACCCAGTTGAATTCATTCATAAAATACGAGATTGCATGACGTCATTTACAACCCCCACCAATCACAGCAGAGGACAAATCAGCCAATGAGACGCCAGATATTTCCCGCCAAGGAAACGCATAAGGCGAGAGGGTTCCTCTGATTTATGGGCTGCTGTTGGCAAAATAGTCTCGATTTTCGCGAGATAATCTTTTAAACGCTTTAGTTAACAGTTAAAATTCATCCTACTCCTGATGACGTCACAAAGACGTATTTTCTAACTAAATGATTTAGTAATCAAACTCTATCCCTGTAATGAAATGTTATAAAAAACATCTTACAAAAGACTTTTTCTATATAGTTCGAAGGAAAAAATATAATTTAATTAATTTCCAACAAAACAAAACAAACAAAAATCTTCAGCTCGTAAGCGATTTTATGGATATTCGGGCAGGTTTTTCAAACAGCAGCTCATAATTCCCCGGAACTCTCGCAAGGCGGGAAATTCCAGCCCTCTGATTGGCTGTATCTTCCTGCGCTGTGATTGGTGGGAATCTTCGCTTCTACCGCTCAACAGACAAACACACGCACATCTAACATTGTAGCCAGGACCTTGTCAAGTATTCCTTTGAATATGATGTGCTTATTTGAGTTATAGGCTTTAACAAGATTTATTATCTATTTATTATTGAATTAAAAGCTATTTTAAAGTTTATTTTATAAAAAAAATGTAATTTTGAATCATAATTTATATACAATAAGGATAGTTTTTCCCTTCAAAATATTTCATAAAAATACATTTTCATGACGTCATATACAACCACCAATCAGAGTTGAGAAAGAATTAGCCAATGAGACGCCAGATATTTCCCGCTAAAAACCATAGGGTAAAAGGGTTCCTCTGGTTTATGAGTTGCTGTTGGCGAAACAGTCAAATTTATGCTAGGTATTTCGATAAAATGCTCTAGCTGAGCTTCTCTCTTCATTCTAATTCGTTTTTATAATTTTAGGAAAACAACTATATATTTAATTCCCAAACAAACAAAGAAATCTTCAGCTCGAGCATTTGTGAGGAGAGAGAGAGAGAGAGAGAGAGAGAGAGAGAGAGAGAGAGAGAGAGAGAGAGAGAGAGAGAGAGAGAGCGGTTTACTCGTACTTCCTGGGAGCGAGATATTATTAGTCCACCCATTCATTGGAGGTTTAATCATTTGTTGGAAGGCGATTTTATGGAAATTCGGGCAGGTTTTTCAAACAGCAACTCATAAATCCCCGGAACTCTCGCTAGATGGTAAATTTCAGCCCTCTGATTGGCTCTATCTTCCTCAGCTGTGATTGGTGGGGATCTTTGCTTCTACGGTTTAACAGACAAACACACGCACATCTAACATTGTAGCCAGAACACTGTCAAGTATTCCTTTGAATATGACGTGTTTATTTAAGTCATCCGCTTTAACAAGATTTATTATTTATTTATTTTAAAATAAAAAAACATTTTAAAGTTTATTTTATTAAAAACTGTAATTTTGAATTATAATTTATCTGTAATAAAGATAGTTTTTCCCTTCAAATTCATTCCCGAAAATACGATTTCATGACGTCATATACAACCACCAATCAGAGTTGAGAAAGAATTAGCCAATGAGACGCCAGATATTTCCCGCTAAAAAAAGCATAAGGCGAGAGAGTTCCTCTGGTTTATGCGTTGCTGTTGGCAAAAAAGTCAAATTCATGCAAACTATTTTGTTAAAACGCTCTAGCTAAGGGGTTTTCATCCTAATCCATTTTTATACATATAATGATGATATTAAATACCCTGTGATGAATATTTTCCTATTTCTTATATATTTTAGATATCATTCAAATGTTTATCAGTGACAAAGACTTTCCTTTCAGTAATCTCACTTTTTCTTTTCTATTGGTAGAGAGAGATGCTATAATATAGTTTTTATGTAATTTGCATTATCATCATTATTTCAGTCGTTATCATTATCATTTTGAATATTTTGTGAGATAGGGTTGTGATTTTTTGTTTCATATTTATTGATTTATAACAAAATACTACCTCAAGTCAGAAGTTAAAAAAGAAAGCATACTAAACAGGCTTAGCAATGAATAGGCAGGCTATGTAGTCTATAGCCCCGAATTTCCTTTTTGTATGTATTTGTTATAAACATAAAAGTAATTGCTTAAATACAGAAGAAGTGGTCTTCCAGTGGGAAAAAAATCACATTCAGTAGGCCTACTTCATTTTGCCATGGATGAAATCCATTGGGAATAGGCATCTTGTGGCTCTTGTCGGTTTCCTTTATAGACTGGAATCATTGAGGTGTTAAGAAATCAAAACAGCATCACCAAAACTAATTGCTGAATAGGCCTACTTGTAAAATTTCCAGTCCTATCATTCAATTTCTTAACCTAACCTAACCTAACGTAAACTAATGAAGTGCACATCTTAAAATATTGATTGACAAAGTTGTACATTAATTTCCTGATGTCGAGATAAAGTTAAGGTGTAGGCCTACCAGGTGATCAGGGTCAAAAAGTCTTTCTTGAGAACCTCCAATCAGACTATATGCCTACTGCATTGTCATGATAAGCTCAGTCACCCGACATTCTCAAAAAGTTTGATTTTCACAAAGCATCAAATTTGAGATCTATAGCCTAGCGTTGGGGTCTGCGAGGCCATCCCCATGATGCTTAGTGTTCCATATTTTCAATATTTGAAAAAAAAATACAATATACTATTGAAGTTTTAGTTACAATATCCTTCAAAGCTACAAAACATGCTTGACTGCAATATTGTAATACTGTACTTGGACACATGTAATGAACAGCTGTTTGTAAGAAAATCCAACATTGAATGCACTTCAAAACAAAAGAAGTCAATGAAGTAGCTCCTGGATAATCTGGACCCACTTGAGAAGGACTTTGCCCTGCGACGCTGCGTGCGAAACTTCACGCAAGTTGTCTATATTGTTCAACTACCTCTACTATAGTTTAGATGTCCCTTCAATTTTCAAATTCTGGTCACCCTGATCCTACTGTACCAAATTTAGGAGGATGACATCACCAATATATAGAAAAAAATTATATCCGGTATTTGGAAATTATCAAATGTTCTAGACATCTTTGTGTTAAGATACTCAAGTTATTCCATTACCTTTCCAGATACGATGACTACACGATGCTATTAAGAAACGCTTGCCAAAATCAAGCCTGTCCACATTACCTGAAGCCTCGAAAGGACTTCAGCCAACATCTCTCCCAACTGAAGGCACTAAATAACTGTCCGGAATCATTACATCGGGTGAGGTTTTTTTTATTAAATTTCTACTCTACAAACCTGTATAATGAAATAACTTTTTTTATCCAAAAGAAATTCATGTTGATTATGATTGACCTTGAGGTACATGAACTAGAAATATTCCAACAACTATTAATGTACAAAGATGTGTAGTGGCTGTTTGTGTCGCTTAAAAAAACCATTTAATTTTCCTATTTAAAATCCTAATCTGCTATTTTTTTCCTCCATTCCATTTTTCATAATTTCAATTATGTTTATTTTCAACCATAGCTTCTATGGTTCCTCCTAATTAGGTATTAATAAGCCAAAATATCATATCCAGTATTACTGGCTTTCACTTGGACTGAAAAACTGAAACAAATTTCTCTATATAGATTATCCGCAAATATGGGCACCAAGGAGTTGACCAAGTCAATCAAGAGCTTCTCTCTGGGGAACGCTTCCTTCGTGGAAAGCATAGGACAAAGAGAAAAAAATCGGAACCCTTTCAGCTCTCCGAGGAACTCCTGCAGGCCCTCAGGGGGATGTACACCACGACTGGGGAGGTTTGATAAATTCTGCAAAGTATCTAGAATTTTCTGGATAAGTTTAATTGAAATATCACTAGTTCAAAAGATTAAAGTTTGGTATGTTCAGATATTCGTATAGTTAGTGTTATGTGTGAATATATGTATATATAAAAACATAAGTGATTAGGGAAACAATGAGCTACAGGGATAAGGAGGACGAGAAACGGGAGATCTAAGTAGTAACAGCTACGGATTGGTTCAGGTGGGTGTTGTTGGGTGGGGGAACAGAATTGCCGGTTTCCTTCAAATGCGTCAACAACACTAGTCAGCTTTGTGTTATTATTCACAAGTAAACTCCTAGCATTACATATGTAGTAATACGGTATGTCAGCCACAAATTAGGTTGGGATGTTAAAGTGTGCTGAAAAATAATTATCCAATAATTCATTTAGGAGATATTTGCATTAAACTGTTTTTTCCTCCTCTAAAATACATAGTAGAGGATCTTTGAATTATTTTCATTTGTAATTTCTTTGAGTAGTTAGCTCAGAGTAAATTTACAAGAGTCAACATATCAGTGGTACTGGCCAAAATAAGAAATAATGTTAATAGAGCAATTTTACTTTACTGAAATAAAATGCTATATCAGTTTGAAAATATAACACGAGAATTATAACAAATGTATTTCACCCTATATGTATCACCATGTGCTTTTATGCAGGGAATTCAAAAACACCTGTAAATCCATGCATTTAATATTAGACACAGATAACATTCAAGACTTTACTCATAACATACCATTAGATTAACTGGGTTGAATACCCAGAGTGACTAGCAGAACAGAGACTGCGTGTGTTTTTTGCTCACATCTATTAAAAACAAAATGGATTAAAATAAACATTGCAAAACATATTGACTTTAGAAATATTGCCAAATATCTCGGTAGCTTGAGAGAAAGCACACATCAATTCATCTTCAACCCTTAAAAATGTGGAAGAGAACAGCAGTCGATTTTATAAATTCTTTTTATCTACAACAGCTACACTGCACAATTGTACCATATATGACATGAAAGCAATATAAAATTTCCTTCAAAATGGAGCACATCTCTCCTTCACCAGTGCTGGAAAATCTTGCCTATTCTTAAGTCACAGCACTTTTCAACACACCTATACTAATATATCACAAAGAGATTCTAACGAAACACGTCAATGGGCTATTGACAGCTCTGGTTGCGTCCACTCCCCATGCTTGAATTTTTACAATGTGAACACATTACATAATGAGCCAAAAAGTAAATTTTTTCAGAAAAGAGGAAGCGCTCTAGATTTTAAAGTAACCATCATCCAGGAACATAAACCTTTACGACTGAAAAAAAATGATATGATATATAACTGACGTGACTTCCCACAGATGAAGTTCAAATGTTAAAGGCCTAACAACATACAATGTAATTTTAGTTATTTTTACTTATTTATTCTGTATCTAAAGAATGCAATTCACTCATCTACATTAAGAATTTTGGTCTTAAAAATACGTAGGGAAAATTTAATACTTTATCTGCAGATACCTTACTTCATCAAAAGCTTCAAACTTCAATGTCTGAGAGATGTTTGCATTATTCTTGTAAATCCTTAGGATCCTACTGCCAGAGAAATACCTTAACTGCTGTTAAATAAGACATTTCAACTTTTAAAAGGTGATGATTCACAAACAAACAAATATCTTAACATATACAAAATAGTTTGTCTTTGTCACATGCCATAAAAAGGGGAAGGGCATGCATGCTGTCAACTAAAGTTATACATAAATTTCACCTTAATTACTGTAGGCTAAAGCTAATGGAACACCAGCTTAAAAATTAAAATCCTTGAGATGAACAATCCTAACTGTACGTTAACCACACGCAAGTTCCCGCTTTTAATTTTGTACTTCAAACCAGAATCTTATCCTGTACCATCATCATCCTCAACTTCTAAAGAATACTACCTACAAGTACAGCATAATTCTAATTAATATAGCAAATATACTACAGTACTGTATATAATATAATATTTATCTATATCTGTATATGAATCACATATCATAAAAATCTTATATTTGTCAATTAACTTGTAAAAATATCACTACATAAGAGAGGAAATAATGAAAGCACAAACATAATCTACCTGCAAAAGACTTACAAGACAGAATAATGAACACTAATTTTTTGCCACATGATAAATACATAAGGCCAAACAACACTACAACTTATACTTATTGAAAAGCAAGCACAGCCACAAATGAAGAGTGAATAAAATACATGCTCTCATATTTTAGACTACAAATTGTAAGGATGTTATCCTGTCATCATACTAACATAAAAATCCACCCTCTTCCGCAATTACTACTATATGTCTGTCATAAATAATAAAAAAAAAAATATCAAATAAAAAATAAAAGGCTAAATTTGCTGCTTCACCTTTCCTCAATTTAGAAATTACATTTTTAGGGTCAATGAAATTACGAGTTAGGTTTATGCAGCTCCACTTTCATGCACAAAACCCGACTCCCATGTCTTGGACTTCTGTATGAAGTGCCGTTTCAATCGGACAGTCCAACATACTGCGAGGTTAGATGGATTGTACATGGTCCCGACAAAACACTGAGTGACATTACTATACATTTCTGTTACCTGCCAAATATGACTATAAATTTCTGAGTACACATACTAGATACATCACTGTCATGATTATCCTTGAGTAAAGGGTTTTAAAAGAGCATTTTCAGTGGTATCTCCATGAATTTTCCACCATACAAATATTTACATTCCAGATGAATAATCCTATGAGTCAAATAGTTGAACACATGAATTAGAACTGGGTACCAATGCCTTTCGTTATGTAGATGACTTGATTTCCTGTTGCCAAGAATAAATTCGCCACAACTACATACTATACTCTGATAGCTGCTAATGAGGTAAAGTTACTAAACAATATACAGTATTAGAATACTATTAAGATAATATATATGAAAAATGAGCTACCCCAAAAAAGTAAAAAACAGTATCATTAAAGTAATAAACATGAAAATTGAGCTACCCAAAAAATAAAAACAACAAAACTCAAGAGACAATTTTCTTGGTCTTTGAATCTGAAGAAGACTGACTACACAGCATAGCAAGAGTAATCCACAAAACAAATTCTTGACTTTTCAACTTCAGTACTGTATTTAAGAACTGGCCTTCCTTTCAAAAATAAAAGAAACTTGGCTTCAAACCAAACAAATAAAGACATTCAAACTAAAAATTACTGTACTCATATTTCCCAATACTGCACTTTTATCAGTCATAAAAAAGCACTCCACATATGCAGTTTCCCGTTAGACATTCCCAAGTTTTTAAACTGCAAACATTGTACCCTTCTTATGCTTAAGCAAAATAGATACCTTCTTAATACACTAGCAAGGAAAACCCCTTTTATATGATGAGTAAACTAATTTAACAGGGAGTTGTAGTACAGTAGTGACAGTAGAATTATTCAAATTTAATATTCTAAATTTAATGTTCTACATTATCTTATATACAAACTAATTATTTCCAAGTACTTCAAGGCATTTTGAGCTGGTGCTAAAAATTACTTTTATAGATTTATGGAATTTGGGTAACAGGGCACAAAGGTGGGGTGCAACTGTAATAGTTAAGAGGTTAGACAACAAGATGGAAGGAAGGGAGTAGGAACAGAGGTAAAGTACAATGCGAATATTGGGCGTCCAACAGAATTCTGTGGAAAGTTCAAATAATTTCAGAAATATTACCACTGTCCATTTACTCATTGCAAAATCTTTGGAGTCCATCATTATCAGTTTTTCCTTTTTCCTATACATCTTTCTTATTTTTAAAAGTTCCAATGTTGTTGTGGCAGCATGTGAAAAACAATAATAAACATTTTGACTGTTTTGCTTTCTTATATAGATGCGTACTTCATGTAACTTTTACTTCATTGACTAATATTTATGGAACTTAGCTGCTTACTTTAATTCCCTTAACAGATTGTCATTTCTATACAGTATGCATGTTCCTCCTTCCTACATATATCAAGTTTATTAACCTTCCCTGATATTTATTCCTTTTCATATTTTCAACTAGACATCATAATATATAATAAATGTGAAATCAATTTCTAAAACTGAAATATTTAAAAAGAATATAAAGTAATAATGACCCACTTGTCCTAAAGCCCATTAAGGGGCAACCCCTACATTTATCTAAGCATAGTTTATTGTAGGCAACACGGCTCTGGGTGTCACCTGCATTACTTTCTGCCATTTACTTTTCATCAGTTCTGCTGATCTTTTCCCTCTAAGCTGTTCAACTTCGTGAACTTTGTCCAGACTAAATTTTCTGCATGCATTATAATCATCAATTACCTTCAAAACTTTGTTTCCTTTCACTAAAGATCCCAAAAACAAATTAATATTTCTTGAAGACAAGATTTCCTTTTTGTGAAAACTAATTATGAAAGATGTTAACTTTCAAGTTATCAAAGAAACTAAGATTTCTTATGTAAAGCAAAGACCTGGGAACCACATGAAAAATCAAACCTAAACAGGAATGCCCTGGGACCTTACTATGTAAGAAACAAGAAAAAAATCATTATAAAAAAAAACTAACAACTATTCCTCTCTGATTACCATAGGCTACAACACTACTAACCATGACTGAAAAAAAAATTTATAAAGACATGGAATGAAATGAAAGCTCTATTCAAAGATGAATAACGTATGTTCGCTTAAGATCATAGTGCAAAAAATGTATTAATGGTTCTAAAAGGGAAAACTTGGACACCTGCTGTATGAACTATTCTTACAAAAAGCTGTGGACTAAAGCTCGATAATATAAAGCATGATCCTTGGAGAGATTGCAAAAGAGATGCAGCAATTGCAAGTCGAGAGGTTGTTGAAGCAGATCACAGATTAGAATATTTATGAAAGAAAATAGGCAAATAGATTCCCATCACATAAAAATCTGTCACTATGTTTGAGATATATTAAAGATTAAAACTTAATAATTTAATAGTTACTGATGATGCAATGACTTCCTTAAAGAAAAATAAATAAGAAGGGCACGAGAACACTAGCTAAGATGGAAAAGAAGAGAATGCACCCTTTTAACCAACCCGTACTTTTACCTATCATTGCCTCTTTACCTTTATCTCCTACGAATGTAAGAGCGAGTGTCAGGTGGTATGTGTGTGCATGGTTTGGTGGTTCAAACTCCTAGTTCTCATACACTCATAAAATTTCTAAAGACTTTCTAAAGACTTTACCCCTTTCTACTTACGTCTTTGTATTCCTATAGAATAAATTCTATGTTTGCCGATATATATGGCCACTTGTATTGCATTGACTATAATAGTAAATCCTGTGCCTTAGGCCATTCACAGGTATCTAAAGTTGAAAATCCAATAATATTGACTGACCTTCCACTAAAATAACATACATCCAGTTGATGTTTCTGCATAGTCAAAAGCTGGTCAGTTTAAAAAACAAAATAAAAAATTTAACTCCAGCTCTAGCAGATAAACAAAGAATAATGATACAAAAACTTAAAATACCAATTAACTGCATCATTTGTTCCACAAATGAAGCATATTGCTAAAGTCAATATTCCTTGTGCACACAGCAGTTTGGGGTGATAGGGCGACTGTAGTTTCCTTTGCCAATGATTAAACTAATTTTAAAAGTTACTATTTACCATTAAAGGGCTAACTTAGGCACTGGTTTTCGTTCTTGTTTCAACACACAAAATATATTATACCTATTGCAAACTTATCCAATTATGACTAACACACAAAAATCTTGCAGACAACATTTACAATTACAGTGACATACAGTAGTCTATTCATATGGTACAATACAATACAGTAGTACTAAAAAAACCTGCAATGTTAAAATATGTCTATACATAGAAATTTCAAGAGGGACACATAATGATTGGCCCCTCCCCAAAATGTAATAACAAAAGTGATGGAATCTAGCATTGGCAAAACTATATTTCCCCATAGAAATGTTCAAAAGTACTCCCTAAAAGATGTTTTATACTGTAGGAAATCCAATAAAAATTTCACCACTTTCCATAATAGGAAAAAATCTCACTTTATAAAAGACAAATTTACTCCACCCAACCCCCTTCAAAATTACTCCTTCTTTTTGCTCGAGTCCCCATTTGCAGCAGTCTTGCTTCCCTGAACAGCAGCAACAGAACTCCTCAACAAATTTGCTGAAGTCTCGAGGACAGACGAAAAGTACTTCTGTAGAACGCCATGTTGTTTCATCCCAGGAAGTAGAACAATGACTGTAACTATAGAAAAGAAAAATGAGTATACCACAATTAACCATACTACTCTGCTTGTTGAAAAACAATCAAGGTAACACACACAAAAAGTTAAAACATCTTAACCCTTTTACCCCCAAAGGACGTACTGGTACGTTTCACAAAAGCCATCCCTTTACCCCCATGGACGTACCGGTACGTCCTTGCAAAAAAATGCTATACAAAATTTTTTTTTCATATTTTTGATAATTTTTTGAAAAAATTCAGGCATTTTCCAAGAGAATGAGACCAACCTGACCTCTCTATGACAAAAATTAAGGCTGTTAGAGCAATTTAAAAAAAATATACTGCAAAATGTGCTGGGAAAAAAATTACCCCCTGGGGGTTAAGGGTTGGAAATTTCCAAATAGCCTGGGGGTTAAAGGGTTAAAAAAATCTTGCTCCAGGCATGAACCTTAAAATCACATTTTTAAAATCTCTTCCATATGATAATTGTTTGCTCTCTTTACAAATGGGTTATCTTTATTCAGCAGTGTCTGCCAACTTGTGCTCCACTGTCCTGTACATCTCAAAGCAAAAGAAAAGCTTACCCATTCCAAGACCTCAACATCTGTCAAAAAAAAAGTTTATCAACCCTCCTACTTTCTTAATACTCGTTATAAATAACGGCCATTGAAATCTCTTACTCCATGTAAATTTTTTAATAAAGACTACCTTATAACCCCCTGTTATAAATGGTGCACTTAGAAAATTCATCACCTCACCTCTCCTACAAGTGCCAGATGACTACTATCCCAGTTGTACTTTTGTTTTGATTATTTCTCGTTATCGGAGCTTTGTTTTCCTGTTCGTTATAAGCCCTCCCCCTTCCATTACATTATTCCATCTTCTAAACATTTCCTCAACTTCTTCAGATTTTCCTGTTAACACTAGCTAACCTTCAAAAAGTAGCTACTTGGGGACATTTGTAGCTTTCCCCATCATTACGATGAACAGCAAAAGGCTCGGCACTGGTCCTTGATCGACAACAATATTTATCACGATCCCATCTGATACCACTGGCACTACCTTCACTCCAGATCTAGTCTTATGGTCGAATGACATAACTAAATGAGTCTTTATGGTAAAGTCTGCTTTCATTATGCCCCTCTTATCATTTGTCTCAATATTTTGTTAAATGCATTTTCAAGATCCACAAAAATTTACTACAACCTCTTTTCCTAGGTATTGTAACATTCTTGTAGTTGCTTTGTTATAAAGACTGTTATTGATCTCTCCAGCATGAAGCCAAATTGGAAAGAATCCATTTTGACAATCTTTAGTCTTTTCTCCCAGAATATTTCAAAGATTTGCTCAGAAAATCTTATACTGTACTGTACCTCTAATTTCCACATTGCAATGAATCCCCTTTATCTTTGTGTTATGTTCATGGAAGGCCAAAACATGGGTAGGAAAACATTTGCATATGCCTATTACCTTTTATTCAGGAACTTTATATATTCTAGGAGTCTTTCTTAAATTTATATGTAAATCCATGTTATTGTTCTCAAGGTTATTTCCAGATTTTTAAATGTAAGCATAGGTAGAAAACACTCTTACAATGATATTACAATCTAACAAAGTACTTTTATGTTTAACTAAAAAAAGCACCATTTTTTATTTTAAGTTATTTCATTTAATATTCAGTGTTGAGTTGCTTCTTTTAACAAAAATGTCTTCTAAAATCAATATCTTAAATCATCCGATGAAATAGAATACTGCACTGTATAATCAATCAGTAAGACTATGACAACCAACTTGCTATAAATAGGCAAAACTTCCTTCAGAAATGAACAACAACACTTGGACTATTTGCGCATTCCAAAATCAGGTTTAGACTTAACAAATATGCATCCACTCTTGATGCATAAGACTTTTTCAGAAAGACTAAAGATGAAACCCTGGAAATGCTCCGTAATTTGTTGAGCTGTAACTTTTTTCAAGCTACTGGACTACTGGGTTGTGGTTTAAGCAAGGTAGAGTAGAAAATCTACTTTACACCTCACTGCATTCGTTGACAATCAAACATGGCAAGACTAAAACTAGTTTGATCTAAGTTTAGATACCATTCTAGCTCTGTCAACTTTATGAAGAAAATATGAGTAAAGGAAACTATCGTGTACTGCAACAATGTTGCAGTGATAATCATAGATATGTTAAACTACATTCTTGAAGAGGTTTTAGTGTTTTAGTAATACATAATTTGACGCAATTTGTAAAATGTTATTTTGATAATAAAATAAATTTTTGAATATACTTACCCGGTGATTATATAGCTGCAACTCTGTTGCTCGACAGACAACTCTACGGAAAAACTCGCCAGCGATCGCTACACAGGTTGCGGGTGTGCCCAACAGCGCCATCTGTCGTCCAGATACCCAGTACTCAATGTAAACAAAGACTCAATTTTCTCCTCGTCCCACTGCGTCTCTATTGGGGAGGAAGGGAGGGTCATTTAATTTATAATCACCGGGTAAGTATATTCAAAAATTTATTTTATTATCAAAATAACATTTTTCAATATTTAACTTAGCCGGTGATTATATAGCTGATTCACACCCAGGGGGGTGGGTAGAGACCAGCAATATATGTTTACACTTTTATGAGCTAAGAGTTTTTTATTTCATTTTAGAAGTTATCAAAATAACAAAAACAAAATAAATAGGTACCTGGTAAGGAAGTCGACTTGAACAATTACTCTGCCTTTTAAGTACGTCTTCCTTACGGAGCCTCGCGATCCTCTTAGGATGCTGATCGACCCCTAGGATCTGAAGTATCAAGGGTTGCAACCCATACAACAGGACCTCATCAAACCCCTAATCTAGGCGCTCTCAAGAAATGACTTTGACCACCCGCCAAATCAACCAGGATGCGAAAGGCTTCTTAGCCTTCCGGACAACCCATAAAAAAACAACATTTCAAGAGACAGATTAAAAGGATAAGGAATTAGGGAATTGTAGTGGTTGAGCCCTCACCCACTACTGCACTCGCTGCTACGAATGGTCCCAGTGTGTAGCAGTTCTTGTAAAGAGACTGGACATCTTTCAAGTAAAATGACGCGAACACTGACTTGCTTCTCCAATAGGTTGCGTCCATTATACTTTGCAGAGATACATTTTGCTTAAAGGCCACGGAAGTTGTTACAGCTCTAACTTCGTGCGTCTTCACCTTAAGCAAAGTTCGGTCTTCCTCACTCAGATGTGAATGAGCTTCTCGTATTAACAATCTGATAAAGTCTGACCAAGCATTCTTTGACATAGGCAAGGATGGTTTCTTAACTGAACACCATAAAGCTTCAGATTGGCCTTGTAAAGGTTTAGTACGCTTTAAATAGAACTTAAAAGCTCTAACAGGGCATAAGACTCTTTCTAGTTCATTGCCTACGATCTCCGATAAGCTGGGGATATCGAAAGATTTAGGCCAAGGCCGAGAAGGCAGCTCATTTTTGGCTAGAAAACCAAGTTGCAGCGAACAAGTGGCTTTTTCTGACGAAAATCCGATGTTCTTGCTGAAGGCATGAATCTCACTGACTCTTTTAGCCGAGGCTAAGCATACCAGGAAAAGAGTCTTAAGAGTGAGATCTTTCAGGGAGGCTGATTGTAACGGCTCCAACCTGTCTGACATGAAGAATCTTAGTACCACGTCTAAATTCCATCCAGGGGTAGCCAAACGACGCTCCTTGGTGGTCTCAAAAGACTTAAGGAGGTCTTGCAGATCTTTATGTTTGGAAAGATCTAAGCCTCTATGCCGGAAGACCGATGCCAACATGCTTCTGTAGCCCTTGATAGTGGGAGCTGAAAGGGATCGTCCTTTTCTCAGGTATAAGAGAAAAACAGCTATTTGAGCTACAGAGGTACTGGTCGAGGATACAGAAACTGACTTGCACCAGTCTCGGAAGACTTCCCACTTCGATTGGTAGACTCTAATGGAAGACGCTCTCCTTGCTCTAGCAATCGCACTGGCTGCTTCCTTCGAAAAGCCTCTAGCTCTCGAGAGTCTTTCGATAGTCTGAAGGCAGTCAGACGAAGAGCGTGGAGGCTTTGGAGTACCTTCTTTACGTGTGGCTGACGTAGAAGGTCTACTTAGAGGAAGACTACTGGGAACGTCTACGAACCATCGAAGTATCTCGGTGAACCATTCTCTCGCGGGCCAGAGGGAAGCAACTAACGTCAACCTTGTCCCTTCGTGAGAGGCGAACTTCTGCAGTACCTTGTTGACAATCTTGAACGGTGGGAATGCGTAGAGATCCAGATGTGACCAATCTAGGAGGAAAGCATCTATATGTATTGCTGCTGGGTCCGGGACTGGAGAGCAATAGATTGGAAGCCTATTGGTCAGCGAGGTTGCAAAGAGATCTATGGATGGTTTTACCCCAAGTGGCCCAAAGTCTCTTGCACACATCCTTGTGGAGGGTCCATTCGGTTGGAATTACTTGCCCTTTCCGACTGAGACAATCTGCTATGACGTTCAAGTCGCCTTGGATGAACCTCGTTACTAGGGAGATGTCTTGACCTTTGACCAGATGAGCAGGTCCCTTGCGATCTCGTACAACGTCAGTGAGTGGGTACCTCCTTGTTTGGAGATGTACGCCAAGGCCGTGGTGATGTCTGAGTTAACTTCCACCACTTTGCCTCGAAGGAGAGACTTGAAGCTTTTCAAGGCCAGATGTACTGCCAACAGCTCCTTGCAGTTGATATGCATGCTCCTCTGACTCGAGTTCCACAGTCCTGAGCATTCCCGACCGTCTAGTGTCGCGCCCCAGCCCACGTCCGATGCGTCCGAGAAGAGAACGTGGTTGGGAGTCTGAACAGCCAGGGGAAGACCCTCTCTAGGTTGATATTGTCCTTCCACCAAGTCAGACAAGACTTTATCTTTTCGGAAACCGGGATCGAGACCGCTTCTAGCGTCTTGTCCTTTTTCCAGTGAAAAGCTAGATGGTATTGAAGAGGACGGAGGTGTAGTCTTCCTAGTGACACAAATTGTTCCACGGATGACAGCGTCCCTACCAGACTCATCCACAGCCTGACTGAGCAACGTTCCTTCTTCAGCATCTTCTGGATGGATAGCAGGGCTTGATCTATTCTGGGGGCTGATCGTCTTGTTGTTCAGCAACGTCCTCATCAGAAGGTTCCTCATCCGAAAACTGATGAGGAAACGGCAACGGAGTGGGCAACGTCTGGCTCGCTGAGTCCGGTCGCACTGGTGCATGCGTGACGGAGCCGGACGCAACATCATGGAACTGCTGCACAGTCTGTGAACTGTCAACAACCATGGGTGCGCGAGGAAGCACAGCGTCAACCCGAGACTGTCTAGACCGTCTGGGTTGTGCAGTCAACACCCTACCGGGTTGCTGAGGTTGACGCACTGCGTCAAAACAAGTCACCTCTGCTGGTTGTTGAACGTCCTGAACGTCAACAACCACCTCCGAGCGTCGCTTAACGTCAACGTGCGGCTGGCAACCCACACTGGGTCGCATCGGTGTAGGAACCACCTCAACTGGCAGACGCAAGTAGGTTACCTCAGCGTCAACAGGGCGCACAACCGACCCGTTGGAAGGTTGTTGGCCAGAAGGTTCAGTAGCAACCTTCTCCGCATTAAAGTCCTCTATCAAGGACGCAAGCTTGGACTGCATGTCTTGCAGCAAAGCCCATTTAGGGTCTACGGGAGCAGGTGCGGCAACAGACGGGGTTAGCGACTGAGGAGGTACCGCTTACCATCCCTGAAAGCCTTGTTATGCATGACATAATTGTACAGCAAAACTTCAAAGGCTCGCTGTGAAGTTGACCTGTAAAAACTTGGAGTGTTTCCTGGCCAGGCGCCAGGGAGAGTCTACCAGAATTGAGAAGTCTATCTGGGCAGAGGCATGAACTCCCAAGTCGAGCACTTCTCTCGTGTCATATCAGACTCTCGCTCTATAAACCAGTTTAAAAGAAGGGAAAGCAAAGGCTGTATCCCCCAAACTCCTCCTGGTGAAAAACCAGTCGCCTAGCCAACGTAAAGCTGTCTAGGAGAGCGAGAGAGCACTAGCTTAAAAACAACGGCTTCGAAGTAGCTAGGCCTAGTGTAAGCTCTGACGTTTAGGCGAACGAGGAGCAGCAGTTACAAAAAGATCCGGACAAAGATCCTTAAAAAAAATCATCATGATTTAATTAAAGTCCATAGGGGGCTAAGCAGCTTAGGCTCCTCTCCATCTGACAGAGTCCTCAAGGGAATATCAGTAGGAGGGGGAACAGCAACTCCCTCATCTACAGAAACCTTGTCCGATAAAAGCTGAGTCTCAAGCAAGGGAGAGACCTACCGTGGTGGCAATGCTTTACAAGCAGAGTCCACACTCACTGGTGCATTAGTAGCGGACCAGAACGCAACGTCATGTAACTGCTTGACAGTCTGTGAACTGTCAACAACTGAACTGTCAACCACAACAGGTGTGTGAGGACGCACAGCGTCCACTCGAGACTGCTTTGACTGCCTAGACTGAGCAGTCAAAACAACTCTAGAATGCGGAGGTTGACGCACAGCGTCAAAACAAGTCAACTCCGATTGTTAGTGAACGTCTTGAACGTCAACAGGAGCATCAGCAAGTGGCCTAACGTCCAAATGCGGCTGAAAAACCACACGAGACCGCATCGAGTGTGGTTCTAAACAACCTGACTGACGTGACTAAGCTACGCCAACGTCAACAGTAAGCACAAAGGAACGTTAGGTTGGCTGAAAGCCAGGATATCGATGAGATAAACGGCTAGACTCAACGGACTAATCGGCAGAATAGTCATCCATAAGGGAGGCAAGCATATACTGCATGTCTTGCCATACAACCCATTAAGGATCAACGGAAATGGTTGTGGTAAGAGACGAGGGTAACGTCTGTGACCGCAACACTTTGCCAACAAAAAAAGACTCTCGGAGTCTGTGTTACGCTTTTGTTAGGCGGCGAGCAGTTATCCGATGACTGCATAGGGTCAGAGCTGTCCTAATGGTTGTAACTAGGACGCTGGACCTGTCCTGAAAGGACTGACTTTCGCTTAAGGGCTTCGAAACCTTGTGACAGGTTTCTTATGCGAAAAGCCTTCGGATGACGAGGAGAAACAACGTCTCTCTCGTCTTATGGTAGGGGAGATCTTGGTAAGATACACCCGATACCATAGAGGGAAAACGTCTGTTCGTTGATCAAGGCCTCTCGAACCCATAAGTCGTTTGACATTACTTCTCCCCTGGGCTTGGGAGCATGCAAGAGGTCCCGGACTAGGTGAACGACAGGCACGAACAGACGAACCCTCGGACGCAACACTGTAACACTTTGCGCATATCACTTTATCACTTCGATTTTCTGTTTTGCACTTATTTCACTGAAATCGAAACTTTTACTGATTTCTACCTGAAACACGCAATTCTACCCTTCCTTAAAAGGTAGTAATTGCGAAATCAGTCGTATAATGCAAGCTCATTAATACCAGCAAAAAACAGAAAACATATTTTAAGGTAAAATAATCAGTGGCTGGGAAAGAGACTAAACACTAGTTCATATAAACTACGTTTTCAATCTCTCACCGCACATAGCCTGGGGACGAGAATAAAAAACTAAAAACGTTTTATCCTTCCTCCCCGTACAGAGACTAGGGACGAGAGAAACTCGAGAACAACGTTACCCGCTTGAACGGAACGTTTTCTCTCCTCTCTCTCCCTCCGTCTCTATCTCTCTCTCTCTTTCTCTCTTGATTTCGCACCTAAGAGAAGAGCCCAATTATATTTCGTCAAAAAAACATGTTATTTGACTAAAGGAAAAAACTGAAAGGTTTTTCAAATAAAAAGTTCCTTTAAAATAGAATTTAAAACATTTAAGCTAAGAAAGAATGAACAAAACGTCAGAATCGATTTACTCTTACTGCAAAGTGAAACCGTGATACACTCTCTCTCTATCGTAACGATAGAGCGCATGTTGAACGTCCTGAACGTCAACAACTGCGTAGCATAAATAAACTAAACGTTAGTTCATCTTTGAAAACAGTACGAAGACTATCAAAAGAAATTCTTTCATAAAATATTACATTTAAAAAGTTTTAAATCCTTAGCTCTTTAAAAGCTAATTACGATATAAAGGGCTCAACGTTGATTAACTTCGGTTTCCAAGTTAGGACCGCCTACTCTTAGGAAAGGTCGCATATAAACAAAACATTAAAATTTATTTTTATTTGTTTATAATAAATGGAAAGTTAATCGAAGAGGCCTAATAAAGGCGGAGAGATATAAAATATATAGAGGAAAATCTAAAAAATAATTTATAACGTGATAAGATAATTACTAAAAGCCTAAACACACTTCCGTCTAAGGGAAGGGTCGGCCATTTAAAAGTGAAAGAAAGTCCATACTCTCTTTGTCACCATAATTAAATCTATCCAAAACGAGTTCAAGATTTAAGATGAAGATAAAACACCTGCATAGCGAAAGCTCAAAACTAGAATATAGTACTTCACCAAATAGATGTGAAAAACTCCAGTTTAGCAACAGCGAGTAAAGTACGTCTTGTCGACACCTCGACAGAGAGAAAATTGAGTCTTTGTTTACATTGAGTACTGGGTATCTGGACGACAGATGGCGCTGTTGGGCACACCCGCAACCTGTGTAGCGATCGCTGGCGAGTTTTTCCGTAGAGTTGTCTGTCGAGCAACAGAGTTGCAGCTATATAATCACCGGGTAAGTATATTGAAAATAATAAATTACTGTAATTTCTTATTGTATTGTGAATGTCAGAGAGGATGTTCAAAGATATGGGTCATTAATGATGATGAAGGCATGCCAGCCTTTGGGTACTACATTAAGGTTTCATGTAAAATCTTCTTTCTTTTTCTAATTCTAATATAAATATTCAAATCAACAAAATTATGATTTTCAGAGGTATCAAAATGAAAAAAAAAACCTGCCTATGAAATCCTTGACAAGACAACCAGCACCTGGTTTCCGGGAAACTAATCCAACCACAGTATCAAGATTATAGCAACACTACGGCAGAGTAGAAATAAATCATCAGTTTTTTTCCTTTATTACAAGTAAAGGTTTTAAACTTGGGTCACTCGTATGTGCTTCACTTAAGAGCCGAAGTAAAATTAGGGAAAAGTCTAAGCAATGAAATTCATAAACAAAACACCACATCAAGAATAAGTGCATGATCCAGAAAGGCAACATCTGTTAAGACACACAAAACTATAAGGATCTCTCATATTTGAGCAACAATAAAAGAAGCCTGTGGAAAGATAACAACAACTTCTTCACAAAAACATCTAGTATTCAATTTTCATGGATCTACAATATTTCCCATAAAATATACAGGGGTCAAGTACTGTCATATATGCACCATCAATGCGATAACTTATATCATCAAGGAAGAACCACCAGAAAGATAACAGTAGTGCATTGGTATCTCCTAAATTTGTAAACACAAAGAAATAACTGCACCTGGACATTATTCTATTCATACAATTTTAAACTATAACATTTGAAATATCTTGAATGAAAAGTATAAAAATAGCTGATTCACATTAATTTCAAAATGAAATAAATATAAACAAAATTCGTTTTCACTTACCAATGAGATATGTCAGAAGCAAGTTGTCAATGGTATTGCCAAGCCATGCAAAGAATATTAGGCCTCCCGTCACCACTACGAAGTACTGTTAACAAAAGAAATATGACAACTTAAATGTATATTCAGTTACTTAAATTGGAAGAACAAAACCTTAGCACCAGTTTGTACTCAAAATCACTAACAGTTAGCTGACAATGCTAAGAAATTAAATATATTCAAAGTAGTGATGTCAGATACAGTATTATAATTATTTCCCTAAAAACTAAGAAAGATGAAGTTGAAAACCATTTGTTCTGCTTGTAAAAAAGGGTTGATGCAGGATACTGGCTGTCAGAAACCAAGTGTGTAATATGAATCATGGAATTCATAATTACAAAGCTGTATCTAAGTAAATTAAACCAAAGTTAAACTAAACCTTGACTTTGCAAAAGTAATGCATGGAAGGGAGAACAAAGTTTCTTCCCTGATATTTATTTCATTAAGGTATAAATTCTAAAATAAAAATACTAACCACTCTAGGCTTTGACTCTTTCATTGACTTCAGGGTATTGGTGACAGAAGAGGCCATTCCACAAAGTGAAGCCATTGAAGTGATGATCTGTTCATACCTTCGTTCATGGGCGCCTGTCCAGTGGTGAGCTCCTACTATCCATGGTACAACCTGGAAGATGGGTTCCAGATTTAGAGATAAGTACAAGAGTGAAGGGAGTCTATCCAATTTACTGTCCTGCATTTGCAACTCCAAATACCTTAGTTTTCTCAGTCAAATTCACCATCAGCAACAAATAATAAATTCTTTTCCTTCAAAGTTATAACTATACTATAATTAGATCTTTAAAAATCTGACGGCCACTGAATAACAACAGTATTATGAGACACCCAACATTTGTGCAAAAGCAGGCAGATGCAATAGTTTTTGAAATCTTAAAAACTGCAACTTTTCATGTAGCTACAATAAGAACAATAAACACAATTGGAAGACTTTAAAAGATTATTAGACCCTTGAGGTCAACCGCTAACTTATGAGTAACATTTCTGTAGTGATAATTAATTATCATTATGATTGTTATTACATTGCTATTTTTCTACATGTATACAAACTCTTCATCCTTTAAATTGACAAATTTTTAAAAGCAATTTGTATTTGCCTAGCCATACAAACCTGAATCCTTTAGTTAGGAAGATTTTTTTAGAGTGAGATGTAATTAGTCAATAAAGTTGGATAAAGAGTGGATATTCTACTGGCGAGGGTGCAGGGAAAGGAGCCCAGCTCCCCTTCCAGTCAGAAATTCCTCACTTTTGATCTTTCACCCCAGGACTGAAAAGGGTGGTTGGGGAGGGAAGTTGGATTAAAGGACTCAGGGTTTTATGGCTGAGAAAAGTACAAATTACTTTAAAAATTTGTCATTTGTTCTTATGCATCAAAAAACTGTCGTCCTTTGATTAGAGAAGCTTACTGCTTGGTGTGCTAGACGTACCCTGGAAGATTCAGTTTTCTTCCTTGAAAGTGATCAAAACTTGATTTGTGAAGAGGCGAAGTGAGGACTTAGTAGTGTTGATGATCAACAACCCCACCATAATAACCTACATCAACAAACAAGGGGAACGGTTTTGCTATCCATGTAAGTTAACAAAGCAAATGCATATCTGGGCTGTACACCACGATGTAGAGTAGTCAGCCAGATACATTTCGGACAAGACAAATATCCTAGCAGAAAAGGTCAGTTGCCAGAAGCAGGTTGTAGAATCGGGATGGTCTCTAAACCCTTGTGTATTGGAGAGGCTTATTGCCCTGTGGGGATCAACAAAAATAGACCTTTTCGCCACATGGTTGAACAGGAACTCCCAGTGGTTTGCTTACCCATTTCTGACCCATGGGTCATATTTGAAAAGGCCTTCCAACACCCATTAGATCACCTGGACGTCTACATCTTCCCTCCATTCAACCTGATTAACTGTGATCCCACCGGGTCTCAGGATGACCCTGGTGGCTCCCAGAGGACCCCATGCTGAGTGGTATTTGTTAGCTTTTCTAATCGAGGTCCTCAGAGAACTACTTCTATGGACAAACTTCTCTGTCACCCACACCTTCAGAGGTACCACCATACCATGAATTTTCTTGCTTTTCACTGTTGTAGACTATCCAGCATCTCCTCCAAGTTAAAGGCATTTTACAAGGTACTGTACAGGAAATGTCTGGATACCTGCGTCAGTCATCTACAGCTAACAATCAAAGTGGTTGTTCACCAGCGAAAGTGGGCAATCTTCAGCAACTGGTATCATAGAAGGGGTACTTCTCCAGTCAAAGCATCCCTTGTGCAGAAACTTCTTCATATTCCTCCGCCAATCGAAGCACTTCTCAATCGCAGCTGTAAAAGGCTTCCACTCAACCTTGGGTAGTCTTTTGACTGAAGGGCATAGACCTATTCTCCTCAAGGGAGTTGTCTACTCATGAGGAGCTTCAAGAAGCCTTGCCCACCCTTGGGCCTGTGGACATGAACATTGTTCTCGAGGCTTTTACGCATACCCAGTATTGGCTTTTGAGGTTATCAGATAGAGAACCAATTTTCAATACTGTCTTTTTACTAGCCTTGGCATCAGTGAAGAAAGCGAGTTTCACAGTCTCTCTTATGTTATAATCCACGCTGAAGGTTGGAAGGACTCTTTCAGTTCATGCCAGAGTTTGTGGCAAAAATTCAGACGTGTCTATAAACAACCCCAGGTTTGAGATCTCCATACCTCCCTACACAAAGTGTTGGGTGGTAATAATGAAGAGATGCTTTTGTATTCCATGAGGGCTCTTCATGTTATCTGAAGAGAACTCTACACCAGACCTGAGTGTTAACACCTTTCCCTTAGCACTGGTAGAACCAAGGAAGAAATGTCAAAGAACACAATCTCTTTATGGCTTCATGAAATGATTCGTTGAGGATACGCCTCAATTTTCAGAGGGTCTGGGTACTAGCTAAGACCACAGAGTCTGTGTTCTAAGACCAACTTTAGC
Source organism: Palaemon carinicauda (assembly GCF_036898095.1). Lineage (NCBI taxonomy): Eukaryota > Metazoa > Arthropoda > Malacostraca > Decapoda > Palaemonidae > Palaemon > Palaemon carinicauda. Next base: position 50,515,170 of record NC_090728.1, on the reverse strand, counting down.
CTTTACCAGAAATCTTGTTAGAGGCAGGAGTTTGGATAAGCTAAACCACCTTCATGGTCTCTTAGCTACAGGAGCATACCCACAAGTCCCTTGACACTTTTGTTCTTGGTGCTGTGGTAGCAACTCAAGACACAGGAAGCAGTTTGTCTATGGTAACGTGTAGATTTAAGTCTGGAATAAAAGGTAAAATTACTGGGCCTTCTGCTCCCTCTCTCCTATCCTCTCTTGGGGATGAAGTGATCATACTATTTCTTGCTGGATCTAATTTAATGCTGGTTACGTTACACTTCTGACCTCCTTTCTTATCAAACTAGATCTGTTTAAGTAGTACTACACTTCTGACCTCCATTCTTATTAAATTAGATATGTTTAAGTAGTACAAGTTCTCCCTAAAGAGGGTGAGGATGGTGGAATGTACACCAGCTCATTGATCCCCATTCGCCAGGTATTTCATTCCGGACAGCTCTCCCCTTTGGGGTAATGGACATGTACCAGGTACTTACCAAGTACAGACCAGGTCATATCAGCCTACTTGTCCGACTTATAGGCAGATAGTCATCATCTTTGTTCTTGTATGGGCTCAAGGAGACTGAAATTTCCAGGGAAGACAAAGAACAAAGCAGTTCAATTCAAGGGGACATCCTAATCACAACTAAGTGAGTCTCCCTACCTTTAAGGATAAGCATAGGAAAAAAAAAAAAGTACAGTAATAACCCACCCTATATTAATTTTGGCAACACTCAAGGAAAAGTGCTTTCAGTGGTTGCCGATCAAGGTAACAATTCTAAGCGGAAAAAGATTCTTGATGTTAGTTCAGGGAAGAAGTGGAAGACTAGTCTAGTTGATTATAACTGAGATGACGACGATATTGACCCGCCTCCACTTTTAGACAACACACAAATTCAGCCATCTTTAGAGGTCCAGAGAATCCTTTCTTAGCTTGGTAATTCTGGTCCTTATCAAATCATGACCCTACCTAACCCAAATCACCATAATCATTCTAATGTATTAATAGAAATTCATTCAGTAGAGGTTCTGGAATACGAACGTACTGTGCTCCAAAGATTCAAAAGACTTACACAAAGCCTCAAAATCTTAACACACTAGTTCCTTCTGCCTCCAAATCAATACTACCCACAATTCTAGTCACTATATAAGACTAAACTAAGTTGTGAGGCAGAAGACCGAGTAGGTTAGGCTGATCCTAATTCCCCTCTGCTCAATAAAGTACTGAAGGTGCTTCTCACCCTAAAGGTGGTAGTCTAATATTACTCATGTGGATGGTATGACATTATTGTAAGAAGGAATCATTAATTATGAGGTAAACAAAATTACAAATAATTTAGATCGTTTTTATCAAGTGTTTTATCAGTTTGCTTAACCCTTTTACCTCCAGGCTATTTGGAAATTTCCAACCCTTAACCCCCAGGGGGTTATTTTTTCCCCAGCACATTTTGCAGTATATTTTTTTTAAATTGCTCTAACAGCCTTAATTTTTGTCATAGAGAGGTCAGGTTGGTCTCATTCTCTTGGAAAATGCCTGAATTTTCTAAAAAAAAAATTCAAAAATATGAAGAAAAAAAAAATGTTTATAGCAGTTTTTTGCAAGGACGTACCGGTACGTCCATGGGGGTAAAGGGATGGGTTTTGTGAAACGTACCAGTACGTCCTTTGGGAGTAAAAGGGTTAAAAGTTTGGCCATTAGCTTGTCTCGCGTAAAGTAAACTGTGTGCTAATGAATACAAATCTGATACGAGTCTACACATTCCTGCTGCTAAACCCTTCTCAAAAACGTAAACAAACCGAGAAATCAGCTGATGCTCACTAAGGTTCTAGAGTACAGGAAATTGAGTAAGAGGAAACTCAGAGATGAAAGAGAGAAAGTACAACCTTTGCAATTTTTACATAACCTTATTGCTGACATTAACACTAATAAAGGATTTAAAGAAATTTTGGAAATATCCTGTCACATCAAATTGAAAAAGTAGCTACTTCCAAGGAAGTTTCCTCACCTCAACTCTCCAACTTCATTATGAATTAGACCCTCTTTAACACAATGTGGTGCTAACTGTTATAAGGATAATCAATTACCTGACCTCATCTTGGAGGGCGATATAAATGTGACTCTAAAATAGAAAGTCTTTAAATTGAGGTTATCCTTTATAGTAAGTGGTTATCCCTTTCAATTAAAATGACTATGTGGTTTAAAGTTTTAACTCAATCACTGACATGTATTAGATTAATCAGTTATCTAACTTTGTTATAGAATAAAATGCAATATTTGGAGTTCATTCATCAGTACATTATAAAACGAACATTTCTAATGCATGGTCTGCCAGATAATTAACTCATGACTCTTTGTGGCTAATAAATTCTCAAGTGTTATTGAAAGAATTTACTGACCAGTTAATTCTAGTGTTTCAGAAAGTTTGAGCCTAAGTGGTTAGGCTCCTTGTTTACAAAAGAAATGATAAGTTTATTTATCTATTGCTTATCTGCAAATATAGAGTGGTATTTAATATTCATTTTAAAATCAATCACAATTATCAACTGTAACAAATGTAATAATGGTGATGCACAGTTTATTTTAGTTCCAGAACTTTGGTAGTAATTTTGCTTCTTATATAATTCATAGATTTGTACATTAGTGGGGATGACGACAATGATGATAATGCCTCTAGCTTTGGACAACACAAATAGTGACGAGCTTCACAAGCTCCTAACACCAGCTGACTCCTGTTACATCAGAAGTCCAGTGAATCTCCTCCTTAATAATGGCAATTCAGGCCATTCGCTCTCAGTAGCCACACTTAACTTAACCCACATCCTGAGGTAAATATAATACAGTATAATATAGTGTTTCATTCAGAAAGGGTTCTGAAAGTACACTGCACTCAGCAGATTCAAAATTTTAAAGTACACTGCACTCAAAAGATTCAAAAGCCTCACAAAGATCCTCAAAATCTCTACATACTTTAGTTCCTTCTGCTGCTTAACCCTAGCATTCCACAATTCCAGTCACTATTAGACTGCTAGGCTGTAAGACTGAAGACCAAGCAGGTTGTTCTGATACTAATATTCCTCCACTCGCTAAAGTAAGCGTTTCTGATTGCCCTCACATTACTTTAGTGGTTGGAGTGGCTTATACCATTCCTTTAAAACTCTGTGGGGGTGAACGAAGTTTCAACTAAAATTATTGTAAAGTTTTTATGGCATTGTAATCTAATAACTACTGGTTTGATTAACTTTCTACACAGAGAAAACGCCAAATTTAAATAACCGTTGTGAGGAGTATGATATCTCACCGTACCTATCATCAATTATGTTTATTAAAATGGAGTTTTTATGATAAAACAAAGTTTTATGAATACTTACCTGACAGTTATATATATATAGCTAATATCTCTAAATCGGCAGAATTTTTCAAAACGAGGCAACCGCCTTGTGGTGGTTGGGAGGTAGGTGGTAACACCCGTCACAGGGTGGTCCAAGGAATCATTCCCGTGTCCAAGACTTCAGTTCATCTATGCCCGACCTGTCTCCTGAGGGGAGGTGGGTGGGCCTTAGTATATATATATAACTGCCAGGTAAGTATTCATAAAACTTTGTTTTATCATAAAAACTCCATTTTTATGAATAGTACTTACCTAGCAGTTATATATATATAGCTGATTCACACATTTGGAGGAGGGAAACAGACAGTAAACATCGTTGGGGAAACAACAAAAGAGTTGTAGGAGATAAAAACACCTTGATTCCTTGCCTGCTAAGGTAGCTGATTCAAAGGTACAGCCTTTAGAGTGGCTTTCCCTTAGGAGTTATCCAGGAGTAAGCCTGCAAAGCTGCAAAAAACTCAATTGAGTCTGTCAAAGGGATAAGACCAACAACTTGACTAGACTTCAGAAACTACCTTCGCCCCATGTAATAAAAACTGCAACCTTACTCAAACTAACCACCTAACCCTGCAACATAGACATAAACTATCTATCTAGACTGAGGGAACCGCACCACAAGACGAAGTCCACAGACCAACATAAAAACACAAACCCTCATACATGCATATAAACCAAGGTTGAGTGGGGTTATAAACTCCTTGCCTAATACAGAAACCGCAGCGATGTATGGGCCCAAGGTATAGCACTTGCCAAAGTCTACTCTCACCTCTCTAAGTTAATGAGTAGCGAAGACAGAGTTGCTCCTCCAGAAAATAGCATCCATGAATAGCCTAACTAACATATATTCCTGATATGCCAGAGAGGTAGCAATGGCTCTCACTTCGTGAGCCCGAAATTTCAACAGGGCGAAGTGTTCCTCCTCACATAAGAGGTGGGCTTCCCTAATTTTCTCCCTCAAGAAACACGACAAAGCATACTTAGACGGGTTTTTTGGCGGACCTTTCACTGAACACCAAAACAAGTTGGATGCACAGCTCACGTTCATAGTGTGAGCCAAAAAAAAACTTTGAGGGACCTAACTGAACAGAGGAGTCTTTCCTTCTCTCAACCCACTAGGTTCGTGAGGTTAATGACATCAAACGTCGTAGGACAGGGTTACGAAGGGTTCTCGCTCTTTACGAGAAAGATGAACCTTAAGCCACAAACTGCCCTATCCTAATTGAAGTTCACCCTCTTCCCAATCGCCTGGACTTCGCTGACCTCTTGGCATTCGCTAGAGTCATAACGGAGAGGGTTTTCTTTGCTACAACCCGAAGAGAGGATAGCGAGATAGGTTCAAATTTCTCGGAGCACAGAAACTTAAACACCACATCCAGGTTTAAGAGTACCTATTACGCCGTCTGAAAAGACCCAATGAGGTCCTGCAAACCTTGATTTTGGGACAACTCTAGGCCTCTATGCCTAAAGACGGCAGAGAGCATACTGCTGTATCCATTGATGGTAGATACAGCCAGCTTAGCATCCTGTCTGAGGTACAAGAAGAAGTCTGCAATCTGGCTCAGAAAGGTAGTGGATGAGAAAACCTGTGCCGCCTGCACCAAGCTCTAAAGGTCTCCCACCTAGATCGGTAGACTCTTGTGAAGAGATCCTCCTTGCTCTGGCGATAGATTTCGTCGTTTGTGCCGAAAAGCCTTGAGATCTGACAAGCTTCTAGTCAGTCTGAAGGAAGTCAGTTGAGAGCAAGGGGGGTAAGATGATACCTCTCGAAGTGGGGCTGTTTGAGAAGATCTGGACTTGCCGAAGTCTTCTTGGGAAGTCCATCAACATGCCCATCACTTCCGAAAACCATTCCCTAGCAGGCCAGAATGGAGCCACTAGGATCATTCACCCCGAATCGAGGAGAGCGAATTTCCTGAAGACCAGATTGATGATCTCGAACGGGGGCAACGCAAACATGGCCACCCCTGTCCAATCCATCAGGAAGGAGTCCACTGCTAGAACTTCCTCGTCCGGGACTAGGGAGCAGCAGTAGGGGATCCTCTTCTTCCAGTTGGAGGCAAAAAGGTCTGTTACAGGTCTGCCCCGCAACATCCAGAGACTGACAGACTTGCGGGTTGAGAGACCATTCTGAGGGAAAAACAAGTCTCTTCCTGCTGAGCATGTTTGTCCCGATGTCTCTTGCCCTAGAACAAACCTCCTTTCTAGATCCAAGAAATCAGAACGAAGGCGTCCTTGATCTCGACACACGATTCGACTAGTGTCATCACGAAGTCCTAGATTCTCATGTTCAAAGCCATGCCTCATGCTAGAAATTCGACATCGAGCATCCTGAAAGACGAGGCGCCGATCGTCCTGTAAGACGTGGCGCCGATAATCCTGTAAGACGGGGAGCCGAGAGGTTAACAGAGCGAGACGCTGAACGTACTAAAAGACAAGGTGCTGAGCGTCCTGGTGTCAGAAGAGACTCTTCTTGCTGACAGGAAGACCTAATTACGTGAACATGAGAGGGGCGGAGCTGAGACCAAAACACACGCCCGAAACTGACCCATTCTTCCTTGCAAACAAACCTCAGATAAAGTTTGATTGCATACCCTGCCACTTAGACTCCTCTCTAGAACTGGGAGAGAGAATCGTTGTAGCTAAAAGCTAAAGGAGGTTTCCCTATAAAATGAAAAAGTAATCCTCCTTCAGAAGAAGTACTGACCAAAGGTCTGCTCCCCTCTTCTCCAAAGATTTGATGTCTCCATGGAGGACTTTGACTTCTGAACGAAGGCGTAAAGAGCATTTACGTCCAGGACCGGACAAAAGACTCCCTCTCCCAAAAGAGAGACATTGAAGTTGCAAAGTCGGTTAGGCAGAAAAGTCTTATCGGAGTAACTAACAAAGGAGGATTCACTAGGAAAAAGATTTCGCATCCATCCCAGTAAAAACACGGACCAAAGGTCTGCTCCTCTCTCCCAGGCTCGCCAGAAGTAGCAAAGTCTGGCTCCTACTGTTTTTAGTCATCAAAGGTTTCTGTTTTAAGAAACAAAAATTAATATATTCTTAAAGCTACATTAATGACCACGTGAAAACTCAGAGGGTGGGGAACATGGAGCAACAGAACTTAGGATCCTCTCCTTCTGTTAACCTCAAACAATTCAACAGGAGAAAAGTGATCACTAAAGTCATCCTTGACAAAGATCTTATAAGACGTGGCGTCGCCCTGAAAGGACAAGGCGGCGATCGTCCTATCATCCTGAAAGACGAGGCTGCCCTCGTCCCGAAAGACGAGGCTGCCCACGTCCCGAAAGACGAGGCTGCCCTCGTCCCGAAAGACGAGGCTGCCCTCGTCCCGAAAGACGAGGCTGCCCACGTCCCGAAAGACGAGGCTGCCCACGTCCCGAAAGACGAGGCTGCCCACGTCCCGAAAGACGAGGCTGCCCACGTCCCGAAAGACGAGGCTGCCCACGTCCCGAAAGACGAGGCTGCCCACGTCCCGAAAGACGAGGCTGCACTCGCCCCGAAAGACGAGGCTGCACTCGCCCCGAAAGACGAGGCTGCACTTGCCCTGAAAGACGAGGCTGCATTCGCCCCGAAAGACGAGGCTGCATTCGTCCCGAAAGACGAGGCTGCATAAGTCCTGAAAGACGAGGCAGCATTAGTCCTGAAAGACGAGGCTGCATTCGCCCTGAAAGACGAGGCTGCATTCGCCCTGAAAGACGAGGCTGCATTCGTCCTGAAAGACGAGGCAGCATTCGCCCTGAAAGACGAGGCTGCATTCGTCCTGAAAGGCGAGGCAGCATTCGCCCTGAAAGACGAGGCTGCATTAGTCCTGAAAGACGAGGCAGCATTCGCCCTGAAAGACGAGGCTCCATTCGCCCTGAAAGACGAGGCTGCATTTGCTCTGAAAGACGAGGCTGCATTCGTCCTGAAAGACGAGGCAGCATTCGCCCTGAAAAACGAGGCTGCATTCGTCCTGACCGACGAGGCAGCATTCGCTCTGAAAAACGAGGCTGCATTAGTCCTGAAAGACGAGGCAGCATTCGTCCTGAAAGACGAGGCAGCATTCGTCCTGAAAGACGAGGCAGCATTCGTCCTGAAAGACGAGGCAGCATTCGTCCTGAAAGACGAGGCAGCATTCGCTCTGAAAAACGAGGCTGCATTAGTCCTGAAAGACGAGGCAGCATTCGTCCTGAAAGACGAGGCAGCATTCGCCCTGAAAGACGAGGCTGCATTCGTCCTGACAGACAAGGCAGCATTCGCCCTGAAAGACGAGGCTGCATTCGTCCTGACAGACGAGGCAGCATTCGCTCTGAAAGACGAGGCTGCATTCGTCCTGAAAGACGAGGCAGCATTCGTCCTGAAAGACGAGGCTGCATTCGCCCTGAAAGACGAGGTTGCATTTGCCCTGAAAGACGAGGCTGCATTCGTCCTGTCTTGAAAGACTTAGCGCCGAGCGTTAAGGCAAAAAGATATTCATTATGCCGCTCGGCGCGTTCGGTTCCGACCAGAGGGTTCATAAGGCCGACTGGCGCTCTGGGACAAAAACCGAGTCAATGATGGTTTGTAAGCATTGATATTAGCAGAGAATATCTATGACTTAAGAATTGCCATTAAAATCAAAAGGGATGCAATGCAAAACTCTAAAAGCAGTGTAAGAATCTTAACGTTCAACGCTCTTTGCTTTACCATGGCAAGGGCGAGCATTCTTGGGAACGTTAACAGGAACGCTCGCGAGGGCGTTTGCTCGTGAGCTAACGCCTCTCGTTTCCTTTCGCCGATCGACGTTCCTTCTCCCATGGGCCGGGGAGCTTGGAAGAGGTCTAAGGCTAGGAAAACAACGTCCCTGTGCTGAAAGAATCCAATGCCTAATTTAGCACTGAAAACTTGCACTATTAAACTCTTACACAAAAAACCATAATTAGTCCTGCCCGTTGTGAGAGAACTTATTCTTCTGCCACGGGCTTGAATGAGAAAGCAAAAACGTCTCTAGTACTTGCTATATAAACTGTAACAAAATATTTTTATAGCATATAAAACTGACATTCCATAATAAAATAAAAGATGTTGAAGACACTCACCCGGTAGTTACATATAACCACCGGTAAAATTAAATGTCATAAATACCTACCCGGTAGTTACATACAAACGCTGGGAAAGTTATACGTTAAAGATTAATATGAACAGAAAAAAGGGAAAACAAATGTAATCCACAATTAATTCAAAGGGAATTCAAAAACAAGCGAGTTGAAATGATAAAAAGAACAGATATAGCAATAACGTATCTATATATATATAAATGTAAACAATAGGAACATATAAATGAAAATGCTACTAAAACTAGAATTTCCATATAAATTAGTTGTTGTTGGAGAATAATAGCCAACACTTTAATTCCCATATCGAAAGAACGCTACCAAGGCATGTTGGGACTGCACCGATAGTAACGAGTAACAGCGCAAATTAACCATACGCTAGTTCTATTTAATTTATGAAATTAGATCGATGATTTAAAGAACGAATACCAAATGGACAAATATTTCTTTAAAATTTTACATTAAAAGTTAAAAAACTTATATAAGTGGAATTCCTCCCATTCTTTGCATAAAACAAATAAAGAGAATTGTAAGACATACATGAAGATTACGTCACAAGACTGTGACGCCATAGAGTTGCCAGAACGTATTTCCGTCAAAAGGATTAAAAACTTCGCAACTAAAATATAGTGCACAAACAAAACCTCTGCATACAAACTGTGAGGATCAACCGACACTTTCGGTAACCTCATCTTGCATAAATCACTCGCACAAACACGAAAATTAAGTTATCACTCATGATAAACAATAATAAAACACGATTGCCAAAACCCTAAATCAGTGTACTTCACCAAACGAAGTCCAAAAAGCGAAGAAGGGAAAATGATTCGAAAAACTCTCAATGGTGGACCGACGATGTTTTCGATCCAGCCGGCAGAGATGAACTGAAGTCTTGGACACGGGAATGATTCCTTGGACCACCCTGTGACGGGTGTTACCACCTACCTCCCAACCACCAAAAGGCGGTTGCCTCGTTTTGAAAAATTCTCCCGATTTAGAGATATCAGCTATATATATATAACTGCCAGGTAAGTACTATTCATAAAAGTTAGCGTTTATAGAGACGGAGAGTATATATTGTGCAGCTGTAAAGCTTATACATGTACTGTATACTCAAAATCAAGACAGAATGTTGCATAGACTCACATACAATATTAGCTGTAGTAGGACAAGTTCATGAACCTCTGATACAGTGTTTCCAAGTACTGCCATTCATCAAAGAATACTAATGCCTGTGGGAAACCAGATGGAACTTCTTTAGCTGGGCACCTTTCTAGGCTTTCATACTATATTTCCTTCAGTCTAACTACCACCGACAGAAGAAGAAAGCAAGGATGTAATGCAAGTTTCCTTCCCAAAATTTCACCAACTGGTCCTCAACTCATCCGTAACAATCTAGATTAACGTCGAATAAAATACAAGGGTGCTATTTATTTCAGCACCAGGAAAAGTAATTGAAGGCAAGGGGTTTGATGCCAGAGCATGGGTTTTGACAGCAGCAGGACTGTAGCTTAATGCTCTTGAATTGCCATTTAAGAAGAGTCCCGGAACAAGAAAAGGGACAAGAATGTGCCTAAAGTACTGTAATTCCGTGGTACTGACAACACTCAAGGGATACCAACATCCCAAGAGCAGAAACAGGTAAAGCCAGTGACCATTTGTGGAATGTCCATCATTCCTAGGTAAAAACCACCATTGATGGAGAGCAGACCAATTTGCTGCCATCCTTTCTGATCCCTGTTAAGAATGAAGGGAATGAGAAACAGATCCAGTCTAAGAAGCAGGGGTTACAGAGCAACAAAATAAATAAATCGGAAAAATTAGCGCATGGAGTACAGTATTATCTCCTACGAGTCAAATTATAATTGGACCTCTTCTCAATACTGCACTTCCCCTGAGGATAACAATCCGCAGACCTCTTATAACAGTAAAGAGAGCTTAATGTAGAGTATTCATATCTATTGGTAGAAATAAATGAGGTCCCTTTTTTTTTCATTTGTTTGATGTCGGCTACCCCCAAAATTGGGGGAAATGCCTTGGTATATGTATGTATGTATAATTTTCCTTCAAATGTTATTTACAGGTACAATATTTTTCGCCACTGAAGAATATCAATTAAGGGAGAACGCTTCATGCAAAATATTGAAAATTCCAACAGCATTAGACGAGTCTTTACTCAGTCATAATTGAATAACAATGAGGGTGGTACACATACTACTCAGTTACCTGACACTATGAACTACCTTATTGACAATTTTCAGTAACTAAACCAGGTTGTACCAAGACATACCCATATAAAAGATGAAGATTTGTACTTCCACATGAAAACATGCTTTCAAAACCTTGTTCAACTATCAAATATGAAGTTGTATACAAATAATACTCAGAGCAGATAAATAAACATGAAATTATTGATACAAGAACATATTGTATTGGGGTACCAACAAAGATAATACCCTTTCTTACAATTTATTACAAAATGCCATTACTTACCTGGGGGACTAAGTAATCACACACAGTTATGATTATACCAGTAACGGAGATCAATGTCAATACTGAGGGTTCAATATACCAGACCATCCTAAAAGGGAACAAATAATGAGATTGATTTGAAATTTCTGTACATAGTAATGATAGTAATGAATGACTCTACAAAGAAATAACAATCCTTGTCTACACAATGAAAATTAAGGTACCATAATTTCAAGATATGTTAATTTCAAAAAAAAAAAAAAAAAAAAAAAAAAAAAATCATAGTCACACATCAATAGTTTTTTTTTTCCTTTACAGATTAAACTATAAAAAGTACTATGATATGCAATGTTAAATTTTCGTAAAAAAAATTATGAGGCAGTCAAAATTCCAAACCATCTGAATATAATTGGGGTTATCACCAACACACAATAGGTAAAGATATGTTTTCAGAAGAAAAACAAATTGGTATAAATAGACTGAATTACAAATTGGATCCATCTTTAACAAGATAAAGTTGTATCTGAGACAAGTTACATTATATGATGGCTGTGAACAGCAGCAGATATAATTTTATCCAATTTAAAACCTAAAATAAAACTTGAAAGGAGAGAACAAAGGCTTATACTATGATTAGAGAAAAAAGTCATGACATAAAGAGGAAATCTTGTCTGAACACATCAAATGTCATCATCATAGCCATATTTGTGCCGGCTTTTCCCTTTATAGACTTGGATGTGCCCAAAGGCCTTCCCACTTTCATCTGTAACACATGTTTTGCACAAGGAATAGAATTTCCTTAGTGATAGGGTCCCTTTCTGTCATGATTTACTATGCCCTCTCACTGGTATTTGTAAGGCTACATGCACATCTCCTGATCTTCTGATTAGTTCTTCGTCACCCTCTTCTCATCTGTCCATAGAATCTCAATTTTTAGATTTCTGCTTATTTTCCACCACTTTCTCACTCTGGACATGAAAACTAAGTCTATATTTACACCTCAAAATCTACTTTTTTTGTTGTCAGTGCCAAAAAATGATATTTTGATAATAAAATAAATTTTTGAATATACTTACCCGGTGAATATATAATAGCTGACGTCTCCGACGGCTCGACAGAATTCAAAAACTCATGAGCGATCGCCATGAAGGTAGCGGGTGTGCCCACCAGCGCCGACTATCGGCCAGATACCGCATATACATGTAAACAGCTCCAGTTCTTCTCATCCCGCTGGGTCTCTATCGGGGAGGAAGGGGGGGCCTTTAATTTATATATTCACCGGGTAAGTATATTCAAAAATTTATTTTATAATCAAAATATCATTTTTAAATATTAAACTTAGCCGGTGAATATATAATAGCTGATTCACACCCATGGTGGTGGGTAGAGACCAGTATTAATACAGTTTACGGCGTATATGCTTAGAGTTTTTGACAGTTATATCATAACAAAACCCAAATAAATATAGGTACCTGGTAAGGAAGCTGACTCTAACGATTACTCTGCCTTGTTAGTCCGCTTTCCTCACGAAGCCCAGCCATCCTCTTAGGATGCTGAAAGACTCCCAGGAGCTGAAGTATCCAGGGCGACAACCCATACAACAGGACCTCATCAAAACCCTTAATCTGGGCGCTCTCAAGAAATGACATTTGACCACCCGCCAAATCAAAAAGGATGCGAAAGGCTTCTTAGCCTTCCATACAACCCAATTAAAAACATTTCAAGAGAAGATTAAAAGGATATTGGAATTAAGGGAATGTAGTGGTAGAACCCTTACCCACTACTGCACTCGCTGCAACAAATGGACCCAGTGTGTAGCAGTCCTCATAAAGAGTCTGGACATCTTTTAAGTAAAATGACGCGAATACCAACTTACTTCTCCAAACGGTCGCGTCCATAATACTTTGCAGAGATCTGTTTTGCTTAAAGGCCACGGAAGTTGCTATAGCTCTTACTTCGTGCGTCTTAACCTTAAGCAAGCAACGATCTTTTTCACTCAAGTGAGAATGAGCCTCTCGGATTAAAAATCTAATAAAATATGACAAAGCATTCTTTGACATAGGCAATGAAGGCTTCTTAACTGAGCACCACAAGGCCTCAGATCCACCTCATAAGGATTTAGTCCGAGCTAAATAAAACTTCAGAGCTCTAACTGGACACAGCACTCTTTCAAGCTCGTTGCCTACGATCTCTGACAGGCAAGGTATATCAAATGACTTAGGCCAAGGACGAGAAGGCAGTTCATTTTTGGCCAAGAAAACCAAGCTGAAGTGAACATGTGGCTTTATCTGTAGAAAAGCCGATGTTCCTACTGAAGGCATGAATTTCACTGACCCTTTTAGCCGAAGCCAAGCACACTAATAAGAAAAGCGTCTTGAGGGTGAGATCCTTCAGGGAGGCTGAATGTAATGGCTCAAACCTGTCGGACATTAGGAACCTTAGGACCACGTCTAAGTTCCATCCAGGAGTTGCCATACGACGCTCCTTAGAGGTCTCGAAGGACTTAAGGAGATCTTGGAGATCTTTATAATTGGACAGATCTAAGCCTCTATGTCTGAACACAGACGCCAACATGCTCCTGTAGCCCTTAATAGTGGGCGCTGAGAGGGAGCGAACATTTCTCAGATGTAGGAGAAAGTCTGCAATTTGGGCTACAGAGGTACTGGAAGAGGAAATGGATGATGACTTGCACCAGTTTCTAAAGACTTCCCACTTCGACTGATAGACCTTGATGGTAGATGCTCTCCTAGCTCTCGCAATCGTTCTGGCTGCCTCCTTCGAAAATCCTCGAGCTCTTGAGAGTCTTTCGATAGTCTGAAGGCAGTCAGACGAAGCGCGGGGAGGCTTTGATGAAGACTCCTTACGTGGGGCTGCCGTAAGAGATCCATCCTTAAAGGTAGACTCCTTGGAACGTCTACCAGCCATTGAAGTACCTCTGTGACCCACTCTCTCGCGGGCCAGAGTGGAGCAACCAATGTCAACCTGGTCCCTTCGTGAGAGGTGAACTTCTGCAGCACCTTGTCTAGGATCTTGAAAGGTGGAAAGGCATAAACGTCCAGGTGAGACCAGTCCAGCAGGAAAGCGTCTATGTGAGCTGCCTCTGGATCTGGAACTGGAAAGCAGTAAGTCGAGAGCCTCTTTGTCAGAGAGAGTAGCAAAAAGATCTATGGTGGGTAGACCCCATGTCATCCATAGCTTCTCGCACACAGTCTTAGGCAACGTCCACTCCATGGAGATGACTTGTCCTCTTCTGCTGAGGCCGTCCGCCAAGACATTCATTTCTGCACAAATCTCGCCAAAGGAGAGATGTTACTGCCTTAAATGGAGTTCCTTCTGATCCGTGGATCAAAGAACCGAGCCTTCCAGACTGTCCAGTGGAGCTCCCTAACCCAAATCCGCTGCATCTGAAAACAACACATGGTTTGGGTTCTTGATCGCAAGAGAAAGACCTTCTCGAAGTCTGATGTTGCTGTCCCACCAAATCAGACATGTCTAGACTGAGTTGGAGATTGGGAAAAAGATACTCACTAAGCCCTTCTCCTTGTTCCAATGTTTTAGGTGAAATAGGAAAGGGCATAGGTTGAGTCTCCCCAGAGAGATAAACTACTCCAGCGATGAAAGAGTTCCCACGAGGCTAGTTCAAACTCTTACAGAGCAACTGTTTTTCTCTTGCAAGTGAAGGACTTTTAACAGAGCTTGTTCCATTCTTGCGGGAGACGAAAAGGGCCGAAAAATCAGACACTGTATCTCCATTCCCAAAAAAAGAATAGTCTGGGATGGGATACTGTAAGTTACGACTTCTCTACGTTCACTATGAGACCTAGCTCCTTGGTTAGGTCTAATGTCCATTAGGGGCTCTCCAGACAGCGATATAATGACGACGCCCTGATTAGCCAGTCGTCAAAATAAAGGGAGGCTCTGAATCCTCAAAAAATCTAGAAAGCTTGCTACATTTTGCAAGGGCCTTGTAAAAACAAGAGGAGCAGGAATGAGGTCGGAGTACAGTGCTCGACAGTGGTACATTACTTTCCCGTCCACAAACCTCAGATGTAGTTGAAAGTTTGGATGAATCGGGATGTGGAAGTATGCATCCTGAAGGTCGAGAGAGACCATCCAGTCGCCTTCCCTTAATGCTGTCAAGACAGCTTGGTAGTCTTCATCGTGAAGTTTGTCTTGACAATGAACACATTGAGCGCACTTACATCTTAAGTACTCCTGCAGTGAACGTGGCTGCCAGATCATTGGAGCCATCCCTGATAGTCTTGTTCCTGCAGAGAACGTGGCTGTCAGATCATTGGAGCCATCCCTGATAGCCTTGTTTATGCATGACATAATTGTACAACAAAACTTCAAACGCTCGAAAAACTCCTAACAGGAGATGGTCTAGCTCTGAAGCCGACCATAAAATCTTGGAGCATCTCATGGCCAGGCGCCGGGGAGAGTCTATGAGGCTTGAGAAGTCTCTCTGGGCAGAGGCAGGAACTCCCAAGCCGAGAACTTCTCCCGTGTCATACCAGACGCTTGCTCTATAAGCCAGTTTAAAAGGAGGGAAAGCAAAGGCTGTCTCCCCCAAACTCCTCCTGGTGATCAACCAGTCGCCTAGCAAACGTAAAGCTCTCTTAGAAGAGCGAGAGAGCACTAGCTTAGAAAACAACGGCTTCGTAGTAGCTAGGCCTAGTGTAAACTCTGACGTTTAGGCGAACAAGGAGCAGCAGTTACAAAATGGTCCGGACAAAGATCCTTAAAAATCCGCATGATTTATTTAAAGTCCATAGAGGGCTGAGCAGCTTTAGGCTCCTCTCCGTCTGACAAAGTCCCCAAGGGAATATCAGTAGGAGGGGGATCAGCAACTTCCTCATCTGAAGGAACCTCGTCCGACAATTGATGAGTCTCAAGCAAGGGAGAGACCTGCCGTGGTGGCAATGCTTGACAAGCAGAGTCCACACGCAAAGGAGCATCAGTAGCAGTCAAGGACGCTACGTCATGTAACTGCTTAAAGGACTGACCAGCAACAACAACAGGTGCGGGAGGACGCTCGACGTCAAGTCGAGACTGCCTTGACTGCCTAGATAGAGCAGTTAAAACAACTCTTGACTGCGGTGCTTGACGTTCAACGTCAAAACAAGGCAACTGAGCTGGTTGGCGAACGTCCTGAACGTCAACACGAGACTGCGGCAGCGGCTGAACGTCAACACGAGGCTGCGGCAGCGGCTGAAAGTCAACACGGGACTGCAGCGAGTGATGTGACTGACGTGACAAACTACCGACATCACGTTTCATAACGTCAAAAGGACGAGTAAATGCTCATTTGGGCGGCTGACGGCCAGAGTCTCGTTTAGTGTAACGGCGACTCGAAAGCGAAGGTTCATCGTGAACCTGCTCAACGTCATACTTCTCCATAAGGGAGGCAAGCTTAGTCTGCATGTCCTGCAGGACAACCCATTTAGGATCAACAGGAGTTGGAACGGGCCGAGACGACGGTAACGTCTGTGTTGGCAAAACATTGCCTTTACCGCGACCCTCGGACCCCGTGTTACGCTTGCGTTTAATAGGCGAACCGTCTTCCGACGACTGCAAAGGGTCAGAGCTGTCCCCATGGCTATAGCCAGGACGCTGGACCTGTCCTGAAGGGACTGACTTCCGCTTTAAGGGTCTAGAAACTTTGCTCCAAGGTTTCTTTTGCGAGAAGCCTTCGGATGACGAGGAGAAAAACAGCCTCGCTCGTCTTATGGTAGGGGCGATCTTGCTAGACACGCCCGATACCATAGAGGGAACGTTTGTTCGTTGGTTAAAGCCTCTCGTCCCCATAAGTCCTACGACATTACTTCTCCCTGGTAGCATGGGAGCCTGAAAGAGGTCTCGGACTAGGTGAACGACAAGCACGAACAGACGAACCCTCGGTCGCAACACTAAAAAACACTTTGCGCAATTATCACTTTATCACTACGATTTTCTGTTTTTGCACTTACTTCACTGAAATCGTATTTTTCAATAATTTCACATTAGGCATGAATAAAACTGATTTCTACCTGAAGCACGCAATTCTCCCCTACATCAAAAGGTTATAATTGCGAAATGAGTCGTATAATGTAAGCACATTAGTACAAGCAAAAATCAGTAAAAATATATATCGAATAAAACGGCAATATATAAAGTTAAAAAGATCAGTGACTGGGGAGGAGACTAAACACTAGTTCATTAAAAACTACGTTTTCAATCTCTCACCGTACAGTGCCTTGGGACGAGAATAAAAACTAAAAACGTTTTATCCTTTCTCCCCGTACAGACTTGGGACGAGAGTAAAAAACTGAATCGAGAACAACGTTACTCGCTTGGGACGAGAATAAAGATCGGAACGTTCTCTCTTCCTCTCTCTCTCTCCGTCTCTCTCTCTCTCTCTCTTGATTTCACACAGAAGAGAAATGCCCACTCACCCTTCGTCAATAAACAGGTTATTTGACCAAAGGAAAAAACTGAAAGGACTAAGAAATTGAAAATTAACAAGTTCCTTTAAATTAGTATTTAAAACACTTCAGTTTGAAAGAAGAATGAACAATACGTCAAAATCGATTTACTCTTTCTGCAAAGTGAAACCGCGATTCTCTCTTTCTCTATCGTAACGATAGAGCGCAAACTGCGTAGCATAAATAAACCAAACGTTAGGCCTAGTTCATCTTTGAAACAGCACGAAGACTATTCAAAGAAAATCTTTCATAAAATATCTACTAAAAAATATTCATTTCATAACTCTTACAGAGCAAATGATTTAAACTTAACGAAAATAAAAGTTGAATGGGCTCAACGTTGTTTAACTTCGGTTTCCAAGTTAGGACCGCCTACTCTCGGACTTGGGGAGGAATAGGTAAGGCCGCATATAAACAAAACATAAAATTTATCTTGATGTTTAGTATAAATGGAAAGCTAATCGAAGAGGCCTAATAAAGGCGGGTGAGATATAAAATATATAGAGGAAAATCTATAATTAACAACAACAATTTATAACGTGATAAGATAATTGCTAAAAGCCTAAAACACACTTCCGTACACTAAGGGAAGGGTCGGCCATCTTCACTCTATGGAAAAAAACAGAGATAAAAGAGCAAGGGCAAAACACTTTTACTCTCCTTTCAAAAGCATTTCTTTTGAGGATAGTATTGAATAATCCAACACGGCAAAAGCAATAAAACCAAAACCAAGTACTTCACCAATTCGGTAGAAAACTCGAGGTCATAATAGCGAGTGGAATCGACTTGTCGATGAAACCGACAGAGAAGAACTGGAGCTGTTTACATGTATATGCGGTATCTGGCCGATAGTCGGCGCTGGTGGGCACACCCGCTACCTTCATGGCGATCGCTCGCGAGTTTTTGAATTCTGTCGAGCCGTCGGAGACGTCAGCTATTATATATTCACCGGCGAAGTTTAATATTTAAAATTCTACTGCACAGAGAAGTACAATATTACTCTCATTTAACCATCATAAGTCCTTACTCTTTTATTAATATGGTAATTCTATTAACCAAAAATCTATCTCTATACTTTTATCCAGAATCCATACTCCAGAGTATAGCAGTCCTTTATTGCTCTTCCAATATATTTTGGTCATTAAAATCCTCTTACTTTACGCCTATTTTCTATTCATAAACATTTCTTATGATAACACTACCTTTATCATTTACTACCCTGTACTGTAATTAACTCTTTCACATCAGAAAGATGGCTAAAAGTTGAAATACCAAAAAACTTATAACATTATAAGAACAATATGAATGGTGTTGATTATAACAGTTTATAGAAGTTCTCGATGATTTTTTGAAGGGTTAACTCATGTCAAGTTATGTGTCTTAAAACCAATTAACAACAGAACAATACATAACTGTAAATGAACAATGAAAAGAAATTCTTTCAGTCAGCAAGAAAAACTATAAATAAACTACAATAGAGTATTGTACTGTGCTTTAAAATATAGGCTACACTTTCATAAGCATGAAATGCAATTGAAAATTAAAATATCTTACAAGAACAAAGTTGTAACAGTTGAAACAGAAATGGCTGGATAGTAGTTCTTCTCCCAAATCAAGACCGAGTAGGCTGCACATAGCACTTCTCGCCAGCCTTCCAGCTCTCGCCGAAGCGTCTTTACTCTCTGGTCCTGGAAAAAAAAACCCAAAGGATTCAGTAATAACAACTTCCATCTTCCAGAGATAAAGACAGAATTCACTCACTTCTCTGAAAGTTATGAACATTAAAAATCACATAATAAATTAGCAACCAGTTTTCATACATTAACCCTTTTACCCCCAAAGGACGTACTGGTACGTTTCACAAAAGCCATCCCTTTACCCCCATGGACGTACCAGTACGTCCTTGCAAAAAAAATGCTATAAAAAAATTTTTTTTTCATATTTTTGATAATTTTTTGAGAAAAATGTTATTTTTATTACTAAAATAAATTTTTGAATATACTTACCCGGTGATTATATCAGCTGCAGCTCTGCTGCCCGACAGAAAAACCTAAGGTCAAAATACGCCAGCGATCGCTATGCAGGTAGGGGGTGTACATCAACAGCGCCATCTGTCGAGCAGGTACTCAGTACTCAATGTAAACACAGAACTCAATTTTCTCCTCGGTCCACTGGGTCTCTATTGGGGAGGAAGGGAGGGTCCTTTAATATATAATCACCGGGTAAGTATATTCAAAAATTTATTTTAGTAATAAAAATAACATTTTTCAATATTAAACTTAGCCGGTGATTATATCAGCTGATTCACACCCAGGGGGGTGGGTAGAGACCAGCATTAATTGTTTACATTATGAGCTAAGTATTTTGTATTTCATTTTAGCAGTTATTCAAAATAACAAACATAAAATAAATAAGTACCTGGTAAGGAAGTCGACTTGAACAATTACTCTGCCTTTTTAAAGTACGTCTTCCTTACTGAGCCTCGCGATCCTCTTAGGATGCTGAGCGACTCCTAGGAGCTGAAGTATCAAGGGTTGCAACCCATACTAAAGGACCTCATCAAAACCTCTAATCTAGGCGCTTCTCAAGAAAAGAATTTGACCACCCGCCAAATCAAACAGGATGCGAAAGGCTTCTTAGCCTTCCGGACAACCCAAAAAACAACAATAAAAAACATTTCAAGAGAAAGATTAAAAAAAAAAGGTTATGGAATTAGGGGAATGTAGTGGTTGAGCCCTCACCCACTACTGCACTCGCTGCTACGAATGGTCCCAGGGTGTAGCAGTTCTCGTAAAGAGACTGGACATCTTTAAGATAAAAAGACGCGAACACTGACTTGCTTCTCCAAAAGGTTGCGTCCATTATACTCTGCAGAGATCTATTTTGTTTAAAGGCCACTGAAGTTGCGACAGCTCTAACTTCATGTGTCCTTACCTTCAGCAAAGCATGGTCTTCCTCATTCAGATGGGAATGGGCTTCTCGTATCAACAGTCTGATATAATAGGAAACTGCATTCTTTGACATAGGTAAAGAAGGTTTCTTAATAGCACACCATAAAGCTTCTGACTGTCCTCGTAAAGGTTTAGTTCGTCTTAAATAGAACTTAAGAGCTCTAACAGGGCATAAGACTCTTTCTAGTTCATTTCCAACCAAGTTTGAAAGGCTTGGAATATCGAACGATTTTGGCCAAGGACGAGAAGGTAGCTCGTTTTTGGCCAGAAAACCAAGCTGTAAAGAACATGTAGCCGTTTCAGATGAAAATCCGATGTTCTTGCTGAAGGCGTGTATCTCACTGACTCTTTTAGCTGTTGCTAGGCAAACTAGGAAAAGAGTCTTTAAAGTGAGATCTTTAAAGGAGGCTGATTGTAGTGGCTCGAACCTTTCTGACATGAGGAATCTTAGTACCACGTCTAAATTCCAACCCGGCGTAGCCAAACGACTCTCCTTCGAGGTCTCAAGAGACTTAAGGAGGTCCTGTAGATCTTTGTTGTTAGAAAGATCTAAGCCTCTGTGACGGAAGACTGCTGCCAACATGCTTCTGTAACCTTTGATCGTGGGGGCTGAAAGAGATCTTTTCTTCCTCAGGTATAATAGGAAGTCAGCTATTTGGGTTACAGAGGTACTGGTTGAGGATACTGATACCGACTTGCACCAGTTTCGGAAGACTTCCCACTTCGACTGGTAGATTCTAAGAGTGGATGTCCTCCTTGCTCTAGCAATCGCCCTGGCTGCCTCCTTCGAAAAGCCTCTAGCTCTCGAGAGTCTTTCGATAGTCTGAAGGCAGTCAGACGAAGAGCGTGGAGGTCTGGGTGTACCTTCTTCACGTGCGGCTGACGTAGAAGGTCCACTCTTAGAGGAAGAGTTCTGGGTACGTCCACCAGCCATTGAAGTACCTCGGTGAACCATTCTCTCGCGGGCCAGAGGGGAGCAACCAACGTCAACCTTGTCCCTTCGTGAGAGGCGAACTTCTGCAGTACCTTGTTGACAATCTTGAACGGGGGGAATGCATAAAGGTCTAGATGGGACCAATCCAGCAGAAAGGCATCTATATGAACTGCTGCTGGGTCCGGGATCGGTGAGCAATATATTGGGAGCCTCTTGGTCCTTGAAGTTGCGAAGAGATCTATGGTAGGTTGGCCCCATGAGGCCCATAGTCTCTTGCACACATCTATGTGAAGGGTCCATTCTGTTGGGATGATTTGACCCTTCCGACTGAGGCAATCCGCCATGACATTCATATTGCCCTGAATGAACTTCGTTACTAGAGAGAGGTTTAGATCTCTTGACCAGGTGAGGAGGTCCCTTGCGATCTCGAACAACGTCATAGAATGGGTCCCTCCTTGCTTGGAGATGTACGCCAAGGCCGTGGTGTTGTCCGAGTTCACCTCCACCACTTTGCCTTGAAGGAGGGACTTGAAGCTTTTCAAGGCCAGATGAACTGCCAGTAGCTCCTTGCAGTTGATGTGTAACGTTCTTTGATGCGAGTTCCACGTTCCCGAGCATTCCCGACCGTCTAGTGTCGCACCCCAGCCCGTGTCCGATGCGTCCGAGAAGAGAATGTGGTCGGGGGTCTGAACAGCCAGGAGCAGACCCTCTCTGAGGTTGATGTTGTCCTTCCACCAAGTCAGTGATGACTTCATCTCCTCGGAAATGGGGATCGAGACCGCTTCTAGCGTCTTGTCCTTTTTCCAGTGAACAGCTAGGTGAAATTGAAGGGGACGGAGGTGCAGTCTCCCTAACGTAATGAACTGTTCCAGGGATGAAAGCGTCCCTATCAGACTCATCCACTGTCTGACTGAACATCGGTCCTTCTTTAGCATGTTCTGGATGCATCCTTGGGCTTGACTTGTTCTGGGGGCCGACGGAAAAGCCCGAAAAGCTTGACTGTGAATCTCCATCCCTAAGTACACTATAGTTTGGGATGGAACCAGTTGGGACTTTTCCATATTGACCAGGAGACCCAATTCCTTGGTCAGATCTAGAGTCCACTCTAGATTCTCCAGACAGCGGCGACTGGAAGAGGCTCTTAGAAGCCAGTCGTCCAAATAGAGGGAGGCTCTGATGTCCGCTAAATGCAGGAATTTAGCAATATTCCTCATCAGTTTCGTAAAGACAAGAGGAGCCGTGCTTAGGCCAAAGCACAGGGCTTGGAACTGGTAGACAACCTTCCCGAAAACGAACCTTAGAAAAGGCTGGGAATCTGGGTGGATGGGGACGTGAAAGTAAGCGTCCTTTAGGTCTAAAGAAACCATCCAGTCTTCCTTCCTGACCGCTGCTAGAACCGACTTTGTCGTCTCCATGGCGAACGTCTGCTTTGTGACAAAGACATTCAGAGCACTGACGTCTAGCACCGGTCTCCACCCTCCTGTCTTCTTTACCACTAAGAAGAGACGGTTGTAGAAGCCCGGGGATTGATGGTCCCGGACTTTGACTACCGCTCCCTTTTGTAGTAAGAGAGACACCTCTTGCTTCAAAGCTAGTCTCTTGTCCTCCTCTCTGTACCTGGGAGAGAGATCGATGGGAGACGTTGCTAGAGGGGGTTTGCGTATAAACGGGATCTTGTACCCTTCTCTGAGCAACTTCACAAATTGTGCATCTGCGCCCCTTTTCTCCCAGGACTGCCAGAAGTTCTTGAGTCTGGCTCCCACTGCTGTCTGAAGAAGGTGGCAGTCAGACTCTGCCCTTAAAGGACTTGGTACCTTTCTTATTCCCACGTCTCCCTTCGGCACGAGCACCTCCTCTGCTGGAAGCTCTGCCACGAAAGGGCGGAATGAACCTGGACGCTGGAGTGTCCATCCTGGGTCTAGACACGGTAGGCATAGGGGTGGCTTTGCGGGCAGAAGACGCAACCAGGTCATGCGTGTCTTTTTGTATCAAGGAGGCAGCAATCTCCTTTATCAACTCCTCTGGGAACAGGCACTTTGAGAGAGGAGCAAACATAAGTTCCGATTTCTGACACTGTGTAACTCCAGCTGACAAGAAGGAGCACAGGTTTTCCCGTTTCTTGAGGACCCCGGAAACGAACGAAGCCGCAAGCTCACTGGAACCGTCCCGTATGGCCTTGTCCATGCAGGACATAAGGAGCATGGAAGTTTCCTTGTCAGAAGGGGAGATCTTCCTGCTCAACGCTCCCAAACACCAATCCAAAAAATTAAAAACCTCGAAGGCTCTGAACACTCCTTTCATCAGATGGTCTAAGTCTGAAGGAGTCCAACAAATCTTGGAGCGTCTCATAGCAAGCCTGCGGGGAGAGTCTACTAGACTTGAGAAGTCGCCCTGGGCAGAGGCAGGAACTCCCAAGCCGAGAACTTCTCCCGTGGCATACCAGACGCTCGATCTGGACGAGAGTTTTGCAGGGGGAAACGTGAATGCTGTCTTCCCAAGGTGCATTTTGGATTGCATCCATTCCCCCAACACTCTTAATGCTCTCTTAGACGAGCGGGCGAGGACAAGCTTCGTAAAGGCAGGTGCGGATGACTGCGTGCCAGAAGCGAACTCAGATGGAGGAGAGCGTGGGGCCGCAGAAACAAACTGATCAGGAAACATCTCCCTGAACAGTGCAAGAACTTTCCTAAAGTCCAAGGAGGGTTGCGAGGTCTTGGGTTCGTCGATGTCCGTATGCGGGTCGTCAATATGAGCAGCGTCGTCATCATCAGAAAGTCCATCATCTGAATACTGAGGAGGAAGCGGCAAAGGAGCAGGAGTTGGCTGGGCAGCGCTAGGTCTAGAAGTGGTTTAAAAATCAAAATTAAATTTGACCCACCTGAAAAAAACTAAGTCCCTCAACTTCATAACTCTCTCAAATTCCTCTTCAGACTGAGCTCTCATTTGTACGTTAAAAACATAGATTATGTCAATATTACATCATCGACAGTATTCTACATAGCAAGACGTCACCCAAACGTCATAGTTTTTAACCAGAGATGATTATCCACATTTTACTTGGAACTAACATTTTAACAAAACTAGAATCACAAGACTTGAATACCCAACCAATGACAGTTTTACTAGGAAACTGAACACTTTTCACACAATTTCCACCACTAATTTTTCAGTCTTTTGAGACCTATGGAGGAGTGTGAACCTTCAACTTCTGGTGCGGTTTCTTATTTACCATCTACTTTGACGTCAATTTCTGTGAATTCTCTCCCAAGTTCTTGTCTCAATTGTTATTTAAATTATAAAGATTATGTTTTGTATTATTGTGGTAAAATCGAAAGAATAATAAAGTACTGCCAAGATTACGGTGTTATTGAAAGTGACACTATTTGCCCCACCTGTGGTTCTAAGTGCTGACTTGATATTAACAAAAAATCATTTCAATAACAGAAGGCATGTACAGTGAACCCTCGCTACTTCGCGGTTCGACAATCGCGGATTCACCACTTCGCGGGGTTTTTCCATAACCCATATATATATACATATCGCGGATTTTCCGGAAATTTCGAAAATACCGCAATATCTGAAGACCCCAAATACGATATTTCGTTACCTGTAATTCCATTAATACTGTAATTAGTAATATCTGCTCTTACTGATTGTTCATTGCATTACATATGACATATAATTAAGCACAGAAAGAAATAAAACACGAAAAGAGAATGTGATCATACGATAATTCAGTACTGTATACAGTACGTAGTAAAATTAAATCGAACATGAAACGCAAATCAGATGCAGTCATACCATATTAGAATGGTGTGTACTGTAATGGATATGCTTCTTTTCCATGAATCTTTTGTATGTATACGTACGTAGTACTGCATCCAATAATATTCTTTGTTGCAAAAATCACATTTCGAATAAGCGTACGAGAGAGAGAGAGAGAGAGAGAGAGAGAGAGAGAGAGAGAGAGAGAGGCGTAAAATAGCGTACGTAAAGCTGTATTATTATTATTGTTATTATTATTATTATTGTTGTTGTTGTTAATAAAATTATTATTGTTATTATTATTATCATTATTTATTATTATTACGGTATTGTACTTAATCTACGTACGTTCAGTATGCGCGGGGCATCTTCTATGAGTAGGTAACCAACGCATCATAGTACTGTAAGACGGGTTGTGATTGGTTCAAGCGCTGATAGATGACGAATCAGAACTCAAGTTTTGTAATCTAGCCTCTGATTGGTGTTTTGACCGCTTCTCCAACCCGCAGCATCTCTTTCCGCGGTCACTTTGTCTCCCGCTGTATCGCTGTGTTGACGTTGTTAATTGTGAACTTTAATCTGTGCTGTGCGTGACTGTTTTAAGTTGAACTTTTTGTTGAACTTTCTGTTAAACCCTACTGTACAATGCCTCCCAAGCCTTCTGCTTCTACTAAGGCTGGTAGTGAGCCTAAACAGCACCGAAAGATGATGACGATTGCTGAGAAGGTGACGCTTCTCGATACTATGTTAAAAGACAGTAGAAGTTACGCGGCCGCAGACCTCGAAGACCTGACGAAATCGGGCAGTGAAGACAGTGAAACACAGGAAGAGTTCCAAGAAAATGTCGAAGAAACGGTCTTAACATTAGAACGGCTTGCCAAGCTCTGCAAGCTTGCGAATGAGGTGAAAGAAATGTCGCAAGAGTGGGACGAGGATATGGTTCGTTCTGTACAATTCTGCACCAAGATCGATGAACACATGGCTCCCTACAGGATGCTCTTGCGAAAGAAGAAGCAGCGGCAGCAACTTCCGATCACAATGCCCTCAGAAGAAATTGAAGAAGTGTCTCAGGAAGAAGTTGAAGAGGTGTCCCAGGAAAAGACACCTCCGTCTGAAGAGACGTAAAATACTATTATTGGCTGCACAGTAGAAGACATCATCAGCTTCATCATCATCATTTCTACTGTGCAGCAAATTCATCGCCATCATCATTCAAGTTTTTCTTGAACTTCTTTCGTGGTGAGTACAGTAACAATCTTTATTTTTTACTTAAACATTTTAATATTTGTGTCTGTTTTATAGTTTAGTACTGTATGCATTAAGTTAAAGGGAAGGTTTTAAAAGCCTATCATATTTTTTTTGTTTAAAATTTACATTTACGTACGTAAAACAATCTCTCTCTCTCTCTCTCTCTCTCTCTCTCTCTCTCTCTCTCTCTCTCTCTCTCTCTCTCTCGTAAATTGTTTTCCTGCTTTGCTACGTACAGTATGTACTGTATGATTTTATATAGATACGGTAAATAATATTTGTAATAACATATTTTGTAAATGCTTTTACTGTAAATATCATTATTTATCACTTTCATCATGCGCGTTAAATGCCTTCTTTGTTCTGAGCGTGGTTGTTTACTGAGCGTACTTTATGACGCCGTCGTTTCAGGTGGCGTCATAAAGAAAAACATTTCATTTGGAAGTCCTAAGGAAAATTAAGTAAAACATTGGTAATAACAAAATCAACATACTGTATACATCAATATAATCGATGCAAAAACTAACCTATACATATATGTGTACAGTACACTAAATGAGTTTGTTTCTTCATTATGATCAGAGATAAACGTAAACAAAACATTGGTTGCCATTTTTTATCGTGCTTTTTAGGTGTTTAGGAAACGCATGATATAAAATCGCCTTTAATATTTGTGCCTGTTTTAGTTTAGGGTACTGTAGTACATGCATTAAGTGTTCTGTACATTAAAGGGTAGTTTGTTAACAGTACTACGTACAAGGGAAGGTTTTAAAAGTCCGAATATACATGTTAAATAAATAGGTAAATATGGTGTCAATACTTCGCGGATTTTCACCTATCGCGCCCGCGTCTGGAACCTATCTACCGCGATAAACGAGGGTTCACTGTATTGAAAAACAAGAAGAAAATGAAAAAAGTTGCAGTTTTTACATATCCATTTTAGGGGAACTTGGTTTGAAAAGTCTCATTTATATATAGAATTTAATTTGTTACAGTACTTTTATATAATTATATTGATATTAAATCTAGTTACAAATTTGTTGAAAATTAAGTAAGAATTTCTCACTAAACTATAAATGATTGGTGCTCATTCTTCGTGAGGTTATTGTGCATTGGGTATTGAGTCGGAAAGGTGCAGTTCACCTTTACCCTCCACCCTAAGTAAGTACACAAAAGGTTTTAGGCTGTCATATAATTAATATGGCTCTGTAAGGGGGGCTCCCAGCTAGGTAAGGATATGGATACTAGGTTAGGTTAGGTAGTTTGTTTAGGTTAGCTGGTGGCCTTGCACAAGTCGGCATGTACGCAGTCATCCCCATAGCAAACAATCACAAACACAATGAAAAGAAAACAAAAACGAAAAATTTGGTGATTAATCATATTCTTCTTATGTAAAGCCGACTCTTTTACATAGGAGGAGGATGAAAGCAAAGCTAGAATATACCAGTTAAAATTTTATAACAAGGGGTAGGTAGTTGGCTGGTGGTTATTGCAGCTGGGACTTTCTAAAGGGCTGGTGATGGCAGGGTAGTACGAGTAAAGTAGTTACGAAAAAGACGAATTATCTCTAAATTTGTCATTTGTACCAGTACAAATACAAAACCTCGTTATTTACAAAGGAAACTCTTCCTTAGGCTGGAAACATATCTCGGGATTTCTAGATTTGGACCTTGTAGATCGCAAAAGTATAGGTTCCTAGCACCTTGCGCACCAGTGGTGTTGATATACCAAGGGTTTCATGGCTCATGCAATAAGGACACCGAGCTGAAAATCTCTGGGTCGTAACTCTAAGGTAATGGATTTGTCCTGCTCCAATTCATTAAGCTATGTTTTCATAATGAATTTGCTTGGTCCACCCATGTGGCATTTTTATACTACTGTAATAGGTTTGCATAGTTACTACACACTCCCCCCTTGTATGGAGTGTGGGGACTGACTCTTCTATACAGTAATTATACTAGTACAGTATAGAATAGTTGCAAGCTGAGTGGGGCTTACCTGCATCAAGTTATAACATTTGAAAAGCAACAACTTATGACTGAAAAACCGTTGAAAAGTGAACGCACAGGAACACTTGGGAAAGCACACTGCGAAAAAACACAAGTCCCCACGCTGGGAACATGTGGAACACTAAACGCGCACAAAGGATCGAGAGAGACGAGAGTGAGGTGTGAACACCTCACGACCAAGGAACTTAATGAGGAGAATGGCCCAGAGAAGCAGTGACCTGCCCTAATCCTGCCCTCGGGGCGTATTCCTTGGCGGCGGGGGTAGGCCTATGTAGAGAACGGAGTAGGGGGGTAACGGCGCCAAAAACCTTGGTCGAGAAAGAGAGATCACCAAGTGACTCCAAAAGAAAGTAGTTCTCGGTAAGTATTTTGTGTTGGAACAAACCGTATTTCACGAAGACAACAAACACATGGAAGCAACCTAGCTAGCCCAAGTTTCCTCACCTAACCTAAGATGCCTGATCTTACCTATTGGATGTAAATCGAATCCCTGTGTTGGTTTCCCTTGTGAAATATGGCTTTTCAGGTGTATTTTCTTGATTCACTCCTTATAATAAAACTAGAAAATACGGGTTTCCAACAAATAACACCTCATAATTTCCCCTACACAGAAATGGGCGTAAAACATGAATGACTGCTACTGCGACTTCAATCTCAACTAATTAGCAAGAAAGAACTGTTTCAAAGAGCTGGAAGTAGCGTCTCTTTAGAGGTGACGATAAATGGCCACTTGAATGGCGACTGCAAATGTAACCAGGTTATTTCATTGTATAAAAAGTGGGAAATCAATTGCCATTGTGAATTATTAATCAAGTTAATTGTCTCAGTAAACATTAATTTGTGGGGTTCATAAAAATGGCACATTTGTAGATTGGCAGAAACAGGTCAGCTCAGGTATTGAAAAAGGGTTACGTGGGGGGGGGAATCGTTGGGGAAGCAAGCCTGCCGCTCCCATAGAAAATGAGACTCCTTCCATCCGTGTCTGCTGTCACACACTAATAAGTGTATTTAAGATTATGTTGGTCAAGAACTAATATTTGCTTAGTTGTGGCTCGCTTCAATCGCAAATAAACATTATGTCAATGCTCCACTGGTTTGGAAAATGGCATAGGTCTATGTTACGGTATGCGCGTTAACCGAGTGGACTAGTATTAAGACAGACTAAAATTTGGTGACCCGACTACCTACAAACTATCCGAAAATGGGATATATAATACCAATCAATTAAATTAGTGACACGATTTAACCTAAAATAGCAAACATATAACGGTGCATCCTTAGTAGAGAAGCTAAGGGACCCTACGACCTTCCATTAACATCTACTTGGACTAATCGGCGACTATGTCCACATTTCTACAATATAATTGCATATTCCCTTAACAGTTGGGCAAACAGATATATAAAATATAAATTTTGAACAATAATACAAAGCATAGGCCTACACAGCCTTAGGCCTAAGCAAGGGTACTTGTCTATAGAATCTAAAAATTCGGTCAGGAAACACTTCAGAATTTTACATATTATTATTGTCATGCACGGTAACGACATAAATAAGCATATAAACGGAGAGCGGAATCCCATAGGACAAAATAATGAAACCCGTCAAAATATTAGCCAACTTATTGATAAGGGTCCGAAGTGCTACTGTCCTCAGCGGGCATCATGTCCTCAGTGGGTCCTACCCGCTGAGGCTAAACATGTTATGTAGGCAAAATGCCCCCACCAGGCTATGTTGAGTTGGTGAATGGGGTCTCCCCTGCCGTGTCCCTTTCAGGCAAAGGAGGCATTTGTCAGACTTGATAATTGGTAATAACCTGATAACACCTTCACTCATGAATGTATGCCGAACGATAACATTAGCAACATTGCCAATGATACACAGTGTTACCAACGATGACTCGGATTGTTAAGGTAATATTACCGGTTACACAATATATAAATAGTACAAGGGTACAGAACCTAACAAACCTACCTAACCTAACCTAGTAGTTGACAGGTCACAAACCTCAGGTATTTACTGAGAACGGTAAAATTAGCCTCGATACGAATGATACACAGCGTTACCTACGGTACGGTGACATTACTAGCGACAGTAATGCTGGATATTTCCATACATATTTTAAATAATTTTTCAATGTTTTACACAATATATAAAAAGTACAAAGAGGGTACAGAACCGAACAAACCCACCTAACCTAACCTAGGAGTTCCCAGGACACAAAACTCACGTAGGTACTGGGAATGATAAAATAAGCAACATTACCAATGATACACAGTGTTAACAACGTTGCAAAGGCATTGCTAATGGTAGCAATGCTACGGTAATATTATCATGTATATTTTAATGAATTGTTCCATTCACACTTTACACAATATATTAAAAGGTAAAAAAGGGGTATTGGTCACCCCTGCATATTAGCTATATAACATGTTTAGTCTCAGTGGGTAGGTGCCCAATGTCTCAGTGGGTAGGTGCCCACTGGGGACACAAGTACCCGCTGAGGAC
>NC_090728.1:50461848-50479348 GCF_036898095.1 Palaemon carinicauda | reverse complement strand
TGACAAAAACTCCTCTGGTATCAGCTGCCAGGAAATCTCCGAATATCTTGGTGATCTTGGCCGACGACTTAGGCATAGGAGACGTTGGTTGCTATGGCAACGACACCATTAGGACACCCAACCTTGACAGGTAAAATGACGTGATGTAGGCTAGCTTTAGTATGCATTTGATTCTAGAAAAAAGATTGAGTGATCTCTCAATGTTTGTCCTTGACGGCATATTATAGAAAAGTGCCAGGGTTGATGCTCTTCTAATGTGAAAAAATACAGATGGGTTGATAAAGTATTTTGAAGATTGGTTGAACATTGAGGATTAAAGAAAGTCAGAGGTTAGCGACACACAGGTTGAAATGGTTAGCATAAGGCTGAAAATGCATGTGAAATTGACTTGAGGATATATGAGAGTCAATTGTGTGGTTGGATAAAGAAAAGACACTGTAAGTCAACTGGATCATTGGACAGATGTTGCAGAGTTTGTAAGGTAGGTCTGAATTTGGGGAGGGCTCCAAAAGAATGTCTGAGAAGTACAATTGTTCCATGGTATAAAGGTAAAGGTGACTAAGAATTATACAGTAATAACAGTTATTTAGTATAAAAGGTAAGATGTATTGTGAGATCTTGATGAAAAGAGCAAGACAGGCTACAGAAAAGCATAAATTAGAACATGTAGGCAGAAGAGTGAATGGTTTTGTGTGAAAGTAGGTGATATTTCTCCTGAGCTGGAGTCAACTGTGTAGCAATTAACCAGGTGAGGAATGTTTTGCCTTTTACAATGAAACAATGGTCTTCCTACTTCATATGTAACTCTCACATTTCCCTTGCACTTGTACAAACACTACCCTTCAACAGGCTAGCAGCGGGAGGAGTCAAACTGACACATCATCTGGCAGCTGCAGCTGTGTGCACTCCAAGCAGGGCTGCTCTGATGACTGGTAGATATCCTTCTAGATATGGTGAGTACATACTCCATATTCTGTAGAAGCAAAAAATATTCTTCTTCTATTAACGTGCTTTTTTCCCCATTTTTGCATGGGGTAAGAACAGTTGCCTTCTTTATGAAGGACTTTGTTATGGCTTTAGGGTAGACCGTATTCCCGATCGGCTCCCCTGCCTGACATATCTTAGACCCTGGAAGTGCATGTTCATGTGTTGCACCAGTCACCAGTGTCCTTTCTCCCAGCAACGAGGAGTCCTGGCATGGTTAGGTCGACAGTTAGAGAAGTTTGAGGTGTCTGTTATGATTTTAGGCGTTGGAGTGGCTTTGTTTAAGTGTGTATTATTATACAAGTTAAATTTTCGTCAAGCAAAAATATTTTCTTTCCAGTGTTCATAATTACTGTACTTGTTTTCCTGATAGTTTTACACAAAATGCTCAGTTTTGTATGAATCTACATGGTCCCTTGATAATCATATCTTTCTATTCCTATTCTATCTAGCATTTTCTTGATTGCTTTATCCTATACTTCCACTATAAATCTCACATCCCTTCAACCAACTTACCAATCTTCACTTCTATAGTGACTCGTTCCCTAAAAAATCTTTATAAAGAGTCAATGTCTATCACACCTCCACATTTCTCCTCTTTTATCCACCTATATGAAGAAGATTTAATAATCTTTGAAACTTTACACACACTGGCCTGTGGCCCACTTTTAGGTAAGAACTAAACATCCACCATTGTATATTGATTTACTTTTAAAAGCACTGATGTATTTTGATTTCTTCTAATCCCAATCAGCGAGTTTGATTATACGCAATAGATTGTATACCATCCACGGGGTATCTTTATCATTCTATCGTAATCTTTGCAGTTGGCCCACTTTATAATGTTCTGCTTTGTATACACCTTTCAGAGTTTATTATGCAATTTCAAATGGTTTAGTGAGAGTCTAATCAATTGTTGACTATTTTCCTTTAACCAATGTTCAAACAACTGCTATTATTGTCATCAAATTTACATATAGATTAATATTCTAACAACATCTAGGCATCTAATTCACAGACAGATTAATTTAATTTATTCACTAATTTTGCGGTTGAACTGCTTATGACAAGTTTTGATCAAATGGATTCAATTTAGCAACTAGTTACTTATTAAAGTACTTTTGAATGCAGTTACTTAAAACCAAGCCAAGTAGATTGAACTATGATGAGCTTGAATTACCCACATTTCTCATTGAACAGTCTCTCATACCTACAGTACATTTCTGTATTATGATCAAGGTCTAAAATATGATGTTCTGTGTTCTTAGGCCTAGGTCTAAGATATGATGTTCTGTGTTCTTAGGCCTAGGTCTAAAATATGATGTTCTGTGATCTTAAGCCTAAGTCTAAAGTATGATGTTCTGTGTTCTTAGGAGTATGTCTAAATTATGATATTCTGTGATCTTAGACCTATGTCTAAAATAAGATGTTTTGTGATTTTAGGCCTATGTCTAAAATATGATGTTCTGTGATCTTAGGCCTATGTCTAAAATATGATGTTCTTTGTTCTTAAGCCTATGTCTAAAATATGATGTTCCTTGTTCTTAGGCCTAGATCTAAAATATGATGTTCTGTGTTCTTAGGCCTATGTCTAAAATATGATGTTCTGTGTTCTTAGGCCTAGGTCTAAAATGTGATGTTCTGTATTCTTAGGCCTAGTTCTAAGATATGATGTTCTGGGTTCTTAGGCCTAGAACTAAAATATGATGTTCTGTGTTCTTAGGCCTAGGTCTATGATATGATGTTCTGTGATCTTAGGCCTGTCTAAAATATGATGTTATATGTTCTTAGGCCTATGTCTAAAATATGATGTTCTATGTTCTTAGGCCTATATCTAAAATATGATGTTCTATGTTCTTAGGACTAACGTCAGACGAAAGGATGGAGGTACCGATCATTCCACATTTAAGTACTAAAGTTACTTTACCGTTAGATGAAGTAACCATAGCAGCAGCGCTCAGGGCTGCTAATTACACTACTGCCATTGTTGGTAAGTGATTGTAATAATTTACAACCATTCTTTTTATTTATTATCTCCCCCTTATCGATGATAGCCGTTACTTACCTTTTAAAGTATAAGTTTGGAGGCAACTGTAGATAGTGGATGGGTCAAAATATAGTAAGCATAGGCCTATACAGAAACATGCACAAATGATTATTATTATAATAATAATGATAATTATTATTATTATTATTATTATTATTATTATTACTTTATACAAAAAAAATAAATATTGATTAAACATATATTTGTTAATATTCAGACAAAGAATAACATTATTAATTGGTGACTGAGTTTTAAGTTTTAGAGTTTCCAAAAAGTTTATTATTATTATTATTATTATTATTATTACATGCTAAGCTACAACCCTAGGTGGAAAAGCAAGATGCTATAAGCCCAGGAGCTCCAGCAAGGAAAATAGCCCACGGAGGAAAGGAAACAATGAAGTAAGAAAAGTAATTAACAATTGAAATAAAATATTCTAAGAACAGTAACAACATTATTTCCTTTCCTTACTGGGCTACTTTCCCTGCTGGACTCCTTGGGCTTATAGTATTCTGTTTTTTCAACCAGAGTTGTAACTAGATTAGTAATAATGATAATAATAATACCAATAATAAATAGTACCATAGTCTCTGTACCATGGTCTTTCACTGTCTTGGGTAGGAGTTCTGTTGCTTGAGGGTACGCTTGGGCCCACATTTTATATTCTTCTCTTCCTCTTTTTGTTATTGTTTATATATGAAATATTCATTTCAGTGTTGTTGCTGTTCTTATAATGTTTTATATTAATTATTAATTACTTTTCTTGCAGTTTCCTTATTTCCTTTCCTCCCTGGGCTACTTTCCCTGTTGGAGCCCTCGGGCTTATAACATTCTGCTTTTCCGACTAGGGTTGTAGCTTAGCAAGTAATAATAATAATAATAATAATAATAATAATAATAATAATAATAATAATAATACTGTATAGGGCCAGAAGAAAGGCCCTTAAAGTAAGTAAAATAACTAAGTAAAGTAATGCGCTAAGTAACATAAATTTAATCCAGTACAAGCTAAATCTCTATCTTTCTATTAGATCTAAGATATAATGAGCAAATTTACCTGAGTTATCATTCCTTGCTTTCTTAATTAACAGGTAAATGGCACCTAGGAATGCACTGTAGCCTGTTTGGTCTGTCATGCCCCGGACCTCTTCTCCATGGATTCCAGACCTTCTATGGAATTCCAGTGACCCTCTTTCT
This sequence comes from Palaemon carinicauda, assembly GCF_036898095.1. NCBI lineage: Eukaryota > Metazoa > Arthropoda > Malacostraca > Decapoda > Palaemonidae > Palaemon > Palaemon carinicauda. The sequence continues at coordinate 50,475,120 of NC_090728.1, read as the reverse complement.
CCAGTTCGGTGACATCCAAACTTTCTGGAAGTTTCCAGTGTCGGAAACGAAGTACCAGGTATGAGTAATGGAGTATTTGGATTAGGGTTTTATGATTAAAATAAGAGAATTAGGCCAGGCCTTCTCCATCATGAGGCTCAATACTACACAGTACTCTAGAAGTTTTATTCCAGCTGTTACCAAGTTGTGGAATGATCTTCCTAATCGGGTAGTTGAATCAGGAGAACTTCAAAAGTTCAAAGTTGGAGCAAATGATTTTATGTTGACCAGGCGGACATGAGTCTTTTTATAGTTTATATATGACATATTTGTTTTTGACGTTGTTAATAGTTTATATAATGACATATCTGTTTTGACGTTGTTACTATTTTTTAGAATGATTTATTGTTAATTTGTTCTCATCATTTATTTATTTCCTTATTTCCTTTCCTCACTGGGCTATTTTTCCCTATTGGAGCCCCTGGGCTTATAGCATCTTGCTTTTCCAACTAGGATTGTAGCTTGGTTAGTAATAATAATAATAATATACCAAGTCTGACCTGTCCAGATCTCTGTTAAATTGATACGTATCTTTGCATTAGCTTGGAGTAACTACCTTAATAACTAGAGGGGCACTCAGTAGAGTGCAGACCTCCGCCGTGGCAGCTTATTTCTCGACCTTGACATGTATTAATTGGCGTGGATTTTCATACACTCAATTATGAACCAAGTTTGAAGTCTCTGTGACAGCGATGTCCAGACTTGGGGCTTATTACGCGAATTGGAAATTTTGCTTGACCGAGAGCTTGACCTTTGACCTTTACATCCAAAATTTAATAATTTTCAGCTTTTAATATAAAAGTTAATCTCTGCAAGTTTCATTACTCTACGATTAAAATTGTGGCCAGGAAGCTGTTCACTAACAAACACACACACACAAACGAACACACAAACAGGGATGAGAACATAACCTGCTTCCAACTTCGTTGGCGGAGGTAATAATTGTCCAAGGATTCAGAGTAAGAGTCAGTTCAGTAGCTGTCTCATTTTGTCGAATATATGTGTGTGTGTGTGTGTGTGTGTACATATCTATCTAAATATTTAGCCATTATTTTTGACAGGTCGAGTACACTAGTAACTAATACTTGACATCGTATGCTCTTTTCTTATCTGATTTTCAGACCCTGGTCGCAACTTGGCTGCTGTGTGTCATCAGTTTGTACCTCGGGAGGAAGAGATTTAATTGGGGCATTGTCACCTTCGTTTTTCTTCTCGTTCTCACCAACGTCATCCTCTTCGTCGTTTGGTTCTTCGTCAGCCACGTCGGTCTGAACAAAGGAACCCACTGGGGGGTGAGTTTTGGTTAAGCAGCCGTGTGTTGGTTTAGAAATATGAGAAAAGTGGAGACAAAGATAAAAGAGAGATTTGCAAAAAAAAAAAAAAAAAAAAAAAAAAAAAATTTAGGAACTGAAGTTGAAATCTAATCAAGGTAAAGATAAAATGAGTGTATAATTAGGTGATATGCATTACTGAAAACTAATAGCAGACACTGAATTAGATAAGATTTGACGAGGAACTAAGATAAATATTTTAGAATTAATTGTTGTTTGAAAATAGGAAAGCAAAGTTTCGTTATAAAAATCATACCTTATTGGATATGTACAATTCCTTCCAATTCAGTCGTATTTATTTTTTACGAATTTCCTCTTTAAATTACTTGACTCCTATTTCAATCTAAACTTCAGGACTTACTTTGGAATTTTGAGAACTTTTCCCTCATCTAGAATTGCCTTACACATTCTGGTCAGCTACTTAATCATACCATCGCTTTCATAATTCATTGCCTGTAGTATCATGAATTCCTTTTTATGCTTCAACTTTTAATTTGCGTCTCAAATTCATTTTAATTATTTTACTCTAGTAAGTATAATAAAATTTTCAACATTTGTTTTTATACTTTCATCAATCAGATCTGACTCCCCTTTACTGTGTATTTTTATCAAATCTCAAAAAAAAAAAATAATCAAAACATTTTTTCAAGTTTACATTTTCTTCAATATAATTGAGTAACTTGACTCAAGGATTCGTTTACTTTTTACGTTTTCCCAACAGTTATTTTTAGTAGATATTTATTTCTGTAAGTTCTTAATCACAACAATCACTAAATTTTCATTAATTTTCCCATAGCATTTCTGATTCTCTCCTCGAATGCTTTATGAATCTACGTTTTTATGTTGACCAGGCTGAGGTAAGTCTTTTTATAGTTTATATATGACATATCTGTTTTTGACGTTGTTAATAGTTTATATAGGACATATCTGTTTTGACGTTGTTACTGTTTTTAGAATGATTTATTGGTAATTTATTCTCATCCTTTATTTATTTCCTTGTTTCCTTTCCTCACTGGGCTATTTTTCCCTGTTGGAGCCCTTGGGATTATAGCATCTTGCTTTTCCAACTAGGGTTGTAGCTTGGCTAGTAATAATAATAATAATAATAATAATAATAATCTGTTTTGACGTTGTTACTGTTTTTAGAATGATTTATTGGTAATTTATTCTCATCCTTTATTTATTTCCTTGTTTGCTTTCCTCACTGGGCTATTTTTCCCTGTTGGAGCCCTTGGGCTTATAGCATCTTGCTTTTCCAACTAGGATTGTAGCTTGGCTAGTAATAATAATAATAATGATAATTACATCTGCATGATTCTCTTACCTTTTTGGTAAAGCATATTAGAAATAGAGGTAATCAACAACTATTAATTCTCAATTGATTCTTTCCAGGTATCCCCATGGCTCCACAAACACGGAAACTCCATGATTCTTAGGCAGGACAAAGTGGTCGAAAGTCCCATTGAGCTAGACGGGCTTTCGCAGCGCCTAGTTTCAGAATCAAGGCAATTTCTAAGGGCCCATGCCAAGGACGAAAAGCCGTTCTTCCTATTCCATTCTATGGCGCATGTTCATACGCCCATGTTCACCGCCCCGCATATGAAAGGCGTTAGCAAACACGGAAGGTAAGAAGAGTTATGGTCATTCTTGTTCTCTAGAAGTTTTATTCCAGCTGTGACCAAGTTTTGGAATGATTTTCTTAATCGGGTAGTTGAATCGGTAGAACTTCAAAAGTTCTTACTCGCAGCAAATGTTTTTATAATGAACACGCTTACATATATCTTTTTTATAGTTCATATATCAAATATCTGTTTTAATGTTAATGTTTTTGAAATATTTTATTTTTATTTTTCATTGCTTCTTATATCGTTTATTTATTTCCTTATTTCCTTTCCTCACTGGGCTATTTTTCCCTGTTGGAGCCCTTGGGCTTATAGCATCTTGCTTTTCCAATTAGGGTCGTAGCTGAGCTAATAATAATAATAATGATAATAATAATAATAATAATAATACTATAAGGTTTGATATGTGAAATCCAGGCCTGCCTATTGCATTGGGGATGATCGTCATTATTTTTCCTTGCCCATTATATTTATTTTGTACTCAGGTGTGAGAGATAAAGAGAGATAAAGAGAGATAAAGAGAGGTTTCGTTTTAATCAATTTAGGGCGCCCACTGGCGTCAGACATTTGGGTACACATAAAAATTTGCATTAAAAAAACGGCAAATGTCTGGCAACATTTATTCCAGGATTTTTACCGTTTCAAAAACAAATATATGGACGTAAAAGGAGGGATATTATGGTCACCAACCCGTAAAAAAATAATAAAAAAGTAAGGTAAAATTACGGTCGCCTGTATTTTACTGAAATACGGTTGAGAACAGTATATTTTTACGGAGAATTTCCGATTATAATTAGAGTTTTTTTCTAACTGTGTATATGGTAACAATTACATTGTTTACATAAAAAGTTAGGCCAAATGAATTCATACGGAATACAAAATAAGATTTAGAAAGACATTTCGAGAGAGAGAGAGAGAGAGAGAGAGAGAGAGAGAGAGAGAGAGAGAGAGAGAGAGAGAGAGAGAGAGAGAGATGCACTGTAAACACATTTTATTATCATTATTACTTTCTAAGCTACAACCCTAGTTGGAAAAGCAGGATGCTATAAGCCCGGGGGCTCCAACAGGGAAAATAGCCCAGCGAAGAAAGGAAACAAGAAAAAAAAAGATAAAATATTTCAAGAACAGTAACAACATCAAAATAAATATCTCCTACATAAACTATAAAAACTTTAACAAAACAAGAAGACAAATGATATATTATTATTATTATTATTATTATTATTATTATTATTATTAGCCAAGCTACAACCCTACTTGGAAAAGCAAGATGCTATAAGCCCAAGGGCTCCAATAGGGAAAAATAGCCCCGCGAGGAAAGGAAATAAGGAAATGAATAAATGATGAGAATAAATGAACAATATATCATTCTATAAACAGTAACAACATCAAAACAGACATGTCCTATATAAACTATTAACAACATCAAAACAGAGAGAATAGTGCGTCCGAGTGTACCCTCAAGCAAGTCATTTGATAAGAAGTGAACTTTTTTATATTATCAAACATTAGTTTTTCATTTACAAATTGTGAAATAGAATTACTCGGGGTAAAGCGTTGTTAGCAGACTTTTGAAAAAGGCTCGAATAAAGAAAATAAATAATGATGTTTGAATTATGTTAATTTAATAGAAGTTTTTCCGTCAATATTAACAGTTAATGGCAGGGAATATTGCCGAGAGCAAGAAAGTATTGAAAACGCCTAAGATCTGTTTTAAACATAATGGTATTTATTTATATATATATATATATATATATATATATATATATGTATAAATGAATATATATATATATATATATATATATATATATATATAATATATATATAGTATATATATATATATATACATATATATATATATATATATATATATATATTTATATATATACATATACACACACACACACACACACACACATATATATATATATATATATATATATATATATATATATATATATATATATACTGTATGTCTGTGTATGTGTGTGTAACTGGACTCTATAGATAAGAAAAAAGATCGTACTCTAAAAAAAAATTTCTTAAGAGTCTAAGTCCTAAGACCCTTTCTTCTAGGTATGGAGACAACGTCGAAGAAATGGATGAGAGCATTGGAGCGCTATTAGATTCCCTGAGGGAGTTTGGTCTCGAAGAAAACACCATCGTTTACTTCACTTCAGATCACGGAGGAGCCCTGGAGTCTATTGACCACGATGGACAGCGCATCGGAGGACACAACGGACTATTCAAAGGTAAAGCCACTCTTGGAAATATAAATGTAAGCACGGAAGGTGAGAGAAGAATTGAAGTTCATTGATATAGGTATTTTGGAGTAACCTTCTGAAAAAAACATACAGACACCTTACACGTCTCGAACTGTTGACCTAACTACGCCATGACTCCTCGCTGCTGGGAGGAAGGACGATAGTGGCTGGTACAACACACAAACACACGCTACCGGGGTCTAAGCTATGACAGGCAGGGTAGCCCGTTGGTAATACGGTCCACCCCAAAAGCCAGAGCAAAGTCCTTCAAAAGAAGGCAACCCGTCTTACCCCATACGAATGGGAAAAAGCACGATAATAGACGGAGTAGCCTATTAGAAACGTATCTGTCTAATGATCTGTTAGACAGGACTTGAAGCTCTGTTCAAGCTTGATATTTTCTAGAAGTGTCTGCAATTTCACCGTCCTTGTGAGCTAGGGATATGGGGTTTGGGAGAGTTTACAGGTTTAGCTGCTGAGTCATCAGCATCCATTGCATAGCCCTCCTTGGTCCTGGCTTTGAAGTATCCTATTGGAAACGTCTCTGTCTTATAACCTATTAGACGGGACTTGAACCCCTGTTCAAGCCTGGCAGTTTCATCGTCCTTATGAGCTAGGGATGTGGGGTTTGGGAGAGTTTATAGGTCTACCTTCTGAGTCATCAGCAGCCATTATATGGCCCTCCAGTGGATGCTAGTTAACTCATAATCAATCAATCAATTTTTGGTCCTGGCTTGGATGGAAAGGGCACTTGGGCAAAGGTAAGTTGCAGAATAAGTGACGTGGGATAGTGAGGTCTCTGGTAATGGTCTTTAGAGGAGTGTCAGAGGAAGCCAAGCTTGGAAGGTATTAAGGTATGATTGAGTCTGTTGTTGTCTCTGGTAATGAGATGGGGATGTTGAGTTTAGATGATAGCTCAACATTAAATATGTCAAGATAATGTCTGTAAAGTATCTATGGTCTGGAGAGGGATAAAATAGTGAGAGAAAAGTGTGACCCATCCAGTTTCATTCATGCACTTTCCACTTTAACGATTATTCCTCCATGGTTCAGTTTACTCTTGTTAACGGTCTCTTTTACTCTCACTTCTTTATTCCTTTTCTCGCATTCATGAGTACTGTTCTCTCTTCTGTCCCGCAACTTCGCTTCTAGCAGTCCCCTATTTTTCTTTGGTCAACATCTTTCTTCAGTTTCCTATCGTAATTTTTGTAATGTACCATACTATGTAACCATATTCATTGGAATTTCATGTTTTTCCACCAAAACCACCCTTGAAATTTGCATACTCGTCATCTGTTCCATTAAATTTGGTACATTTACTCTAGGTTCATGTTTTCTATATATCATTACTCTCATATCGAACTGACTTAAGAACCCTCATAGCTCTGTCGCAAGCATAGCATGGACTGTAATTTCACTTGGGTGCTGTGTTTGTGACAGATTTCGTCTTGTCAATATGCATTGAAAAGAATATCTGCCATGTGCATTGCAAATCTATTACTCTTCAATAGAAAAAAGGTTAATATTACTTAAAAGGAAAGTAAACAATGCATTTCTTCTATAGTTCTGATGACTTACTATACAGTACATTTTATTTCTGGAATTATCTTCATAGGAGGTAAACTCCAAGGAAGCAGTGAAGGAGGAATTCGAGTGGCTGGGATTTACAGCTGGCCAGGACATCTACCTGCTGGGAGGGTCGTGGACACACCAACATCCCTGCTGGATCTCTTGCCTACTGTCTTGGACCTAGCTCAGTTGCCGCCAATGCAGGAACTCGTTCCACACGCTAGTGATAAGGTGTGCTATTATTATTATTATTATTATTATTATTATTATTATTATTATTATTATTATTATTATTATTATTATTATTATCATTAAATGCTAAGCTACAACCCTAGTTTGAAAAGCAGGATGCTATAAGGCAAGGGGCTCCAACAGGGAAAATAACCCAGTGACAAAAGGAAACAAGGAAAAATAAAATATTTTAAAAACAGTAAAAACATTAAAATAAATATTTCCTATATAAACTATAAAAAGTTCACAAAACAAGAGGAAGAGAAACTAGATAGAACAGTGTGCCCTAGTGTACCCTCAAGCAAGAGAACTCTAACCCAAGACAGTGGAAGACCATGGTACAGAGGCTACGGCACTACCTAAGACTAGAGAACAATGGTTTGATTTTGGAGTGTACTTCTCCTAGAAGAGCTGCTTACCATAGCTAAACAGCCTCTTCTACCCTTACCAAGAGGAAAGTAAAGTGCAGTAATTAACCCCTTGGGAGAAGAAGAATTGTTTAGTAATCTCAGTGTTTTCAGGTGTATGAGGACAGAGGAGAATCTGTAAAGAATAAGTCAGACTATTTGGTGTCTGCGTAAGCAAAGAGAAAGAACCGTAACCAGAGAGAAAGATACAATGTAGTACTGTCTGGCAGGATTAATAGAGTACTCTATAAATCCTGGTGTGCTCGTAGGTCTCAAGTAGTAGCTAATTATAGTAATGATTAACGGAGTTACATTATATTGGTAATTTCTATTTTTTTTATATAATTTTGAATATGTATGGTTTTGTTCACCAGAGGTACACTGTTAAAAAAAATTATTTTAATCGGAAATTCTCCGTAAAAATGTATTGTACTCAGCCGTACTTCCGTAAAATACAGGGGACCGTAATTTTACCATAATTTGTTCTTATATTTTACGGGTTGGTGCCCGTAATATCACTCCTTTACGTCAATATATCCGTTATTAAAACAGCAAAAATCTGTGAATAAACATTGCCAGGCATTTACCGTTTTTTTAATTCAAATTTTTAACAGTGTATCTCAAATCTTGGTGCCTGGTTTCTAGTAGATCCTATTAGGAAGAAATAAAGAATGATCTGGTCACAGAAAGGTTTTTATTTTCCAGGAATTTCAGTTTTTTTAATATTCTATATTATCTATTTTCCATTAGATTTTAGCTAATTAACAAACTCTAGTTTTATAAATCCTCTGAAGGACCTCGACGGACAAAGCATTGCTGAGCTGTTGCTGAAAGGAGACGTTACCCCTCCAAAGGAACGAATCATGCTTCACCATTGCTGTACAGATATCCGGGCCATAAGGCTGACCAGAGGTTAGTGGTAAAGTCAATTTTTATATATTTTTAAGTAAAGGGATATATAATTTATCTATTCATGCCAATTTAAAGGTTTAAAGGCCACTCATGTATGACAGAGACAAGGGACAGTGACATTGCCCTATCAAGCAGGACAATGCCCTAGAGACTGACCATATATACATTTGATCAGCACCCAAGCCCCCTTTCCACCCAAGCTAGGATCAAGGACGGCCAGGCAATGGCTGATGATGACTCAGCAGAAGGACATATATGCTCCTCCAAACCCCACACCCTTAGCTCACGAGGATAGTGAGGTTGCAGCGACTAAAGTAACTAACGAGTTTGAGCGGGACTCGAACCCCAGTCTAGCATTCACCAATCAGGGACGTTACCACATCGGCCACCAAAACCCATTGTATTGAAAAAAGTAATTGGTATTTTTAGGAAATATATATCCATCATCTTAACATTTTCTAATGTTAGTTTATATATTTTTACGTGTAAATATTTACATGCAATTAAATGTTTACCATTTCATAAGAAAAATATAAGCTACCGTTAGCTTTTACGTGACATAAGAACAATTAAGTAAGAGTTATGGCGGATTAAGAACAAAATTGTTTGGAAATCTACTATGGCTTTAAAAGAAATATTTTACACAATCTTCTCTCTCTCTCTCTCTCTCTCTCTCTCTCTCTCTCTCTCTCTCTCTCTCTCTCTCTCCCTTATAAATATCTATCTATCTATCTATCTATCTATCTATCTATCTATCTATCTATATATATATATACATATATATATATATATATATATATATATATATATATATATATATATGTATATATACAGTTTATTCATTTATATATATATATATATATATATATATATATATATATATATATATATATATATGTATACTTATATATATATATATATATATATATATATATATGTATGTATATATACAAACGCATGAATATTCATATACATCTTTCAGGCAACCACGTTTACAAGATGCATCTCGGGAAAGTAAAATGGCACCAAGGCAGCACGCAGTGTGGATGGGGCAGAGTGCAGCATTGCCGGTGTTACGGAGACGCCTACCACCAAGACATATCTCATGAACCGGAACTGTATGACCTTTCGTTTGACCCCTACGAAGATCATCCCATCAGTCCTAGGTCGAATGAGTGAGTAATTTTCTCTATTTTTATTCAGTGTTCAGGGTATAAAACTCGAAACTATTTTTTCCTCTTGGAGCCCTTGGGCTTATAGTATCTTGCTTTTCCAACTTGGGTTGTAGCTTAGATAATAATAATAATAATAATAATAATAATAATAATAATAATAATAATAATCGATATTAGTGTTTTCAAGCTGTCTAAATAATTAGATAGATATGCAAACAAACACATATACACACAGATTTAACCCTTCCACCACGTCCCACTTTCCAAGTGTACCTCTCCCCCCTCTCACCAGGGTATGAGTACTCCCTCTTCCCCCTGAGCGTGATAGGGGAGATGGAAATAGCTCAAATGGAATTATATTACTCTCTTTAATTCACTACGCACTAGCTTGATTTTATACACTTCTAAAATGTTAAGGATGTTTTCTTGATACAAGGCTAACAAAGAAGTCCAGCATGTTTATGTTACCTCCCCCTTAGCTGAAGGGTTATTTTTGTTTTACGAATCCACTGTGGGACAAGTCGTAAAAAGGAAAATAATCATTCCTTTGCATTGCAAAATTTTCAACAATTGACACAATTAAGGCTCGAATATTGCAACTGTATGTCCAGTATATGTAAAATAAGAAATTATTCATGTAAATATACGATGATGTATATATGTTATAAATTGTAAGGTTGTAAATAATTGTTTACAAATTTTTTAGTCTTATGTAGCTTTTTTAAATACTAAACTTTTTTTTCTAGCTAAACGGAATAGTTATTGGCAAGGAATAACACTATTCCAATTAGTCTGGTGTAGCATATTTCAAAGTCTGAACTTTCTTTTACAGATACAAAGAAATCGTCGGTTACTTGCAGCAATATATGAAGGAGTGGAAGGCAAATGTCGTCTATCCGCCTTCTCCAATGAGTACCGTCAGAGGGATAATGTGGAGGCCTCTCCACCAACCATTCTGTTTGTTCTGCAGAGATGAGGTTACCATTTCTGAGTAGCCTTTACTGTACACTGAGTACCTCCTTTCTCTGTGCTGAAAGTAAGGACGATTGAGTACTGAGTAAATCACATTAATCATGTTTGATTCTCATGTCAGGATATTTCGCATTAAAATGTGTTGAAAAGCGACCAGTTTTTCACTGAGGATTTTTAATAAAATATATTCACCTTTTCCATTTCTTAACTTATTTCATCCAACTGAATAATAGAAATATGACTAAGGAAAGGAGCCACTCTTGTAAATGCTTATTATTTGATATATATACTTTATATCTATATATATATATATATATATATATATATATATATATATATATATATGTATATATATATATATATATATATATATATATATATAGATATTTATTTATTTATTTATTAATAATAAAGAAGGAACAACATAAAGATTTGAATCCAAATAGGATTAATGAAATGAATGCCAATTCAATGGACAAGGAACAGGGATATGTCCTAAAGGATAACTAATTTTACAAAAGGTCACCACCTAAGCTCGCCCCTCCAAGCTAGGACCAAAGAGAGCCAGACAATGGCTGCTGACGGTTCAATGAGGATAGGCACTACAGTACTGGGAATAATGGGGTGTGAGCAGGGCTCAAACTTCAGACTTAAATTTGCAATAGAGATGAAATAGTTCAGTGATAATTTTGTAACCAGATTTCAAACTGGACTGAAGCCTCCAGTAGGAGTTACAGAAATTATGGCTTGGCATCAGTCTGTAAAAAAAAAAAAAAAAAAAAAAAAAAAAAAAAAAAAAAAAAAAAAGTTTAAAGGCAACTCATGAATAGACGAGGCATGGGGCAGTGACATTTCCCTAGAAAGTAGGACGATGCCTTAGAGACTAACAAAAAAAAAAAAAAAAAAAAAAAAAAAAAAAAAACAAGTTTTAAAGGCAACTCATGAATGACCGAGGCGAGGGACAGTGAAATTGCCCTAGAAAGCAGGAAAATGCCCTAGAGACTGACCATATGTACATACGTTCAGCGCACAATTCAAAGCCCAACACCCTCTCCACACAAGCTACAACCAAGGAGGGCCGGGCAATGGCTGCTGATGACTCAGCAGGTAGACCATAGGCTCTCCCAAACCCCCATCCTCAGCTCACAAGGATGGTGAGGTTGGAGCGACCAAAGGAACTAACGAGTTTGAGCGGGGCTCAAATCTCAGTCTGGCAATCATCAGTCAGGGACGTTACTACATAGGCCACCACAGCCCTAAATTTCATGAAATAGAAATAATAAATATGGGGTTTTTTTAGTAGTACAGGAACTGTCATAGAGATAAAATCGCCCAATGATGTTTTTGTAACCAGATTGCAAACTGGATTGAAGCCTCCAGTAGGAGCTACAAAAATGACTGCTTTGTGTCAAACTGACAGAGGTACAAAGATGAACAGTTTGAATGATATAGGCATTTGTTCATTATATCTGTGTTTAATTTAACGCAAATGTAACATTACAAGTATTTGCAGTAATTTGATACCATTATAAAAAAATATTGAATTCACAATTTTTACATCACAAAACGGGCACGTAATACTTAAAAAAAAAAAAAAATAAAAAAAAAAAAAAAAAAAATGATAAAAGGCACAAGTTCCATGGTGTGATTTTAAGGAAAAATTATATTTTTCCTTTAGATGTTCTTAAATCAACTTTAGGCCTTCTAAAGGCCTTACTATTTTTTATAATTATATTCTAGAAGGAATCATTATCGAAATTTTACAATTTATGCAAGATGAAGCCCACAATGTTTAAAGCTATGCAATTCCTCTAATTTAGGCAGAAGTATTCAAGATTTCTTGTATTTTCTAATCAATTTATCATCTTTGGAATACAGTAGTTTAGTCTGCAATGTTTTCGATTGGTTGATTATTTGTTTCATGAGTTGAAAAGAACTTTGAAAGTCACTCATGCATGGCAGTGGCAAGAGACAATGACAATGCCCTGGCTAGTAGGACAATATCATAGAGACTGACCATATATGCATATAATCAGCGCCCCAGACCCCTCTCCACCCGAGCTAGGACCAGGGAGGAGCAGACAATGGCTACTGATGACTCAGCAAGTGGACCGATAGGCTCCCCCAAAACACCCCATCCTGGTGAGGTTGCAGACACTACAAGAAACTATTGATCTCTCGGCAGAGACGTTTCCAATAGGCCACCACAAACCCTCCAGGATGATATCCTTTGTAATCATTTAACCCAACTTCTTCTATTAACGTAATTTTTCCTCATGTATAGGGTGAGCAAAGTTCCCCTCTTTTCGAAGGACTTATCTTTGGCTTCGGGGTAGACCGTAGTTCCGATCGGGTGCTGCCCTGCCTGACATCGCTTAGACCCCGTTAATGTATGTTCACATGTTCTACCAGTCACCAGTGTCCTTCCTCCAAGCAGTGAGGAGTCCTGGCTAGTACAGCGGTAACGTGTTCGCCTCGCATTCGCATGATAGCAGATCAATCCCAGCCCGGGACCGTGAGTTTAAGCTTTTTACTGGGGAGGCCAACGCTGTGTTTGGGCACCACAGTGGGGTGTTGGGCTTGCCTGGCTGACGTTCTGGTGAGCATATCTTCTTTGAAATTGGAACTGAAACCAGACACCTTTACCTTTAGTTAGTAATAAAACTAATTTTATATGAATAAACTTTATTCATCAATATTCACAGTCAATCTTTAACATTAAAGAGTTTTAGGCTCCTACGAGCCTTTTG
>NC_090728.1:50454348-50459348 GCF_036898095.1 Palaemon carinicauda | reverse complement strand
AGGGCTTTCATTACTGCTGAGGTTTTGACAGAATCAAAAGCTTTCTCATAGTCCATAAATGACATACATAGTGGTTTGTCATATTCCGTTGATTTTTCCATCAGCTGTTTAATTACATGAATATAGTCAGTTATTGAATACCCACTTCTACAGCATAAACCAGACCAGTCCAAAATGAGGACCAAACTATTAGAGTGAGGATTTTATATATTAAAGAACAGGATTAGACCTCCGTCAAAACTACTCAACGGATTTTGACAAAATTTCCACCACTGATAGATCTTAGGTCACGGACGACCCCATTAAATTTTGGAGATGATCCACATCCGGATATGGATTCTAGATCCGGATTTTCAGTTTTAGCCATTTTAAAGATAACGTCAACACAAATTGACGGATTTTGACGAAATTTCCACCACTGATAGATCTTAGGTCACGGACGACCCCATTAAATCTTGGAGATGATCCTGATCCGGATATGGATTCTAGATCCGGATTTTCAGTTTTCGCCATTTTAAAGATAACGTCAACACAAATTGACGGATTTTGACGAAATTTCCACCACTGATAGATCTTAGGTCACGGACGACCCCATTAAATCTTGGAGATGATCCACATCCGGATATGGATTCTAGATCCGGATTTTCAGTTTTAGCCATTTTAAAGATAACGTCAACACAAATTGACGGATTTTGACGAAATTTCCACCACTGATAGATCTTAGGTCACAGACGACCCCATTAAATCTTGGAGATGATCCTGATCCGGATATGGATTCTAGATCCGGATTTTCAGTTTTCGCCATTTTAAAGATAACGTCAACACAAATTGACGGATTTTGACGAAATTTCCACCACTGATAGATCTTAGGTCACGGACGACCCCATTAAATCTTGGAGATGATCCACATCCGGATATGGATTCTAGATCCGGATTTTCAGTTTTAGCCATTTTAAAGATAACGTCAACACAAATTGACGGATTTTGACGAAATTTCCACCACAGATAGATCTTAGGTCACGGACTACCCCATTAAATCTTGGAGATGATACGGATCTGGATTTTCAGTTTTCGCCATTTTAAAGATAATGTTAAAACAAATTGATGGATTTTGACGAAATTTCCACCACAGATAGATCTTAGGGCACGGACTACCCCATTAAATCTTGGAGATGATCCAGATCCGGATATGGATTCTAGATCCGGATTTTCAGTTTTAGCCATTTTAAAGATAACGTCAACACAAATTGACGGATTTTGACGAAATTTCCACCACAGATAGATCTTAGGTCACGGACGACCCCATTAAATCTTGGAGATGATCCACATCCGGATATGGATTCTAGATCCGGATTTTCAGTTTTCGCCATTTTAAAGATAACGTCAACACAAATTGACGGATTTTGACGAAATTTCCACCACAGATAAATCTTAGGTCACGGACGACCCCATTAAATCTTGGAGATGATCCACATCCGGATATGGATTCTAGATCCGGATTTTCAGTTTTCGCCATTTTAAAGATAACGTCAACACAAATTGACGGATTTTGACGAAATTTCCACCACAGATAGATCTTAGGTCACGGACGACCCCATTAAATCTTGGAGATGATCCACATCCGGATATGGATTCTAGATCCGGATTTTCAGTTTTCGCCATTTTAAAGATAACGTCAACACAAATTGACGGATTTTGACGAAATTTCCACCACAGATAGATATTAGGTCACGGACGACCCCATTAAATCTTGGATATGATCCGGATCCGGATATAGATTCTAGATCCGGATTTTCAGTTTTCGCCATTTTAAAGATAACGTCAACACAAATTGACGGATTTTGACGAAATTTCCACCACAGATAGATCTTAGGTCACGGACGACCCCATTAAATCTTGGAGATGATCCACATCCGGATATGGATTCTAGATCCGGATTTTCAGTTTTCGCCATTTTAAAGATAACGTCAACACAAATTGACGGATTTTGACGAAATTTCCACCACAGATAGATCTTAGGTCACGGACGACCCCATTAAATCTTGGAGATGATCCACATCCGGATATGGATTCTAGATCCGGATTTTCAGTTTTCGCCATTTTAAAGATAACGTCAACACAAATTGACGGATTTTGACGAAATTTCCACCACAGATAGATCTTAGGTCACGGACGACCCCATTAAATCTTGGAGATGATCCGGATCCGGATATGGATTCTAGATCCGGATTTTCAGTTTTCGCCATTTTAAAGATAACGTCAACACAAATTGACGGATTTTGACGAAATTTCCACCACAGATAGATCTTAGGTCACGGACGACCCCATTAAATCTTGGAGATGATCCACATCCGGATATGGATTCTAGATCCGGATTTTCAGTTTTCGCCATTTTAAAGATAACGTCAACACAAATTGACGGATTTTGACGAAATTTCCACCACAGATAGATCTTAGGTCACGGACGACCCCATTAAATCTTGGATATGATCCGGATCCGGATATAGATTCTAGATCCGGATTTTCAGTTTTCGCCATTTTAAAGATAACGTCAACACAAATTGACGGATTTTGACGAAATTTCCACCACAGATAGATCTTAGGTCACGGACGACCCCATTAAATCTTGGAGATGATCCACATCCGGATATGGATTCTAGATCCGGATTTTCAGTTTTAGCCATTTTAAAGATAACGTCAACACAAATTGACGGATTTTGACGAAATTCCACCACAGATAGATCTTAGGTCACGGACGACCCCATTAAATTTTGGAGATGATCCGGATCCGGATTTTCAGTTTTCGCCATTTTAAAGATAACGTCAACACAAATTGACGGATTTTGACGAAATTCCACCACAGATAGATCTTAGGTCACAGACGACCCCATTAAATCTTGGAGATGATCCGGATCCGGATATGTATTCTAGATCCGGATTTTCAGTTTTCTCCATTTTAAAGATAACGTCAACATAAATTGACGGATTTTGACGAAATTCCACCACAGATAGATCTTAGTTCACGGACGACCCCATTAAATTTTGGAGATGATCCGGATCCGGATATGGATTCTAGATCCGGATTTTCAGTTTTTTCCATTTTAAAGATAACGTCAACATAAATTGACGGATTTTGACGAAATTCCAGCACAGATAGATCTTAGGTCACGGACGACCCCATTAAATTTTGGAGATGATCCGGATCCGGATTTTCAGTTTTCGCCATTTTAAAGATAACGTCAACACAAATTGACGGATTTTGATGAAATTTCCACCACAGATAGATCTTAGGTCACAGACGACCCCATGAAATTTTGGAGATGATCCGGATCCGGATATGGATTCTAGATCCGGATTTTCAGTTTTCGCCATTTTAAAGATAACGTCAACACAAATTGACGGATTTTGATGAAATTTACACCACTGATAGATCTTAGGCCATGGACGACTCTATTAACATTAGGCGGAGCTCAGAAATCTCTGATTGCTCTAATTTTCCATATTATTTTTAGAGCTCATCGAAGATCTGACGCATTGAAAATTCTCAAAAGCAACGAATGTGTAATAAGTGCTTGAACATGAAATAAAACCAACAATAATTGAATAATCTTTATTTATTTATGATTCATTTTGCATATTTCAAATAAGCCATATATCTTAATACATTAAAGTCTGGATTCTCTTACTGACCTCGGCATCAGAGCCCCAGGCGAAATCACTTAAAGACTGCAGCATCTAACCGGCCGGGTTTCAAACCCTGGTCCAGGATACTTGTATGACAGTGACATACCACTTATGACTCAAAGACTATAGCATCTGGCCGACCGGGTTTCAAACCCTGGTCCAGGATACTTGTATGACAGTGACACTACCACTTATGACTCAAAGACTATAGCATCTGACCGACCGGGTTTCGAACCCTGGTCCAGGATACTTATATGGCAGTGACATACTACTTATGACTCAAAGACTATAGCATCTGACCGACCGGGTTTCGAACCCTGGTCCAGGATACTTGTATGACAGTGACACTACCACTTAGCCACTAACTGGTAGTGTCACAGTCATACATGTATCCTGGACCAGGGTTCGAAACCCGGCCAGTCAGATGCTATAGTCTTTGAGTGATTTCGCCTGGGGCTCTGATCCCGAGGTCGGTAAGAGAATCCAGACTTTGATGTATTAAAATGTAGGAGCGGGATTATACAGTTATCATTTTCAAAATGATAAAGGCCTCAGATCATCAGCCGATGGATTAGCAGGACCAACACATAGGCTGGTAATGTGGCCTCCACATGACGTCCGGGATATTGCTCATGGGAGGATCAGGATAATAGACGGAGGACTTCCACTCCTTCAGGTAATCCTGCAGGAACGCCACGATTTCCTTGTATCTGTGAAACGTCATATATGCGGTTTTGAGGTTGCTATAACTGTTGGTAGCCTATATCCATTTGGGCTGGGATGCTCTAAGTTCATATATCCATGAAAATCAATTTCTGGGAAAAATTTGGTTTGGTTGTGGAAATTCATCTCAAATTTAAGTAAAAATTAGGTTCTTTCTATCTTTTTTTTTATATTACTGGAAGTTTTTGTCTTTATAATTTCTTTATAAGAGTGTGCAGTCAAGTTGTTTAATATTATCATTAAGTTCATTTATCCATAAAAATCAATTTCTATGATAAATTTGGTTTGATAATGGAAATTTATCTTGGATTTAAGTAAGAAAATTGGGTGCTTTCTTCCAAGACAGCTTTTTATAATTGGGATTTTTTGTCTTTATAATTTCTTTATGAGCGTATGCACTCAAGTTGTTTAATATTAATATTGAGTTCATATATCCATGAAAATCAATTTCTGTGATAAATTTAGTTTGGTTGTGGAAATTAATCTCGCATTTAAGTAAAAAACTAGGTGCTCTCTTTATGAGCGTGTGCAATCAAGTTGTTTAATATTAATATTAAATTCATATATCTATAGAAATCAGTTTCTGTGATAAA
>NC_090728.1:50439348-50449348 GCF_036898095.1 Palaemon carinicauda | reverse complement strand
AAGGAAACGAATCGAGCTGTGTAGAAGCCTCTAAAGAAAAAGTAAGTTGTTTCTTACCGCATTATTTAATATTATCAGTACTGTATTGTCTTTATAAGTTTGAGCTTCTTTAGAATACAGTAGAGAGCGATTGAAAGAATAGTGTTACAGAAATCAAGGCGTATTCATTTCATTTGCGTCTTGAGAGCTCAGTTTTTTGTAGTATTCGTGGGACACATGTATGAATACAATATCTGTAGTAGACCGTATCACAATCACAAGCGTTTTTTTCTCAAGTTATATATGGTGTAGATTCCTCTATACTTTTTAAAATTGTAAATAAAATTACGAAACTATGAATTGTATGACTTAGTGAATGCAAAGTTCTTTGAATGACAACCTTCACAGTTGTTCACCATTTAAAATGGGTAAAGTAATTTTAGTAACCTATTACCCAACACCAGAAAGGATGCCATCTTTATATTGCTAAGGCTGTAAGTTACATGCCACAAAAATAGTTATTCCTTCATGCCCTTACCTTCCATGCTTGCTTAACCCAGCTCTGTAGGGTGCAGTGAACATGGGAGTGTGGACATGGGCCATGGAATGGAACAGGAAGAAGGGTCTGTCGTTCTTGGCATGGTCGGCTAAGAACTGGCGAGACTCTGCCGCCAGACGCTGCGAAAGGCCGTCCAGCTCGATGGGACTTTCGACCACTTTGTCCTGACGGAAGATCTTCGAATTTGCTGCCCTGTGTAACCAGTTCGACACCTGCAAAAAAAGAGGATGTTAATGTTTAGAGGTTTAAAGGCAGCTTATGGATGGCAGAGGCAAGGGACAGTGACAACGCCCTAGCAGGACAATACCCTAAGACTGACTATACTATATATATCCATATGATAAGCGCTCAAGCCCCTCTCCACCTAAGCTAGGACCAGGAAGGGTCAAGCAATGGCTGCTGATGACTCAGCATGTAGACCTATATACTCCCCTATACCCCTATCCCTAGCTTACAAGGATGGTGAAGTTGCAGACACTACAGAAGATGTGGAAGTTGCCAGGTAGTAAGTCTGAACAGTCTTGCATGCAAACTTCTTAATATATATTTAAGTTCCTGAACTGAACCTTGCAATTTGCCTGATTTTGCATTGTACTCCTTTCATGCAGAGTGGCCGAGCTTCTCTTATAAAGAAAACACTTATAAAGAAAAACCGTAATTTTGATCGGAAATTCTCCGTACAAATAAGCTGTTTCCAACCGTATTTCCGTAAAATACAGGCAACCGTAATTTTTACCTTACTTTATTATCATCTTTTACGGGTTGGTGACCATAATATCCCTCATTTAAGTCAATATATCCGTTTTTAAACGGTCAAAATCCTGGAATGAAAGTTGCTAGAAATTTACCGTTTTCTAATGGAAATCTTTTACGGGTTGGTGACCGTACAATCACTCCTTTACGTCAATATATCCGTTTTTTAAAACGGTAACAATCCTGGAATAAAAGTTGCCAGATATTTACGGATTTTTTAATGCAAATTTTTAACAGTGTAGCACAGTTTCTTCATTAAAAAAGAAGGTTTTTATTAATACTTACGCCCCACAAACTTCCTTTGCCGAGGCCTACGTGAGTAGCGACGAACCACCAAGCGAAAAGAAACGTGTGAGTTAAAAGAAGAAGAAGAATCAGCGTGAAGAGCCGCAGCTTGAGTTTGCTTTTTGAAATCACCAAAGTCACGACGGTCAGGAGCCAAGTGAAGGCCAGTTTCTGTCAAAAAAAAAAAAAAGATAATTCATTTTCTTTATTTGTTATCATTGGCGGGATGATATGATTTTTTAATCTAAGTTACAGTTAAAAAAAAAAATTTATGGGAAATTCTCCGAAAAAAATATATATTGTTCTCAGCCGTATTTCAGTTAAATACAGCCGACCGTAATTTTACCTAATTTTGTTATTATCTTTTACGGGTTGGTGACCGTAATATCACTCTTTTACGTCAATACAAACATTTTTAAAACGGTAAAAATCCTGGAATAAATGTTGCCAGAATTTTACCGTTTTTTTAATGCAAATGTTCAACAAATGTAATTAAGTATTCTTCAATTTCAGCTCTTTCTTATCGTATCCTATGGTCAATTCTTTTTAGTGAGGCAGATTTACACCGACTCGCAGCGGTGCCCTTTTAGCTCGGAAACGTTTCCTGATCGCTGATTGGTTGGACAAGATAATTCTAACCAATCAGATAGCAGGAAACATTTCCGAGCTAAAAGAGCACCGCTGCGAGTCAGTGCAAATGCGCCTCATTAAAAAGAATTGAGTATAGTTAAATTTATTTTAAAAAACAAGTGCCCTTTCAGCTCGAAGTTTCCAGATCGCTGATTGGTTGGACAAGATCATTCTAACCAATCAGATAGCAGGAAACATTTCCGAGCTAAACGGGCACAGCTGCGAGTCGGTGCATATGCGCCTCATTAAAAAAAATTGAGTATAGTTGAATTGATTTTCAAAAAAAAAAAAAAAAAAAAAAAACCTGTAATGATTTTGTCTTGGATTTTCAAAGGACAATTAATCCTCTTGTCCATCCATACCTGGAACGCTGGATCCTGGATGTTGCATTCCCAGAAGGGATGGGGACCCCGGAATTCCATGAAGAGGGTCACTGGAATGCCGTAAAAGGTATCGAACCCGTGCTTCAGAGGTCCTGGACACGAGAGGCCGAACAAGTTGCAATACATTCCAAGGTGCCATTTGCCTGTTAAGAGAAGATTGAAGTCATTAGGATATTCTCTCTCTCTCTCTCTCTCTCTCTCTCTCTCTCTCTCTCTCTCTCTCTCTCTCTTGAGAAGGGAAATATGACTGCTATATTTTTGCATGATGATAAGTCATGATAAATGCATGCACACAATTAATCACAGATGCGCACACACACAAACGCATATATATATATATATATATATATATATACATATATATATGTATATTATATATATATATATACTGTGTGTATATATATATAAATATATATATATATATATATATATATATATATATATATATACTGTGTGTATATATATAAATATATATATATAAATATATATATATAAATATATATATATATATACTGTGTATATATATATATATATATATATATATATATATACTGTGTGTATATATATAAATATATATATATATATATATATATAGTGTATATATATATACATATATATATATATATATATATATAATGTAAGCAAATGTATGTGAATTATAACCATTTCTAGTATCAATGGATAATAAGCCTGATTAAATAGAAGCCTAGACTCTACCAACATTCATACTACACAACTAATCAATTATTTCAAATGAAGAACTCCATGTGACCTCACCCACAAGAGCTGTAGTGTAGTTGGCAGCCTTGAGCGCCGTTGCCAGAGTCACCTCGTCCAGCGGCAGAGCGACCTTGCTCGAAATGTGCGGTATGACAACTGTCTCTAATCTCTCATTTGGCACCAGACCTTTTAAAGAAATGGCTATTAGTGAAGAGAAAATTCGCAAAGTTCAAAATTGATAGCCTTTGATGAAGAGGGTAATCGCTAAAGTTCAAACTTGACAGCCATTAATGAAGAGGGAAATCTCTCAAGTTCGAATTTGACAACCATGAATGAAGAGGGAAATCTCAAGAGTTCAAACTTGACAGCTATTAATGATGAAGAAAATAGCAAAATTTTCAAATTGCCAGCCGTTAATGAAGAGGAAGATCGCAAATTTTTCAACTTGACAGTCAATAATGAAGAGAGAAATCGCAAAAGTTCAAACTTGACAGCCATTAATGAAGAGGGAAATCGCTTAAGTTCAAACTTGACAGCTAAGAATGAAGAGGGAAATCCCTAAAGTTCAAACTTGACAGCTAAGAATGAAGAGGAAAATCGTTAAAGTTCAAACTTGACAGCTAAGAATGGAGAAGAAAATGGCTAAAGTTCTAACTTGACAGCTAAGAATGAAGAGGGAAATCGCTAAAGTTCAAACTTGACAGCCATTAATGATGAAGAAAATTGCAAAATTTTAAAATTGGCAGCCGTTAATGAAGAGTAAGATCGCAAATTTTTCAACTTGACAGTCAATAATGAAGAGGGAAATCGCAAAATTTCAAACTTGACAGCCATCAATGAAGAGGGAAAATGAAAAATTTACAACTTGACAGTCAATAATGAAGAGGGAAATCGCAAATTTTTCAACTTGACAGTCAATAATAAAGAGAGAAATCGCAAAAGTTCAAACTTGACAGCCATCGATGAAGAGGGAAAATGCAAAATTTACAATTTGGCAGCCGTTAATGAAGAGGAAGATCGCAAAAATTTTATCTTGGCAGTCATTAATAAAGAGAGAAATCGCAAAAGCTCAAACTTGACAGCCATCAATGAAGAGGGAAAATGCAAAATCTACGACTTGACAGTCTTAATAAAGAGAAAGATCGCAAAACTTTTAACTTGACAGCCATTATTAAAGAGGGAAATCTCAAAATTTCGAACTTGCAGCGAATGTTTTTATGTTGAACAGGTGGATATGAATAACTTTATATAGTTATATATGAAAGATCTATTTTAATGTTGTTACTGTTCTTTAAGCGTTTTATTTTAACTGTTCATTACTTCTCTTGTAGTTTATTTATGTCCATATTTGCTTTTTTCATTAGGTTATTTTCCCCTGTTGAAGCCCTTGGGCTTATAGCATCCTGCTTTTTTTCAATTAGTTGTACCTTAGCTAGTAATAATAATAATAATAATAATAATAATAATGATAATAATAATAATAATAATAATAGTAATAATTGTAGCCTAGCTGGTAATAATAATAATAATAATAATAATGATAATAATAATAATAGTAATAATAATAATGATAATAATATTAATAATAATGATAACAATGATAATAAGAATAATAATAATAGTAATAATATTAATAATAATAATAATATTAATAATAATAATAATAATAATAATAATAATAAAATGAAAATAATAATAATAATAAAATAAAAATAGTAATAATAATAATAATAATAATAATTATAATAATAATAATAATAATAATTCGCTCACCGTATCGAGCAGGGTATCTAGCCGTCATCATGGCAGCCCTACTGGGAGTACACATAGGGGCAGCTGCTAGGTGGTGGGTTAGCTTCACCCCTCCTGCGGCCAGTCTGTTGGAAGTAAGTCAATAATGGGGTTCCTCCAGTAAATACATTTGGTATGTTGTTAATGGTTAACTTAACTTCGATGTATATATATATATATATATATATATATATATATATATATATATATATATATATATATATGTATATATATATATGATAGATATATATACATATACACACATATACATATATAAATATATATATGGGTGTGTATACATACACATGTATATATATATATACATATAAATATATATATATATATATATATATATATATATATATATATATATATATATATATATATATATTTGTGTGTACACAGGTGTATATATGTAATGCACATAAGTATTTATACATAAATAATTATTTTGTAAGTTATACACACACATATATACATACGTATGTATATATATAAATATATATTTATATATATATATATATATATATATATATATATATATATATGCATATATATATATATATATATATATATATATATATACATATATATACATATAAATGACAAACAACCGATATCTTTTAAACAAATATCGCACCATGATTTGCTATATGTATTGTAAACAGTCTAATACAGTCATTTGCCTACCGAACGAAATTAACAGTTATTATAGTACAATAAACTCATCTTTATATAAGAAATACTTCAACTCCTTAGAAACTTAATTGCTTATCTTGAGAAGATAATGATGAGGTCAAGATGAAGTATAAAAAACAATGATGTCAAACATACTTGATATTTGAGAACGTTATTGACTCATTCATTATCTTAGAGTGTTAAGTTAGTGGTTGAAAGAACCATTTTTAGAAAGAAATAGCTTGTTTAGAAATATTATGGCGTGGATGAATCGAATAATAAGGATAAGAATTGTGCTATACTTATAGGTCTGAAGTATACAAATTACATATATAAAGATATACTGCTGTCATAATATAACGAGAGAGAGAGGAAAAATTATGTGAAAGAGATATAAGTGCTATACTTTAGACAGAGAGAGAGAGAGAGAGAGAGAGAGAGAGAGAGAGAGAGAGGAGAGAGAGAGAGAGAGAGAGAGAGAGAGAGAGAGAGTGATGAAATATGTGAATGAAGAAAAATATGCTATATTTTATACATATATATATATATACATATATATATATATATATATATATATATATATATATATATATATATATATATATACATAGAGAGAGAGAGAGAGAGAGAGAGAGAGAGAGAGAGAGAGAGAGAGAGAGAGAGAGAGAGAGAGAGAGAGTGCTATATTTTAGAGAGAGAGAGAGAGAGAGAGAGAGAGAGAGAGAGGGGGGGGGGAAGGGGTTGAAAATATGTGTAAGAGGGAAAGTGCTATTTTGTCTTGAAAGACAAAAAGAATGAGAATAAATAACATATAAGACTCAAGGACTTGATGTCTTCTTATATAAAAAGTCTATATCTAAAACTGATAATAAATCATCGTATATCTGAACAAAACCTGATTGTTGGAGACTTTTACAATCGGAATTAGCATGATTAATTCATATCTTAATGTCAAGCAAGATTGGTAGTAAATATTATCTCTTACTACTTATCAGTAAGGTAGATTAAGTGTGTTTCTTTGTGTGTGTAGACCTGTTGATTTATTGGGTTTAAGTATTTTCTGTTGCATTTAAAAATAAAAAATCTAGTTGAGAATACACATTTTTACGGATTTTCCCCAAAATTTACTTTCTGTTATGATCTTTTTTTTAGAAAATGGATCGAAGACCATTTTCGCAAATTATTCTTTAAAAAAAAAAAAAACGTAATTTCTAAAAGAAATTCATGTCACTCTACTTGAGTGACATGAATTCAATCTAGAAAAATGTGCTTTCAGTTATCGAAATTATTTTTTAGAAGCTGGATAGAAATAAATTTTCCCAAATTATTCCTTGATAAAAAGGTAATTTCTAAATGGAACTCATATTACTGAATTAACCATTGTAGAAAAAAAAACATACTTTCAATTATCAAAATTACTTTTTAGAAGTTGGATAAAAGTGAATGTCCCCCAAATTATACCTTGAAAAGTTGAGTAATTTCTAAAAGGAACTCATATAACAATAAACCATTGTAGCAAAATATACTTTCTGTTATCAAAATCATTTTTTGAAACTGGATAGAAGATAATTTTCCAAAACTATTCCTTGAAAAAAAGGTAATTTCTAAATGGAACTCATATCACTGAATTAACCATTGTAGAAAATTGTACTTTCAGTTATCAAAATAATTTTTCAGAAGCTGGATAAAAGTCAATTTCCCAAAATCATACCATGAAAAATTTGATAATTTCTAAATGGAACTCATATCATTGGAATAACCATTGTAGAAAAATTGTACTTTCAGTTATCAAAATCATAGTTTAGAAGCTGGATAAAAGTAAATTTCCTAAATTTTACCTTGAAAAATTGGGTAATTTCTAAATGGAATTCATATAACTGAATTAACAGTTGTAGAAAACATATACTTTCAGTTATTAAAATCATTTTTTTGAAACTGGATAAAAGTCAATTTTCCAAAATGGTATCTTTAAAAAATTGGGTAATTTCTAAATAGAACTCATATCTCTGAAATAACCATTGAAGAAAAAAAAAATGTACTTTCATTTATCAAAATCTTTTTTAGAAGTTGGATAAAAGTCAATTTTCCCAAATGATACCTTGAAAAGTTGAGTAATTTCTGAAAGGAAATCATATAAATGAATTAACCACTAGAAAATTTGTACTTTCTGTTATCAAAATAATTTTATTTAAACTGGGTAGAATGTACTTTTCCTAAATTATACCGTGAAAAAAATTAAGTAATTTCTATATAGAATTCATATCACTGAATTAACCACTGTAGATTGAGAGACCAAAACTTGAAGTTCATCTCTCTGTACCTGTTAATGTTGGGCGTCTTAATAGTATCGTTGCCATAGCAACCGACATCTCCTATGCCCAAGTCGTCAGCCAAGATCACCAAGATATTCGGAGGTCTTTTGGCAGCTGATACCAAGGGAGATGATGTCAGTGCAATTGCTATCACGGCTGATAGCAACGGCAGATCAGTCCTTATCTTCATTCTGGAAAAAATACGACATTGCTAAGCATTATTAAAAGATACAAACGCATTCTGGCCTTGAATACTAATGATAAAGGATATTTGACAGCAAAGAGACTTATTGTTCAAGTCTTATCAGAATTCGTGTGCTTCCAGGTACTGATAAATTCAAAATAATCTTTTGAAACACTTGACCTAGTCTCTTCAAGGGGGTTTCGATTAAAATGTATTTCGCTTTCACTGTCAGTTGCAAGTGAGACAGAAGTTCCTTAAACATATTCGAAATAATATATATAGTCAATTTTTTTAGCGAGGCAGATTTTGCACAGACTTGCATGGGTGCCCTTTTAGCTCTGAAAAGTTTCCTAATAGCTGATTGGTCGGAATTATTTTTGTCCGAATACTTCCGACCAATAAGCTATAAGGAAACTTTTCCGAGCTAAAAGGACACCCCTGCGAGTCGGTGCAAATCTGCCACGCTAAAAAGATTGACTATAGTTCACTGTTTGTAGGAATAAAAGAGTTATGGTTAGTTGCATAAGAATATATCCGTAAAAACCATAAACTCCCCGAGGTTATTTTTTCGTAATCTTTATAATCATCATCATCATCATCTCCCCCTACGCCTATTGACACAAAGGGCTTCGTTTAGATTTCACCAGTCGTCTCTATCTTGAACTTTTAAATTAATACTTCTCCACTCACCATCTCCAATTTCACGCTAGTCCTCACCCATGTAGGCCTGGGCTTTCCAACTCTTCTAGTGCCTTGTGAAGCCCGGTTAAAAGTTTGGTGAACTAATCTCTCTTGGGAAGTGCGAAGAGTATGCCCAAACCATCTCCATCTACCCCTCACTATGATCTCGTCCACATATGGACACTCGAGTAATCTCTTCTATAGTTTCATTTCTATTCCTGTCCTGCCATTAAACTCCCAATATCCTTCTGAGGCATTTGTTCTCAAATCTACAAAATCTGTTGAATATTGTTTCATTGTCATACCATGACTCATGTCCATAGAGTAACACCGATCTCAATTTTCTAATATATAGCCTGATTTTTAAATGCAATTTCAGGCGATTTGATTTCAAAATTTTACTTAACCTAGCCATTGCCTGATTTGCTTTTTTCAATCTTTCATTAAATTCAAATTCTAAAGATCGTATATTGGAGACTATAGTTTCAGAATATTCAAATGATTCCACCACATTAATCCTTTCTCCTTCCAATGACATTTAATCTTCCATTGCATATTCCGTTCTCAACATCTCTGTCCTTCTTCTATTTATCTTCAACCCAACCTCATGTGATATTTCATGCATTTTGGTAAGCAAGCTTTGCAAGTCCTACGGTGTTCTGCTAATACGGACAGCGTCATCAGCATACTCTAGTTCAGCTAATTTCCTGTTACCAAACCAGTCCAGTCCTTCTCTGCCATCCATACCTTATTCTATGCATTACAAAATCCACGAGGAGAATAAACAACACAGGTGACAACACATTCCCTTGGAGTACCCCACTGTTCACTGGAAATTTACACTTGCTTTGCTCATGAATAGAATTGATCAAATTATATATTTAGATAATTCATATAGCTTTTGATTTATTGACGTGTGCAGCTCATTTCTATGTTTTATCATGCCTATGAGTATTCTTCAGTCAGAGATAAGACAGAAACAGTATTTTACAGCCACATATATTGTATAGTGATAATGAATTCAAGCGTTCCATCAATCACTCTA